>NC_079362.1:7512428-7854928 GCF_029582105.1 Oenanthe melanoleuca
AACTGGGGAGCCATACTGTCTTGTAACATACCAGTTTTGTATCGCCATGTAAAAAAAGTAAAACTAAAAGACATAAAAAGCACATGAATTTACTTGCCTGCTGTAAAAACACAACTGATGTATCCAGATGCAATGAGGGAGAAAAATGAGAAGAGGAAGAACACTGCTCAACCAAGTTCCAGCTGCAAGTGGCATTGCCATCACTGCCATCACATGCAGACAAATTTCCAGCAGGAAGTTTGTGGGGTCCAGCCACAGAGACCCAACCCAGAGCAAAGCTGCTGCTCTGCTTTTGGCAGGTTGGGATGAAACCTTCAGCTGTGCATCAGTTCCTGGTTGCTGTGGACAAGGCCAGGGGATGTACAGAGAGCCACAGAACAAAGAGGGCTGGAAATGACCCCCAGGATCAGCAATCCCAACCCTCACCCCAAACTCTGGGTGCAGACCCAAGCCTAGTGTGACCCTGGGATGAGGTGCTCCAAACCAACAGCTCTGATGTGAGAGGGCTTCTTTCTCACCTCCACCTCAGAGGAATCCAAAAAGCACAAAAACCACTTTAAACCCAGTTGACAAGACCCACGGGATGGTTTTTATTCTCCTCCCACTCCTTTTCTTTACAACAGAGCATTGCTGGCTCCATGAACACGAGCTGCAGTTGTCTCGAGAGCTGCTGAGTAAAACCACAAATATAACAGTGCTATAAAATAATTTACACAACTTATATGCTGTAAAATATTTTAATGTGTACAAACAGAACACACCACAGGGCCAGGACAGGTAGCCACCAGCTGTGGTCACAGGCCTTGCTGTCCTGGCTCAAACTGGCCACTGCTGTCCTCTCTGTGGCCACAGCCACTTGCTAGTCCTTAAATGACCCAGAGAATGGGGAAAGAGCAGAGTGTTCCCCTCTGCCATAAAATCACAAAAACACAACTTTAGGGGCTGATTTCAGTGGCCACTCTGTGATTGAGGTGCCAGAGTTATTCTCTTTCTAATAATTTTAAAATGAAGACATGTTCTATAACAAAACACAGCAGAAAAATGCATTACTTGCACTGCCAATGCTAAAAGGAGATACAAACCCAATTTTGTCTTGCAGTACAACTAACCAAGTTTACTTCTCCAAAAAATTATGGTTTTCTAGTACAGCACCATCTTGAATAGCTGAAGAAATCCTAACACTAAGAGACGTGCCACAGCTCCCTACATTTTTACAGGTTTTCCTCTTAGATATTTCAAGTTACCAGGGAAACCCTTATCTTGTAAATATTTATATCAGATAATTCTTTAAATTTCCACAAGTGCTGGTCTATGCCATTGCTCCAGCTAAATGACTACCATTTAAATGTGACACACTGGGCATTGTGAGCATCAACTGCTCACAATTTTTCTGTGCAGTGCATTGGTAATGTCATTCAGCCAAAGGGGTTTTGCAGCAGAGTCCTAATAAAACCAGCTGCAGGCAATTCTGCAGCCTGGCAGAGTGACAGATGTGCCCATGTAGTTTGGGGCCAGGGTACAGCAGAAACACCATGTCCTGCTAAGAAGGTCATTCATCCAAATACAGGTATTTACACTGCTGGGAGGAGAGCTGGGGTGAAGATTTTCAATGTGCTTCTGGCAACCAACAGCACCAGGATAATTAAGGATAGTGGGTGTTTAACTCCCAGCAATGTCTCCTCTGATTTGGCCAGCTGAATTGGGACCACCAGGCTGAAACCTTCTAATCAATAAAATAAATGCCAAGCTCCACCTAAATGCAGAGGGCTGTGGGGCCATCACACCTGGCTGATTTCAGTGAGGTTAAAAAGGTGCAATTCCAATTCCAGCCCACTATCCCCAGTGCTTTTCCCTCCTGCACTGTGTCCCAAACAAGTTCCTAGGCACTGGAAACACACCACATGCTGAAGGTCCTTACAGAAATTCCTGGTTTTTTCTGCTCAGTCCTGCTGTGTTCCAGCCCCACTGCTCACTGCCCTCTCCTCAGGGTTTTCACTGTCCCATGTGCAGGCTGAGCACATCACCTGCACCTTGCAAAAACTCAACAGAGACAACCAAAACCAGCCAGACATTGTTTATTCAGTACAAAGAAAATAACGTTATTACAATGCTCTAAACTTTTTATCTATTGCCTCTGAAAAAGAAATCACAAAGCAGATGCAAACACAGATCAGCAAACATGTTATCATTATTATGCAGATACTTTAGGAATAGAAAATTTGTATTTTCTGTCTGCTATCCTACTTCTTTTCTATCCTTGAATATCAAAGAAAATAAACACTATATGCTACATATCAGGCAGGCTCATAAAACAAATCAAAGAGCTGGAAAAAGTTTAGCATTGCTTTTGTAAGATTTTCTCAGATACACTTTTAAAGAGCTGTTCACAGCCATTTCCCTGCTCAGACTTTGCCAAATGTTTTGTTTTTTTGCATCCCCACCTACCAACCTCAGGAGTCCCCAGTGGCTGTTGCCAGCAGTTTGATGGCTCACTACAAGCTGTTGATGCCTTTTTGGGCTAAAAACAGAGGCCAGACAACATTAAGAGAATAAAAATTATATTTATTATAATAAATAGTAAGTTGTAATAATATATAATAATTATAGTTGTAATAATATATAATATATTAATAACTTATATTTATTGAAGGGCTTTCAGGTACATTTAGCCCATCCAGGGCTACACCCAAAATGCACAATGGGTCACAGGATTTCCCAGTTTTATAAGTTTGTTCCATTTGCACATTGGGGTTGATCTCCCAATGACAGCTCCAGGTACTGAAGTCATTTCCCCAAGTTTCCTCCCCCAACTCACTGTTGTTCCCATCTCTGGGCCCTGAGGCAGTGAGGTGTCCTTGATTCCCAGCCTGGAGAGGAATTGTTGTGTCTGACAAAATGGGAGAGCAGCAGCAGCACTGGGTGTGGAGTTTGGGGTTACACACCAAAGGACTGCAGGGTTACAAATGTATGAAAAATAAAAAAGCCAAAAACCCAAGGCATCACCATCCCAAAGAACACCTCCTGGTTTTGGATCAGCACCTCAGTGCTGGGCTGCTTTGGCTGATCACCTGGGAGCTCAGGGAAGGACAGGACCCAGGGTGGTGATCACACACCTGCACAGGCAGTGCACAGCCCAGACTGCTCTCTTTAATCACCCCACTCTGTTATTCTTCCACGTGCACTCATCCCTCTCCCTGCCTTAGGCTCCCCCAGCAGCCCTGTGCAGCCCCAAGAGCTGCTCCCATGGCACAGCCCCATTCCCACACTCAGCCCCAGGGACCCCGAGCCCTCCTGACTTCTCCTGCTAATTCTGGTCCAGCCAAAAAAAAATCACTGGATTTTGTGTGACTAACTGCCTGGGAAGTCATTCAGTGCCAATTTATACTTGCTTACTTTTATTACAGGTGGCCATTCCAAATACCTCATGTACTTAAGGCACATAACAAACTTTGGCAGAAGTCCAATCTGAAAATTCCCTGAACCACAAAAGAAAGCTCTCACTGCTGAATAGGAAGCCTGCCACCATGTAGTTTCTCATAGATTTTTTTTTTTTTTTAAGTAAAAGAAAGGCTAAATGTATTGTACACATACCCAGAGAAACAGATTTTCCTCGAAAATGATTGTTGTGAAATTATTGTGTATGATTAAGGCATGCTGTGGGACAATAATTGCTTATAAAATTTTTTTTGGCATATTTCCATGGCGTGCAATGCCTCCAATTCATGTAATTCCCTGGAAAACTCTACCCAGCCATCAGCTGCTGAGCCCAGGAGAGAGTGGAGACCAAACCCTTGGTCTGTGAAGCTCACTTTCACAAAACCCACACTGCACCTGCTGCAGGCTGGAATCATCCCACAGGAATTATGAATGGCACAGAACTGATGATTTACACTCAGGGCTGGCACTCCCAGGGCCTGTGCAGCCCTGCAGAAGCTGTGTGCTGCTCTCTGCCCCTGAGCATCCTCCCAGGGCTGCTCTGTGCCCTCCACCCACCCACGGCCCTGCAAACACAGCTCAGCTTTCTGCCCTCCCATCTCTCAGGGCAGCATGGCAGGAGGCAAACACTGCTGACAAAAAGGCACAGCATCCCTGCAGGAGCACTGCAGCCCCTTGTGCTTTCATCCAGCCCAGAAATGCCCCAGATTAAAGGTGTCCACATGCAAGGGGCTCTCAGACAAACTGCAGGCTCCAGCCTCGGTGTGATGCACACCAGCCCTGCCCCAAGGAAACAGCCACGAGCTGGGAGAAGGCAGCAGAGCCCCCACACACAGACAAGGTGCAGCCCTGGAGCACAGCAGCTGGGGAAAATAAACCAGGGATTTGCTCCTCAAGGTGAAATGCTGAGCTGGCAGCAGCGCTGGCACTGCCAGTGATCCCGTGTTCTGCAGCCACAGAAAAACTCAAACCACTCACCAGACATCAGTTTCCAGATCTGAGTGTGGGTGCCTGACTAGGAGACTAATTCTAGTGCTGCTTTTGAATAGTTTTGGTCTTCTTTTTCTCTCTTTTTAATAGATTAGATGACAGTACATACTTAAAACAAGGATATTATTCCTGCTGGTTATCCACTGGTTCTGGAAAACCAGAAATTCTGGGCCTGCTGGTGATGTGGCTAACCCAAGAGATGTGCAAGCATTACTTTTACATTGTTTTTACATTATTTTTACATTATTTTTACACAGCCCATGTTAGGGACATGGAAGCTACACAAAAATTTAAAAAACACAGGGCAACACTAAGGGTGTGATGGGTGCCAATTGCAGTAGGAAAGAGTTATTCCTGCCACATTTGGAGGACCTTGATGATAGGAGCTGTGCAGGCACACCTCATAAAACACATTTAACTAAGTACACTTAGGAATTATATTTCAGGACTGCAAGCAGGAGCTCTTCCAGGTGATGACAGAGGGTTAAATGGGCTCACTTTGGAAACCTAACTCACGAACTTTTCAGAGCTTTGGGACACTCTGCCACACTCTAAAAGTTAATAAATTTAATATTTGCTAACACAAAATATATTAAATTTTATGTAATATTTAATAACATTTAAAAATACCATTTTTAGGGTGAATACTTGTACTCATCTATGTACCTCAGCTCCAGAAACTACCTACAGTCAGCAAACCTTTCCAAAAATCAGGCTCACAACACCCCAGATTTCCTCTCTGGCCAGTGCAGGCAGCTCCAGGAACACCCAGCTGCACAATTAAGTCCTGCAGCTACTCCTGCCTGTGAAGGAGAGCTTTATTAAGGCAGGGAGAGAGCAAAGATTTCCAGCACAGCACCTGACAGAGGGCAAGGGGCAGACAGAAGATAAGAGGGGTTTTGGGACTCTTTGCTGGGGTAGAGGAAGAGACTGCAGCCATAAGAATTTATTCCATGAGACAGCTCCTGTGCAATATAAACACTGTCCTATAAACCCCAAAGGCAGTTTCCAGTATCTCACTAAATTAGTTGTTCCCCTTTAAGTCCTTACTTTAAAAAAAAATATTTTAAAAGGGGGGGGGAAAAAAAAAAACAAAAAAAAAAACAAAAAACAATGTTATGACATACTCCATTGTGCCACATTGTAATCCCAACGCTGAAAACAAGAGAGGGTGCCAATAATTCCAGGCTGAAATTTTCCATAATTTTACCTCAGCAGCCCTGCGCTGGTCTCAAATAGTTCATGGAAACTGCTGGTGCTCTAAGCACAGCTAACACACTCCAGTTTCCCAAATAACAACTGAAAATGAGCACACACCAACATTTTCATGGCATGAGTAATCTACAACAGAAGCTACAGGTTACACATAAAATACATCCAGAACTGGATACTATTGCTGGTATAAATTAGTCAGTAATAATTAATTTGGTGGGTTCATGACTCAGGGGGTGAATTGGGAGGGCAAAGGGAGCAGCCTGAGTCTAATAAGTGTTTTTAATCAAATGAGTCAATTATGTTTGAATACTGTTCTCTGGCTGCTCTGAAAACTCCATTTTAAATATGTTTCCCATTAATTATCCACACTTCCCTCAGTGCTCCACCCCACTCATATCCTTCCTGACCTGGGTGACTTAAAAATAACCCTGAATCAAGAAAGAACACGAGGAAATATAAATGGAAATGGCAGCTGATCAACTCTTAATAAAAGGTACATGGTATTAAAGCAGATCAGGCACCTGGTCCCACTTGATATATTTAGAAAAGTCTGCTGAAGACACTTGGATTAAATAATCCACTGCTGTGAAATTACATCAGCTAAAGGACAGGCATTTAATTTATGTCTTTGATGCAAGAAATAGCATTTATGTATTTTTATGACACTGAGTGGAGTAGGAATAAATAGACCTTCACAATGCTGGGCTGTGCCAGGGGGTTTATATATATTTTTTTTTAATTTATATATTTATATTTATATTTATTTTTATATTTATATTTATATTTATATTTATATTATTATTTATATATTTATTTTTTATATTTATATCATATATTATATATTATATATATTTAAATATTTTTATTTATAAAAAATTATATATATATATGTTTAAATATATATATATATTTATATATATATATATATATATATATTTATATATCCCCAGTTTATAGGGGATTCACCTGCAGCACCAGGCAGGGATTCCCCAAATACACCCCAGGGGGAGGAGATTAAATAAAAAACCACCTGAGTGGACAGCAGGGAGAAGGAAAGGGCAAGGGAAAAACCTGAAAGGAAATGGGTAAAGAAATGACATGTGCTGGAGCCAAGGTGAGTCCTGACAGGGTCTGGACCCTGAACAACACATCCCCCTCTCTGCTCCTACCTCTGTTAAAACAATTTATTTTACATTTCCCAGGGCACCAAAACCAAGCATTTTTAAAAACACTGATACTGCTCAGCACAAGGGGAATACAAAAGGCAGAAATCCACTGAATTACAGATATATTCCAAGAAACTCAAGACAAGGGAAAAAAGGCTTCAGCCTGAGTTAGCAGCAGTTATATCACATTCTGCTCATTAGCGCAAAAAAAAATTTTAAAGTTAAGTTTACTCTAGTTGCACAATTTTTTCCTGCCACAATTTAAACGTGAGCCAAACCAGAATGACTACTTCAAATTTAAATCAGATGGGAAGCGATTAAAAAGAAAACAACCTCTTTCACTCCCCCAGCAAAAAAAAAAAAAAAAAAAACAAAAGAAATTAAATAGAAAATACATGCCATATGCATGGTGCACTAACATGTGCATTTAAAAAAAAAAAAAAAAGGACATCAAAAGCACAAAAAGACAGAAAGAGTTTTCATCTTTTTATTTTGCAGCAAACTCTTAAGAATTCTGAATTTTTTGTTACAGTTCTGAGCCAATAGTAAATTTCTTCCAGAAAGAAGACAAGACTCATCACTGCACAGCAGCTTGAAACAATGTCCTGGCATATATATTTCTTTTCACACGTGATTCCACTTCCTGACAACAAGCAGAGAGGAAAATTTAAGAAAGCAGAGTGGGAAGCCTTGCTGGTTTTCCTTATAAAAAAAAA
The DNA here is from genome assembly GCF_029582105.1 of Oenanthe melanoleuca. NCBI lineage: Eukaryota > Metazoa > Chordata > Aves > Passeriformes > Muscicapidae > Oenanthe > Oenanthe melanoleuca. The sequence goes on from NC_079362.1 coordinate 7,519,951, forward strand.
AAATTCCTACTATTTGGGCCAACACTCCCATCTTAGAACTAAATGTCCTGGGTAACTGTTCAATATTCAATTTCCCTCTTCCTCGGGGCTGGTTCTTGAGGGAGTTTCAACCCACAGCACTGCTGAAGGGTATCAGGCTGGCCAAGTGTGATTTCCCCTGTGTGGATCCCCAAATCACCTCCCTGCCCTCCTGGATGTGGAAATGCTTTCCAGGAGGATTGCTGTAAAGGGCAATATAGTTACTGACTTTCCCATTTATGTGTTGGCTTTTGAAGATATTATTATCACAAAGATTTTGATATAGTACAGTCTTTAATCTCTTTTAACTGGATTTTGGTATAGTATAATCTGTCAGCTTCTGTATGCATCACATATCTTATATAAATTGTAGCATGACAAATATAGCTGAGGCCTTGGCGTAGTATTAAAATAGAGACTGCACACTGCTAAATGCTTTTATTTGTGCAATTAACTCAGATAATGGTGTGCAACAGCTATGTTGATTCAATGTTTTTGTGGACTATCTATCTGAATGATAACAGTGACAAGAACCAGCACTCCAAGAGAAAAATTTACTACTGACTCTCTGGTTATCAGGAACTGTGAAAACACAGAATGGAGCATCAAGAAGAAATAAAATGCATTGATTTAATCTACAGGATGGCACACAGACCAGTCAAAGGTTAAAACCAAGCAAAAGAATTCCCAGAACATGTAAACCCACAGGACTGTTTGGATATGTAAAATCCTTATGAATATGCATTTAACCTATGAAAAGTATGTGAGAAAATTGTTTTAAGCTAACACTGTGCTGTGCTCCTGAAGATCTGGGGGATGTCTGCTCTCTCCCAGTCCCCAGGAACTTCTCCCAGTCACTGTGACCACTCCAGGTTCACTCCAGCAAAAAGTCTGGCTGCATTAGGAAACCACTAAAGAATATGGATGGATTCCAAGTCAAACAGGTTTGTGTTCCTGAGTCACTCAAGAATGTAGAAAATGCAAAATTTTTGTATTACACCATGGTAATTTGTAGCAAAAAAAAAAATTATCTGTTTTTACTGCAAGTAACTGTCAAATGCTGACATTATAGTGAGGTGGGAAAGTATAAATATCAAAATGTATTAGGAAAGAGGAAGAAACACAATTCAAAAAGATGAAATGCCTTACACCACTCAGAACAAGAGGGCTTGGTTGCTTACACTTCTCCACCCACCTTAACAACAGCAGCACAAAGTCAGGATCTCCCAGCCAGCAGAGGAAGGGATGCTCACAGCCAGAAATGAGCGTGGTTGCCCTGGAAGCTGCTGCAGCAGCTGCACAAGTGGGACACAATGGGCTGAGGAATCCACCAGAAAGGACACAAAAGATGAACTGAGTCCTGCACAGGCTCCTGCTCACACCTGTGGCAATTTTCTGTCCATTTCCAGCACAGGGACTAGCCAAGCTCCCCCAGAGCTCCCAGCACACCATGAACATTTGTGGGGCAGGAACATCAACCAAAAGCAGTTTGAAACTTACAGGAGGCAGAACAAACGCTGGAGGGAAAGGGTCAAAGAGGGGACACCACAAAGAGAGAGCCAAGGTGTGAACAAACCTTGGATGCTACCCCAGCAATGAATGCCAATTATTAAAAAACTCATCCATTCACCCTTCTAATGCAAGTGGTGTTAAGGGGACCTGCTACAATCACAAATAACTTACTCACAAAAGAAACATCAGGAACAGAAACTTCCCAGTTTCAGCCAAGTGCATCAAACCCCAGCTGCCTGAGAGCAGCAGGACCAGGGAGGACACACCTGCAAGGTGCAGAGGGAAACGAAGCCATGGGTCAGAGGAGCAGCCAGACACAGGAATGGGCACCTGGCACCTCTCAGGTGGGCACAAACTTGCAGTGACATCTCCTGGGAGCCCCCCAGGTGCCAGTGCAGCCCCAGCTGGGAAAGCTGCAAGGACAAACAAACGTCCCCACGCTGATGGTGACACACACACACACCAGCAGATGGGATGGAATTCCCTCTGTCAGGCTGGTCTGTGCCTGCAGAAGTCACAGCAGGCAGGAATCTGATTCAGCAGGAGGGGTGAGAGGGGCTCCAGAGGCAAGTACAGGCAGACACAGCCCAGACAAGCATCCTCCTGCTCCCCATCCCCCAGGCAATGAGCACACATAAGAAACACATTCAAACACCCTCCAAAAAACTCAAAAGACACTTAAAATAATCAAAGACATGTTTGCAGAAAGTCAATGAGCTTTAGGAAAACCTGTCTGAAATCAGTGCTGGGAAGACACTTTATTTTTCTCCCCCTCCTTTCCATGGGAGGTAAATATATTTATTTGTCTTGCACAGAACCACCTGGCATCACTCTCAAGTTTGTCAGGTTGATGCTTTTTTGGGCTATTGAAACCAGAAGCAGACAAAATTAAAAGAATAAAAGGCAGTTGTATTTATTGAAAGGCCTTCTGGTACATTTCAGGCAGATGAAGCCCCTCAAGGGCTGCACCCAAAATGGACAATGGGTCACAGGATTTCACACTTTTATAAGTTTGTTCCATTTGCATATTTGGGAGTTAATCTCCCAATTACAGCTCCAGGTAATTAAGTCATTTCCCCAAGTTTGATCCTCCAGCTTACTTTTGTTCCCATCTCTGGCCCTGAGGCAGTGAGGTGTCCTTGATTCCCAGCCTGGAGAGGAATTGTTGTGTCTGACAAAATGGGAGAGCAGCAGCAGCACTGGGTGTGGAGTTTGGGGTTACACACCAAAGAACTGCAGGATTACAAATTTATATAATGATAAAAGCCACAATCCCAAGGCATCAAGGTGTCTCAGGGATGCAGAGCAGCACCCAGGCAAGATGCTCTCTCTCCAAACCTTGCAGCATCACCCCGAGCTCTGGCAGGTGTGCAGCCCCTGGCGCTGCTGCCAGCAGAGCTCTCCCAGCTCTGCACAGCTGGGCTGGAGCACTGCACAGCCCAGGCTGCCCTGGGCAGGAGGATGCCCTGAGGGAGCACAGGGAGGAGCAGCAGCCCCCAGCCAGGGTCTGCAGGCTGGCACCTCCTCAGCAGGATGCCTGCACCCAAACTGTCTCTGTGTGGTTGTTCCACAGTCATGGCTCACAGAGCTCCACTTCTCACAGGTTTGCTGTGTCAGCTCCATGTTTAGCTTGGGGTTTTCAGTGGGTTGTGGTTTTGATTTTGTTTTTGGGGTTCTTTTTTTCCAGTTTTTGGCCTTAGGGTGCACAGCCAGGCACCAGAGCTCAGAATCTCTTTCCCCAGGTCCTGTGACACCTCTCATGGCATCATGCAGATGCTCCCCAAAACTAACAGCTTTATTTGCACAGTGGGGCAAGAGGGAATTGCTGCAGCCATGGTGAGCACAAACCCCACAGGTCTGGTGCAACTGGTGTGGGTGCCTGGTGTGATAAAACATTGATCTTTGGTGTCTGAGTGTCACAATTGTATTTTAACCATGACATTCAGAGATTGCTTCTGCCTCCCAGCACACCCACCTCCAGAGCCAAGCTGGGTCCCCAGAACAAGGAGTGTTTACCATTATTAACCACAACCACAATTCTTCTCTGAGTACTTCACAAGAAAGGAGGCCCTGCTGTTTCTCTCAGCCATCACACACTTGTTGGGCCACAAAGTCACAAGTGCAAGACCCCAGTTACACAAAATCAACATGAAAACCTGGAGAATCACACACAGGGCTCAGCTCCAGCCCAGGAGCCCTCCCTTGCCTGATGCTCCTGTTCAAGCTCTCAGAACAGGAAACAGTGCTTTAGGTGTCAAATGCAATTGATTATCAACTGGTTATCCAATTTCCCTTCCCCTGCACACACCCACACCTGCCTGGCTGTGGTGATGTGCACAGGGGTCTCTGCTGCACCCCTCCATCATTTCTTCTCACACCATTCTCTCAGGAGAGCTTTGCTGTAGTTAGATTTTTGTTAGATTTATTAGGAGGAAGCATTTTTAATGGTTCACTGGAATTGTTCTGTGAGCACCAAATTGAAGAGAGCCTGACTGGTGCAAAAGAAAGCTGCAATTTTCTTGTCATGCTTGATCCTCCATGAATACATAGGGTTAAAAATAAATTCTGCTTCCCTTCTGGACGAACATCCTGCCAAAGGTGCTGTACATGACCCCACAGTTCCAGAGGAGAGTATAAAATATTTGGCATTTGCTGAAACAGAGAAATCAGAATGGAGCAGAAACAGGGGCCACCTGCAGCCAGCCTAAAAATCCAACAGGGGAGGAGACAGAGAACACCCAAGGGTGTTTGAGACATGGGAAAAACATGGGAAGTGCCAGAAGAGATGCAAACACCCACCCTGGGATGGGGTGCCAATTCCCCCAGTGCCCCAGGACCAGCTCAGGGGCTCCCAAGATCCTGCCAGCAGCACCTGTCCTGCACACACAGGGACAGACACTCAGCCCCATCAGACAGGATAAACAGCACATAAAGCTCGTAACACAGAATGCCAAATACAGGCACAGCATCTTAAAAACTCAGCATAGTGAAATAAGTACAATGGATTAAAGGAATTCAACGAGCTTGCTGAGTTTGAGCAATACAAAGGGCAGGCTGCAGTGCAATGGAAATCTTGCAGAAATTCAAGAACTTGAATCACACTACTTCAAGCCTGCAGAACAATTATTCTGATTATTTCTGTCACTCAGACATTTTATCCCACTCAAAAATCTCAGTAGCCAAAAAATGGACAAAAGTCACAGTTTCACAGCACCATGAGAGAAAAGGAGAGAATATAATTCCAGTTTTGTTTTCAATAGTTATAGCATTTACCTCTTAAAACACAATCCTATTTTATCTTTTTAAAGATGTAGTGGAGCTGATCAGATCTACCCCACACACACACACAAAAACCAAAAAAAAAAAAAGAAAAAAACCACTTCCAGAAGTAAAATTAAAAATGATAATATAGCTGAGTTCAGAACTGGGAGTTTATAAACACTTCCTAAAAAAACCCAGTTGGTTCTGAGCTCATGGCAAACACCAAGAGATACTGAAATGGCTGGACTGACTTGGGGAAGCCTCTGCTTCTATAAATACTGATTCTGTAGCTCAAACAGAAAACCTTACGGGATTGGTAAACCCAAAAAAAAAAAAAATTTAAAAAAAATTGGAAGCTCAAATGGAAGCATATGTTCCTACACATTTAGTGCAGAGGCACAGTGTTAAAAAAACCCATCCCTCCATCAGTAATGACTGGTGCACAGAACAAGGTGCTCCCTAAAATCTGCTGCTCCTGCAGGGACAGGGACAGGGACAGGGACAGCTCTGACCCCAGCACTGCTCTCCACCTGACAATCCCTGCCCAAACACAAAAAAACAACAAAAAAACAACAACAACAAAACAAAAAAAAAAAAAACAAAAAAAAAAAAAAAAAAAAAAAAAAAAAAAAAAACAAAAAAAAAAAACCAACATTAAAAGTCAAATCAAGGTAAATTAAGATAAATGAAGTGCAATTATTCAGTAATTGAGGGACTGAGCTGCTGTTTTTGTGCTCAGAATTTGCTTTCTGCAGATCTGGTAGATCTGAGGAATTAAACAGATAAGGGCAAATCAATGGAACTCCATCAATAGAGGAGACAATGAAATGAGCAGTGGCACTGTGAGAAAGAGGGGGAATGGAATTTGTGTTAAACATTAAGAGTGCTTTATTTGAGGTTTATTTTGAGTGTTCTCATCCCACCATGAGCTGCCCAGGCTGGGACTGTGGCACACAAGCTCCTGCAGTGGTCAGTGGCATTTCTGTCCTGGGGCTCTGGGATTTTGCATTTCCAGCAAGGTCTGACCTGTGCCTCAGCCACTGGCATTTCACCTGCTGGACAAAGCAGCAGCTCCACAAACAAGCCCTTGCCAAATGTCACTTGCCCTGGGATCTAATTATCATCCAATAATTTATTTACAGAGTATGCATTCCTCTTAGAGTCCATATTTCAGGATCTTGCAATGCCTCACAGGGAAAAGCTGAGGGATTCACCCCATGGTTTCTAACCAATAAACTGTCTCACCAACATCTGGTTTTGTTACCCTCAGTCCTGTAATTACTCTCTCAGACATTCAGCTGGGGTCTGTTGCTGCCTTTCACCCTCAAGGGTGACCAAAAGAACAGAAAACAAAATGGATGAGGCTCAAAGCCACTGGATGTGGATGGAAGGTGTAATAATAAATTATTAAATGCCATCAGTATTCTCCAAACTATGTCTGTGTGGATCTTTGGGAAGAAGGCAGGTCACAAATGAACCACACCCTGCCTGTAACTTGATTATCAGCTGTGTAGGGTCCCCACACATGCACAGATACAAACAACATGACAAAAAAAACACACATTTTCAAGAGTTGGGAGGAAATGCCTGAATTTTGGCACAACTGCAATAAACATGGCTGTGAGACTTTCCTGTTCTTCTCTTGATTCACAAATTGTGCTCAGTAAGCAGACACAAAACATTTATCAAAGAGCAGAGCTCAGCCCCTGGATAGACCTCAGAGGATTTTGTTTGTTTGTTTGTAGTTTTGAGTTGGGTTCTTTTTTGTTTGTTTGTTTGTTTGTGAGTTTTATTTTTTTTTTATATTTATTTCCCACCTGTTGCCTTAGGTCACAGGGGACAGTGTACATTTACTTCTGTTCAAGGTAATCCATCAAAAAAAAAAAAAAAATTTGGAGAAAACCAAACCACAACACATCCTTTTACTTCTTGCCAGATGCTGAGAAGAAAAACTTATCTGGCATTTTTTAAATTTCTCCCAAAAATTTCTAAAACATGGTGGTGCCTGGCCAACCTTCCACTGGAACATCCCAGGGGGTTCCCTGCCCACAGCAGGCAGAAAGATTTATGGACAATACTGATCCTGAGGGTGCCAGAAAACCCCAAAAACTCCTCAGCACATCTACAGCATCACAGGATGCTGAGCAACACAGGGGGGCTGCCCAAAAAAAAGTGAGTAACTTTTAATTGGTTTCACCTTCATTAAAAAATGCCCTGTAAGTGCTATTGCTAGGTTAAACAAACATTAGAGTAGCTGAGAGAACAGCAAAAGCTGTTGGGGCATGTGCCAAGGAATAAGTGTAAAACAGGGACAAACACCACAAAATCACCAAAAAATCACCCAAAAAAATCACAACAACAACCAAAAAAAAAAAACACAAAACCACCCTGTCCTCTACAAAACCAGAGCTGCAGCAGGCAGGAAAAAATTCAAATGATTGGATTCTGTTAATCTGTGGGGACATGGACCTAATACTGCATTTAATTTTGCTAAGTGGGAGGAAGATTATTGCAGGCAAGACACAAAGAATATCTCTGCTCCAGTCATGTGACATTTACAACCTCAAATACTCTGAGAAAGTTATTAATAACAGTATCAGAACATTTCCCTGTATTCAATGCACAGTTATGAAAGAAACTAAACACAAAGGCCTCCTCCCAATGCAGACAACAATAATTAATGTTAATATTTACATTCCTCTGATCACCTGTTCCCACTGGGATTAAAAAAAGTATCTGTGAACTTGCTGGATAACAACTGCCAGCCTTCTGTGAAGCACTGCAAAAACCATGATTTGGGGCATTTTGCTTTATTTTTGGAGGAGAATAACCCCTCACTTGTACAGAGCCAGGCATTCTCTTTGCAAGAAAAGCTGAAATGTGTTCTCACCACAACTCTCAGTGCCACAGTGAAGGACTCTCTGGGAGCTGCACTTGTTTACAGCCCCCAATTCCCCTGGGAAGAAGCAGTTTAAAACCAGAAGCTATTCTGCATGTGGTATTTACATGTCCTAATTTGCTGTTTTGAAACTCAGCGTTTCCCACCTTGTTACTCCTACAATAAATCCACATCTCCTTTTTTTTTTTTTTTTTTTTTTGTCTGAAATGTGAAATCAGAGTGTACAGCAACACCTGACTGGTGCTTATGAGAACTCTCCTGAAATCTGAGGGAGATCAAAACACTTCTTCAAAAGCAAGAATTCCCTCTGCAGATCATTTGGTGTGTGCAGCATGCTCAGGTTGATCACACATTTCCAGGATATCAGTTGATTCACTCTTTATGCAGCCAGCATTACAACAGGTTCTGAACTTTTAGCTGATTTTTCTCTGTAGCAAATATCCCTCTGAAGGAACAAAAAAAAATACTAATGTGTTAATGGAGAAGGCAAAATAAATGCATTCTGCTGTGGCAATTGTTTTTCAAGCCCTTAATGCTGCAAAATTAAAGCAAATTTGATGAAGGCATTTGGCATCTCCAAGGAATGGAGGTTCCTGTTACACCTTAACATCCCCAGCAGGTGAAATGTGTCACTGTCCAGCACCTGGGATGGGTGTGGGAGATGGACACCCAACCTGGACACATCAAAATTCTGTGTCCTGTGCAGGACAGCACAGCCACACTGGTCAACTCAGCTCTGACAACTCAGAGCTTCACCTGGCATACAACCCAACCATCAGTGCCCAAAAGCTGAAAACTGACATGGAAAGGATCTGCAGGCTAAGGGAAACAAAATCTATATTTGCCCTACAAGCATTGTCCATAATCTTTATTATGTAACTTGGAGAAAATGCATTGCTTTTCCAAATGTCCACTCAAGGTATGCTGATGAAGGGCTCTTGTGTGATCAATTCCTCTTTCTCTCCCTCATTTGTGTAATTCTATAGCACATATCACTCTGATGTCTAAGTTACTCAGGTAAATAAAACCCAGACTAAAGGAGATAACTTTTGTCTTTTGCTCCTCCTTGGGAGAAATGAGATCTGATTCTTTAAAAAGTGCCAAAGAGCCTCTCTTTTTTTTTTTTTTTTTTTTCCATTCCATTAATACATTTGGGTGGTGAAATCAAAGCAAATTAAATCTATGCAGTATTTTTTCACTGCCAGGAGTTAGCATGTGCAATATTGACTTTTTATTATCATCTGATTGAAGCAAGTTTGCCTGCTTCTGTTAATAAACTGCAGGTTCATTGTTAATTGCTTTACACCTTTAAGAGCACGAGCACATTTTCTAAATGGAAAAGTCTGCTTGATTTTTGAATCTTTTTTTTTTTTTTTCCTTGTGATGGATCAGTTTCAGTCGCTGAGGGAATTTCCTGTAGACTATAGCAAAGATTTGTATCTCTATGTGTATATACAAACAAGGGTACACTTTAATGAGTAAACATCTGTGAAAGCTACTAACACTCAAAAGCTTTGAATAAAGCTTGGGATCAAGCAAAAGGTGAAGAGAAAAGGATATTTCCTGAGGATCTCTCTTGAAAATTCAAACTGGAATCCAATGAAAAAAACCCCAAGCATTCTTCTGCCTCTTTAATAGCAGTCTGCCATTCTTTAAAACACCCAAATAGTTGATGTCTGAAGCAATAAAAGCTCAGCATCCTGCCCTGTAATTATTACTAGATGTAATTATGAACAACTCATTCATCACTATAAAAGCACAACTTAGGGCTCCCAAAGAAGAGGCATGGAAGGGATTTATTTTCAGGCAGCTCTGTTAGTCAAGCTGTAATTTAACAACACCGCTGATAAACAAGTGTAGTAAGCCAATGTAAAGAAGGCAGGGCAACATCCGTGCTTAAAATCGTCTGGGGATCCTCCAGTACTCCATTTATATCCCATAAAAACATGCCTCAGAGCTGCAAGCAGGAGCTGGAGGGTGAATGTGACATAACTACAAGCACCCAGCTCCCCGAAGTTTGCTCACTTAACCATGAACATCCAGAGGCTGCCTTGGGTTATTTACAGGTGGGGGGAAAAGCACAGATGTTAGACCAGGTCTGAGCTCTCCGTGCGAAGTTCCCGGCCCGGGGAAGCTCAGAGATGTGCTGGGTTTCAGAGCAGGGCTGTGTCGCTGTCTCCCAGGCGTGAGGAAACACCTGCAGCCCGCCCAGAACCTGCTGCGGCCGCCCCGACTTCCCCAAAATCCGCCCGACCCTGCCGGGCTGCTCCCGGGGAGACACATTCCAAACCGGAGCAGGAATTCGGGCGAGGCAGCAGGAGCAGCGCTTAAAGACTCCCGATCTGTGAGCAGCCACAGCGGGTTATGTAATCCGCGGAGTATTTAACCACGCTCCGCTCCGGCACAACGTGTCAAACAGATCAGCCTGGGGCAGGGTCAGCCGGGGCACGGCCGGGGGCAGCAATTCGGCATTCCCGGGCTGTCAGGGCAAGGAATGGCCCCGGGCTGCCGGCGCTGCTCGCCCCGTGGCCGGGCCAGCATCCCCGAACCAGGCAGGATGCTCCCATCCCGCGGGGCGCAGCTCAGGATGGGCTCGCCGCCGGCCCGGTGCCGCAGCAGGAGCGAGCTGGGAGCCGGGAGCCCCCGGAGCATCCCCGGGAGAGGCGGCAGCCGCCAGGGAAGGGCTCAGCGGCTGCTCCGAGTGTGCGGTGCTGCTCTGGGACTGTGCCCCACAGCCTGAGCTGCGCGCCGAGCTCGCTGGGGAACGCACGGCAGGAGCCAGCGCAGGTGAGACCATCCCACCTGGCCGCTGGGACTCCGCTCCCTGAAACTCGGCGGGGTGCGAACACGCGAGTCAGGGAGCAGCGAGGAGTCACCAGCCGGCACTCCGGAACCACCAGAACCACCAGAACCGCCGGCTCGGCCGCCTCGCCCTGCGGCGGGGCCGGGCCGGGGGCGGCACCCCGGGGGTGCGAGGGGGCGGCCCGAGGGCCCGGCCGGTCCCTCCCCGCCTGCCCCGCACGCTGCTCCCTCCCTCCGGCTTGGGGCGGTACCTGCTTGTCCAGCGCCGCATCCCTGCCGCTGCCCGCCGCGCATCCCTTGGGAGCGGCCACCCGCTCGCAGTTGCAGCCCTCCAGCATGTACATGCCGGCGGGCCGGGCGCTCTGCTCGCCCTCGAAGTAGAAGAGCACGTTCTGGTAGAGGGCGAACCACTTCTCGTGCCAGCGGTTGGTCTCCGCCGTCTTCTTGCTGAGGTAGCCGCGCTTGGTGCCCTCCTTGCGGGCCAGCAGCGCCAGGTACAGGGCGTGCCCCTCGTTGTACCGCACGCTCTTCTGCATCGTGCCCGGAGCCCCGCGGCCGCGGCGCAGCCTCGCCGGGCGCTCACGGAGCAATTCATGGGCTCCGGCACGCACCGACGGGCGGCCCCGGCCCCGCGCCCCGCCCGAGTGTCCCCGGCCCCCGCCCCGCCCCGCCCCGCGCCGCCCCCCGCCGCCCCAGGCACCGCCGCCGGCGCCCAGCGGGCCCCCGGCCGCTGACGTGGGGGGATCAGCCGTAAATCCGCTTTGGAGAGCGATTTAAAGAGCAAAGTCGCCGCCGCCGCAGCGCCCGGGTCCCTGCCCCCCTCTCCACCCTTCCCCCCATCCCCGCATCCCCCCGCTCTTCATCCCCCCGCTCGTCATCCCCGCATCCTTCCATCCCCCCATCCCCCCACTCTCTATCGCCCCATTCCCCCCCCAGCCTTCCATCCCCGGATTCCCCCATCTCCCCATTCCCTCATTTCCCCATCCCTCCATCCCCCCTTTTCCCCTCTCCCCCATTTCCCCTCTCCCCCATTTCCCCACTCCCCCATCTCCCCATCCCTCCATCTCCCCTCTCCATCTCCGCATCCCTCGGGGCCGGGGGATCCCGCGGGCAGCGCTGGCCGGGCCGGGCCGGGCCGGGAGCCGCGGGGTGATTTTGGGGCTGCCCCGTGGTTTCTCGTTAGTTTCCGCCTTTTCCATCCTTGGAGCGAAAATCTTGGAAAGCGGCAGGGCCGGGCGAGCGCGGCGGCCGGAGCCGGTAACTTCGCTCCCGAGCTGCGCCGAAAGAATTAAAGCAAAACGCAGCAGAGAAGCCCGGGAGAAACACCCAAAACCCGCCACTTTTAACCCGATATTCGCGCTGATAAAGGCGCGGGGAGCGTCCCAGGTCTCACCCCAACCCCGGGTGTTCTCGGGCAGCGCAGGGAGATGCGGGGGCTGCGGGGGTCCCGCGAACGGGGCCGTCCACAGACCCCTACTGGGACCATCCACAGACCCCGGCTGGGACCTTTTCTAGACCCCGGCTGGCGGCCGCAGCACGGGACTCCTCTCCGAGGAGAGGGCGGCTTGCAAATGCCAAAAAGAAAACCTGCCAGGTGTGTTCTCACCGGCAGCAGGTGCGGTCGGGTCCTGCACACCTCAATTATCGCAGATAAACCCTGGCGAGGGAGCTGGCGTCCAGAATTGCTTTACATGAAACACACCAGTATGGAAATTTCTGCCAACTACGGCACGCCGCGCCTTTAATTTAGCAACTTAAACTTCCTCTTAGGGTTCTTTCAGGAAAAGCCTTGGAGTTCTTTCATTTGAAAATGTACTTTGCATAATGTAGCTTTCGCTCTCTTCTGCTTTACTGCGTCTCATGAGTAAAAAAGAAAAAGAAAAATATTAAAAATGTGGAAGTTACGATATTCAGTATTGCGGTATAATGCACAGATGAGTTAGAAAATATTTCCTGTGTGATCTGTGCCAGCACCTGCGGTTTTGTGTATTATCTGCAGGAACTACGGGCCCATGCAGGGTTGGAAGGCTCTCATCTTGTCAGCAGAGAATTTTGTATTAGAGAAAAAACAAACGGATACACAACCCCTGATGCGGCTGGCTTCGTTTGCCTTGAGTCTCCACACAGTGAAATCTGAGCCTGGCACAGCCCAGCAGGTTTGGGCAGGGCTGGGGTGGCTGCAGGGTGGGGCAGGACCGTGTGCTGCCATCCCCGCCTGCCCCGTGTGTAAAATCCCGTGTCCCTCGGTGGGAGCCAGGCAGGGCGGGCAGGGAGGGAGAGCAGCAAGCTGCCACTCCCGGGAGAGCTCAGACACTCCAGAGCCAGCACGTCGTACATCACAGTGAAATCCTGCAGCCAGAGCCCGTCCTGGCCAGGATGAAGTTGCAGGCTCTTGTCCCAGCTTATGTAATTTGTGCTTTAATAAAGCTGCTGCAGGAATCGTGAGTGATCACACATCATCTGTCACACCAGGTCACCTGAGACACACACAAAAAATAAATTAGTTAAGGTTTGTTTAGAAAAAAAGAAAAAGAGGGTTTTCTTCAACTACATCATTTTCTCCTAGACATGCAGGCATTTTTCCGAAGCTGAAAATGTTGAATATGTCATATCTATAGGAACTAAAAGGAGTCTAATATTCCTGTTCACTGCAGTGAATGCTATTTGTGCAACCATCAGTTTGTCCTTTATTGTTCAAGTGTGATTTAATTCTCTCCAGCATATTATCTTTATTACTTGATCATTCTTCTACAAGGACAACCTGCCATTTCTTGCTTTAAATGTCTACAACGTGCAAATGAATGCATACACTATCTGATACATCTAAATGTATCTATCTATATGGGATTACTTTCAAAAGTTCTTCATTACCGACATTAAAGAGGGGCTTGTTTGTGCTTTTTAAAAAAGGAATTCTAGGCCAAATTCATATGTATGAACACGAGTGAGATATATGTGCAAACAGATGTAAAGGAATCCGTGGATGTAATTTATTCCATGGGGCTCTGAGGAGAAGAGCACACAGATAAGCACACTGTTTTATTTCATTTCATATCCCAATCTTCATTTTATTGTATCTCAGTTCTGGAGAATTCATTTATAAAAACCCCTGCCCAGGTGTTGCCAGATCTACCTTGCTGTAGATCTGCAGTGGGAAGTGGTGGGTCTGTGTCAGCAGAGATAATTTGACCCAATTAGCCTGCATTTAACCTGAAATTTCCTTTGGGAATAGTCCAGTGCAAGGTGTTCAAAGATGTCCTAAGGGGGAAATACATGGTGCTGTGTTCCACAACAGTGGAATTGCTGAATCCCATACCCAGAAGGGACCCTGGGGATCTGGGGCCAGGGCAGTGAGTTGTCAATCCTCTGGGTGACAGAAAACCCAGTTTAGAAATCATTTAAAATTTAAGGCTCTATTCTGAAAAGCATTTTAGAAAAAGCACTGTTAAAATAAAGGTAATAAAAGCTGACTAAATGTAATAAAAAAGCAACTGAGAGGAAGTTGTTACACTGATGTTTTTATGTGTGTTTTCTAATAGATGTGCTCTATGTCTTTTTATATTTATTTGCCACTAAATCACTATTTGTGTTTTCATATCAAGGTAATGTATCAAACACAGAGCAATTTAGTAAAGCTGTTGAGAACTGCAATATTTTATGGAGAAAAAAAAAAACAGTTTCACTAAGAATGCACCTCCATGTGTCCTCTTGCAGATTGTTTGAGAAGCAGAGCTGAACCTGTCTCTTCTCTGTGATTTTACTCAGTTTTGCTGATCAAATTGTTTCCTCTTCGAGGCACAGCGTATAACTTGGCTACTTGAAAAGTATTTGTAATATTCAGCTAAGATTCACTTATCTGATAAAGCAGGGAAATTTTGAAATACACACTAAACATCACTGCCATTCCAAGTCCTGAATATCTTGCAAACAACTTTGCAGTTGATGGAATCATTTGAGATTTACTACTCCTGTTTTGTGGAGACATTTTTGGGGGAATTTCCTTGTTAAATCAATTTTAAGTCACAGTGGTAGTTCATTCCTGGTGGATTCCTGCTCAGTGGTGTGAGAGAGGTGGTGGCACAGGTGTCCTTGTGATTCCCCCCTTCAGGAATCTCAGGCCAACACTCAGTGGGAGCTCCAGCAGAAGGCAGACAACTGAAAATCACCTGCTGTGCAGGTGAGGATATCATCAGCATCAGCATCATAACAACAACATCATATGTATTTTTATGATCATGCCTTAACCTCTTAGTGCAAAATGTTGCAAAACCACAGGAGAGCCATCCAAGCCAGGAGCCCCTCAGTCTAAGCACAAGATCAGAAGCCTAAAGGCAAAAGAAGTGCAGGGACTGTGTGCTGCCCTTAGTGACAGGCAGCATCCCCAGGACACGGCTGGCACCTTTGCTGCTGGTATTTTGGGAGAAGAATAGCTAAATAAGGTTGTAGAGCAGATTTTGAAAGGAACAGTTTGGTGTGTCTGCAGAGGCCATTGGTGAGTTCTTGCCTGTGGTCAAGGACAGCATGAAAAAATACAAAGGACTGTTGAAAAGAAATGAGAAAAATAAATGCGTGGCAGAAGGTGTCTCACAGGCTGGAGAAAATCAAAAGCAGAAGGGGAAAAAAAAAGAGAGAAAAGCTGGAATCAAGGGACTCAATTAAACTGGAGAAATAGCAGTGGTTAGGCAGGAGGCAAAGGCAAGAGAGGAAGAATTCAGCCTGGCTGGCAGAGGGATGGTAATGAGTGGTGGGCACAGGGAAACAGGAGAGCTGGGGGGCTGGAGGAGACAGAGCAGGGGGGACTGGGGCAGGGAGTGCTGGAGAAAACAAAGCAGAGTCCTGGGTGCTTGGTGTGGCTGGAGCAGGGGTAAGAACCCTGGAAAAGCCCCTGGGTGCTGGGGGTGAGAGCAGGACCCTGGGATGGGACAAAAAAAGGGACAAAAGAGACCTGGCCAAGTGAGGAGGCTGGGGGGCAACAAATGGGGCAGGAGGAGGAGGCTGGTGCAGGGTCAGTGCAGCTCAGTGAAGGGGTTGGGTGGGGGTGATGCTGGAAGGAAAGTGGCATTTCAACATGGAAATGCTGCTAGTCCCAGTCAGCACTAAAATAATCACATGGGCAAGGAAAGATAGCAGCTTTTCTCCTTAAGCCTGTTTTCAGCTGGTTCCTTTTCAGCAAGGGTTTGCCAGCTGGGATTAAAAGGGAAGAGCCAAGATCCAGCTTGTTGACCAGACGTGTTAATTAAGAGTTCCAGGACTATTTTATTCAATACAGATGCAGCGAGCATTAGCTAAGCACTGAATGCAACAACAGCTCTTCAGAACTTTCTTCACATGCCTGAAATATTCATGTAGGGACACACACTCACTTGTTGGAAATATGACTGTCAGGGCTGAGCCCTGGCTTCTAAAGCTGGTAGAGATTGCTCCCCTTTCCCCTGCCTGGGAGCTGTGTAATGAGAATTTCACAGCCCCTGTGGTCAGCCTGGTGTCCTTAAGGAGGGCATTGTCCTGCAGCTCACAGATTGCTAAGGCAAGGAACTGTCTCAACATTCTGGGGAGATATCTCAGTGTTCCAAAGGCTTTGGCGTGTCCCAACACAGATTGCATAATGTTCTCCAAATGTGAGCTGGGAGAGGCAGAGTGGAGAGCTCCTGAGGGCAGGGGGTCAGCAGACACTGCCTGGGATTGCTCTCACTTTCAGAAAGCCCTTGCTAATGGGAAAATGGCTTTAGAATTAAAAAGGCATAGTAGGATAAAATTTCCTTTATTCCCCCCCTTCATTCCATGTGAAGTATAAATGCAAATCACCCTTTGCTTGTTCTGTCAAGACACTCTCAGATATTGGCATAGAAATAGGAAAAATGTGTAAAATACTAAAGCACTCTCATTTCTTGGGAAAAAGTAAGCCCCACAGATTGGAAGGGAGATACAGAGAGCCATCTGGAATAAGTAAGTAACCCTGGGAAGAAATGGTGATGTTTGCAAGGCCTGATGCTGATACTGAGAATTCTCTCCATCTGGCATGAAGCCTGCAAATAATCTGCCACAGGGGTGCATAATTCAATAGGAACAGGTCTGATAATCTGCATTCCCTGTGGGAGCCCTGAAAGAGACATTCAATGTCTGTGCACTGAGCAGCTCCCCTGCACTCAGACCCCAAAATGGGTTTGTGGCAAATGGGAACCACAGAAACCCAGCCCTGCAGGGCACCCTCACCCTCCCAGGGTGGTGAGAGCACTCAGACAATTCCCTCACAGGAGAACATTGCTTTTGTGCTTGGTGCAATCCACTGAAAACCATCTAAATGAATCTGTTCAAATGCAGCTGGGACTGAGCAAGCACTGGAGAAAATGTGTGTAACAGCAGGGAAAAAGTAATCTTAAAAGGCTGCAGGCAGATCTCTGACAACAGTGATGTCAGCCAGTGTTTTCCCCTCCTCACACACACCAAACATCATCTTGTTAAACAAGAGCAAAGAAACTGAGCTGAACATCAGTCCCTGCTTATCCTGGGGATTTCTGGGCAGGTGGGAAGTGCACAGCAGGTGTCTGTAATTGCTGACCCACTGTTGATAATGCACATTCCTCCTGGTCCATATTTCTGCTGTTCACATTCTCAGCTGAGAAGTTTTATAGCTGCCTGGGAGGTGTGGGTTGTAATTTTCTGTGGGGGGAGGAAGAAAAAAAAAGGGGGGAAAAAGTGAAAAAATAGCTCAGAGAAACATAATTTGAAAAAAATAAAATCACCAGTATCCATCTGCAATTGTATCAACAGCTCACATAAAATTTGTAACCTCACCATTAATAGTGGAATGCTTTCCTAGGGATAAGTATATTAATTGCACTTCAAATTTATGCATATATCTATTTTAAACAGAATACAAAATGAAACACTTACTGTACTTGTCACAAAGCCACTACTGCTACATGTAAAATAAGCAAAGGCCTGAATCCACATCAAAGTACACTTTGTCTTTTAAATGCAGAAATAGAGATTAATTCACAAGTGTTTTCCTCTTAAATACATAGTAAGAACTAAAAATAAAATAATTTTACCCAAAAATAATAATAGTAAAATAAATTAGTGTTCACCCCTTTATTATTATGTCTAAGTCTTGGGTCATGTGTATTGTTTCAAATGTTAACACAACCCTTTTGTTGAGCACTGGGGTTGCAAAGGATGCTGAAAATTGTAATTATTCCAATTTGCCATACTATTTGATTGTATCAATAATAAACGTAGGATTTTGAGTGAGATTTTTCCTTGACTGAGTGGGGCTTTTTTCACTAAAGAAAGAGGCAACATGAAAATACCTCTCTTGATGATCTGTATGTTCTCTTTCTATTTCTCACTCTGGTGTTTAATGGCTTTGGGGAAATAATTCTAAATTTCTGACCATGTAGATACACAGATCAGACACATAGTGATTTTGTCAGATATTAAGAAAGGTTAAATGGATAATGCCCTTAGAGTATTCTTCAGGAAGAGAAAAAAAACCATCTGGAAGTAACACATCCTATAGCACAGGAAAAGCAGGGATGTGCAGAAACCTCTGAACAAAGTTCTCCAACACTCTGTGAAGAAATGGGTGAGGGTAATTGTATTTTTGAACAGTTTTCCCCATTCTGATGGAGAGCACACCCTGGGCAGTTCTGCAGGGCTCTCACTCAAGTTCAACCTGTATCCAAAAATACCATCCTCAATAAATTCTGACAGAAATCTGTGTGTGTGTGTACTTTACACATTTCCATGACTCAGATTACAGTTATCCTCATGGCCTGCTCATCTATCCCTTCCTCTTTGCTTGTTCCCTTGGAGTGGGGGCTGTCTGGGCTGCAGAGGTTCCCAGCTGGGGTGGCTCAGCTGGTCCATCCCCAGCAGGGGCAGGACTGTCCCTGTGCTCCTGCCTGGGTGCAGCCAGGCTGGTCCAGGGGCAGGAGGGGGCACACACGGGGGGCTGGAAGGGGTTTGGGCACAGCTGTGTCCTAAGGGGGCCCCCAGAGCAGCAGGCAGAGTCTGGGTCTGTGCAGGACACACTGCAGGTCATTTATTCCTCACAACACCCCAGAGCCACAGGAAGGGTCCCAGTCTCTTTCCAGAAATGCTGTAGAAAGGCTCAGAGTGGAGCAGGTGGAGCTGGGCATGGCACACAGAGCTTCATGCCCTCCAGCCCCACTTCACCTCCAGCAGAAAACGTTAATTAGGACAAATCCTGCCCTGAGTTTGGAATTTCCACTGCAGTGAGTGCCTGGCCATGGATCTCCCTTTGGTTACCCGAGATGGGCAAGCATGGGAGCTTGCACAGCATCCCCTGGCCCAGGGCTCACAACAGGGGGACAAACCCCCCAGGAGCCCCTGGGGAACCCTCCAGGTGTGCACAGGCTTCTCCCTCTGCCCACGGGGACAGGGACAGCACCTTGGCACTCACAGAATGGCATTCCCAAGGAAAAACACCCCAAGCACCTTCCTGCTGCTTTGAAATGAATCCTGTGTGATTAATCCCACCTGCATGAGTGCAGGAGCTTTAGGCAGCTCTCACAGCTGGGCTAATTTCATCATGCTGCCTGCTAATCTACAGCTGCAGGAATGGTTTGAACCTGTGATAAATTATTGACTCACATCTGGATTTGTCACACAACATACAGATAGTTAGAGATGAAGGTTTTATTGTTTTCAGTGTTTTATAAAGGATTTTGTTCTGTGCAGCCTGTCCTTTCTTCCTAACAGTTAAAAGATCTTAATTGCCTAAAATTAGAGCCATCAGAAATGACTGAATCTGAGTTATTACATAAAAGTGGGTATGAAATATAGATGAAATATATATAATTTATATAAAAAAAGCTATTGTTCTGATTTCATTTCTCTGCACCATTTCTGTGTTCTGTTGTCTTGGATTATTATTGCTCCAACTTGAGCTGAGCTCTGAGCTGTACCTTGTCAGCCCTACGTGGATGTACCCTATGAATTACATAAGTCTATTAACATATATGCATCAGAATAGCTGTTAAAATTAGAAGTACAAGCCCAACTGAGGAACAGTCAAGAAAAGGAGTTGGGTAAAAAAGTTTGGTAGAAAAAGCTGAAATAAAATTATGCTGGTTTCATTTGGATTTATTGATAATATTTACTGTTCTCCTGCTTTCTTCCCAGAAGGTATCAAGACACTTGATATAGAAAACAATCAGGAAAATAAAATCTCAAAGTGCCTGTTAATTCTGCTACTCATAAAACATGCTTTTCTCAGCTAATCTTCTTAATTAATCTAACAAAAGTAGAGCTACATACAGATTTCCTGCAGTGCTCATCTACCCAAATTAAAAAAAAATATATATAGAAGTAATATGAAATATGAATCTATTTGCATTACAAACAGGAGTTTATTCCCCAAACACATTTTTCATTACAATCAATAATATTGGAAGTTTAGGCCAAACACAGCTTGTGGTGAAAACAATCAAAATAAAAACTACTTAGGAAGAAATAATCAGGGCAGGGTGGCTGTGGTGTCACAGTTCCCCAGGGGAGTTGGGCAGGGCGTGGTGGCCCCTGGGCACAGAACCTTGGCCACACACTGAGCTCTCAGTGCTCCCCTTGCCCTCGAGGAACAAATCCATCTGCAGAAACAGAAAAAACACACAGCTCAAAAAATACAGAGCTCAACATCTCTGCTCCAAACTCCTCACCTGGGCTGAAGCTCTTGCTGAAAATGTTCAGGCAGCAGCTTCATTGTTTGCACAGACAGAAGACACAACAACAAATTCATGTCCTACAAACACCAACACCCTGTGATCTTCTTGTCTTTAAGCAGCTCCAAATGTTTTTGGGGTTTTTTTTTTTGTGAATAGGAATAGAATAGAATAGAATAGAATAGAATAGAATAGAATAGAATAGAATAGAATAGAATAGAATAGAATAGAATAGAATAGAATAGAATAGAATAGAATAGAATAGAATAGAATAGAATAGAATAGAATAGAATAGAATAGAATAGGTCACTCACGCTTTTGAGCCTTTGAGGAGGGGTTTGGTAGAACAGCAGTCTCCCCAGACTCCTGAAATTCCCTGAAATCCTGAAATCCTGCCTAAAACCCAGGAACACTGTACATGATACAGCCCTGCATGATCCAGTGCTGTGTGTGTGAAATCCCAGGCCAAGCAGAAAGGAGCCTGGAAGGAGCAGAGCAGCTCAGCAGAGGCAGCTGCAGCCTCCCTGCAGGGTCAGGGCTCTCCAGGGCTCGGGGTTTTCCTCTCCAATCCACCTCTGCAAGCCATCAGCTCTCCTCCCTGGGAGGAATTTTCTCCTAGCACACACCTGGGGTTTCCTTTCCTCAGGGGCTGTGCAGCACCAGCTGCCTTTCACCATCCAGAACCTTCCTGTGTCCTTCTCCCTCCAGATTTGTCGAGTTTTTCATGGGTCTGGGTCTTCAAAGAGAAAAAAAGCAGTTGCTGGTTGTTGTAAAATTGTTCATTGCATGAGTACATCAGTCTCGAAGGTAAAGTGTTACAATATTAAAGTTATTTCAGTCCATGCTAAAACTCTCTGGCACAGACTCCTGAGCAGAAGCTGCTGCAGCTCTCTGCTGTTTCTTCCTCTGTTCTTGTTCCTCTGTCTCCTCTTCCTCTTCTGCCAGATGGTAGTGATGATGATGATGATGATGATGATGATGATGATGATGATGATGATGATGATGATGATGATGGTGATGGGGAATGCCTTTCTCACCCCAGTTCAGGGGGTTCTATTTATAAATAATCCAATGAGCTAAAAAGACAAACCTAAAACATTCTTCCTAAACCTGTTAGAACCCTAGTTCTATAGTACAAAAATAGTGTTAATTCTTGCCATAACTTACACATACAGCTCTATCTATTCACATAAATAGTTCTGTCTGCTGTGTCTAGAAAATGCCAGCAATATTCTTACTATGTTTTCATTACATCTGGGGCTGAGTTTCTGAACTTTCAACCAGGCCTGACCCTTACATCAGATTTTAGGGCTTTTTACTCTCTTAGGGCACTTGAAGCATATCCTTACTTAAAACTAAAACTTACACTCCTATTTCATATCTGTCTGACTTAATAATATTTCTACTTACTTACAACTAAAACTTACATTTCTACTTCATGTCTGTGTGGCTTAGTATATTTTAATTTCTCTGAAGGCTTTAATTCAATCCCTGCATTCTTTTCTCTCTCTGAGGGACTCAGGCTTCTATTTTATACACTCCAACACAGATTAAAACACCCTGCAGAGCTTCACCTTGTCCCTGTCTGGTGTCACAAACAGCCTGAATTTAGGCTCTTACAAAATATTAAACTAGAGACTATATAATATTAACTTTTGCAGAATGCTTTTATTTTTGTAACTAACTAAGGATAGTAAAAGTAATTTAGATGAGTTTGTGGAAATAACTAAAGCTAGCTGTATGATTAAATAACATTAGAAGAACCACACAGATAACATCACAAGAAAGAATATGAAAAGGACTTGTACTCCTGACCCTGCAGCCATCAGTAATTCCCTGATTCTCTTTATGAGGAAATGGGATACTTGTTGTGAAGAAACAGCACATACATTGTAAAAAATAACATACATGACTCCCAAAAATCCTATCTACACTATTGCACAATGAGTCAAGAGTGGAACAAAGGTGAGAAATTCCCAAAACATAGTGAAGAACCCAAAGAAATATTTAAATACATATAATCCTCACAAATATACATTTGATCTGTGCAATAAAAAAAGTATATATGGAAAGTTGTTATAGCTAACTGGTTTGGGCAGTTTGCCAAGCACTCCAGCAATAGATATTATCCCTTTTATCCCTTATTAAACTTCTAAAAATTCTAAAGAGTGATCCTTATTTTTCCAGTGAGAAATCTCCAGACTGCCACGTAAACCAGAGGACAGGACACGCTGCTGCTGGAACCCTCAAATCAGTACAAAACCTCCCAAAATCTCAGAGTGGGATCCCTGCCCAAGCAGGGGGTTGGATTCAGGTGCCTTTAGGGTCCCTTCCAGCCAAAACCATTCTGTGATCCATGATTCAGTCTGGGGACCTGAAATCATTTCTGAAGTGACATAAATGAATTTATTGAAACTAAACCTTACTTGCATCAAGCAAAACATCACTGCCAAATAGCTTTGGAAACCCTAGTGATCCAGCTCACAAGACTGCATTTTCTAGGAGAAAATTAGCATTTCTGTGACACCATTTTAGTGCTTATTTCTCCTGTAGGAGCGGTCAAATCACAGCTGGGGTGAGAGGGTGTTTATATATGACCTTCTTTTGCCAAAGATGTTAAAGGTGACTTTGAACAGCAGGAAAAATCAGCTTACAGGTGTTTTAGATAGTGACTCTTTCTTCAGGACCCACATTTATTCATCAACTGATTAAAAAAATAAAAAGCCTTGCTGGACATACAGACCAATGGATCCTACATGCAGTTTGATGAACAGATGCAGAAGGAAACGTTGATCTCGTTTCTGTGCACCCAGTTACCTGCCTGGGAAAAGGAGTAAGGAAAGGGCAGCAGAGCTGGAGGATGAGCCCAGAGTGGTTTGTGCCACGTTTTCCCCAGCAGGTTTCTGGCAGCAGAGGGGAGGGATGTGGAGTGACCCCAGACCCAGTTCAGGGTCTGTGTGCTGCCTGCAGAGCTGCAGGGACACTCCTGCAGCTGGGAAATCCATGGGCAGGGGAAGCACAAGGGTGTAATATATAATATAATGTAATTCGTGTAAAGCTGTAAATTAATGTAAAATAAGCAATGTCTGTATGAGTAAAGTAATAAAAAACTTAAAAACCAAAATCTGCAAAGGGAGGAACAGGGGTTGCTTAATCACAACATTATAACTTCCAAGAAAAGCTGAAGAGCTGGGTTAGCAAGACAATAGACCTAGCTCGGTGGAGATGGCTCTGTCCAGGGAGCACCCAAAAGATAAGAGCCCGATAAGCACCCACAATTAGGGTAATCAGAGCCATCAAGAAAAATACATCTGAATGCCCGTTTCCAGTAAACCAAAATCTGCAAGTTACATCTCAATTCCATCTTCCTGTAAACCTGAACTTGCCTTCATCAAAATTCATCATCTTCCAGGATGTGGTTTTGTCCAGCACAACGCGGTGAAAGAAAACTACATGAATATGCTGAACGACGAGAGAAGACAAAGACCTCTGCTCTGGGCAAGGAAAGACTGTGTAAAAACGGGACTAACCAAAGCTGTTTTGTGAACACTTGGGGATTCGGAGCGATAGAGTTCGAATCATTGTGTGTTCACCCGATGCCGACCCCGGGCTCGGCATTGTCCTGTTTGATTGTGGCTATCGAGGAGCGTGTTTCCGTCGCAAAATAAATATCGCCTATTTTAATCATATTTAATTCGGGTTGATCTCGTTTTTATCTATATCAAGGGGAAGCAGCCAGGCTCTCCAGCAGCTCCTCTTCCTCATTCCTTTTGGGGATTCCCAAACACATCAGCAAGTTTGGAGTGACTGATGTGGAAACCCGAGCTGTGACGCTGGATGGGGGAGATGCTGTGGAAATTGTGTTTTACCGGTCAGAACTGTCACCATTGCTGTCCTGGGATATCCAGATGGCAGAGAGGAAACCTCACTGCTGGTGGGAAAGGCTTGGGCTGCTGTGCTGGCTGTTTCCCACCACGTGCACCCCAAGGAAACCTGCCAGGACTGAGGTCCTGGTGCCTCCCCAGCCCAGGGTACACTCTGTCCCCAGCCACAACCTGCAATTTCAATTTGGGAAACTCTGGGGGAGGAAGTGTAGCTTGTACAACTTATCTGAACCTACTTCCCAACAATAACTATTGTTCACTCCAGCAGCTTGACATAATATAATTTGTTTTGTGAAAAATAAATACAATTTGCAGCCCGTAACTGTAGTGAGACATACTGTGATTTAATTAGCAACAGTAGATGGATTTTTTCATTGTTTCTGAAAGAACTCATCGTGGTTCTGTTTGCAGAATGCATTCAAAACTCATCTTGAAACCCTTGAGATGGAATTGCATTGGTTGGATTCAGGTCTTAACAACTTTAGCTGAGTTATGAGAAGCTATGGCTTCCATATGCTGAGAGGAAAGTTAATATCCCTTTAATTTCTGTGAAGTAGCACACACACACACCGTGGTTCAGTAGAAGAGTCTGCTTTGAAACCAAGAGAAACAAGGTTGTTTTTTTCACCTGTGTCCTTGATACTAAATCTCTGTGTCTTTTGTTGAAGCAATCCATCTGTGAATCCTCTGAGCACGTCAAACAAGCTGATTTGTTAATTGAGAAAGTGTAATTTGGTCTGAAAACCTGAGACATAAAGCTATGCAAAAGGAAAAAATCCATTAAAAAAAAAAAAGAAGAAAGTCAAGATACATTTCTGCAGAACTTGCACTCTGCTGTGAAAGTTTATTTTCATCTTTGAGTTGCTACAGAAATTTCCCTCCATGAGTGCTGCAGACTATTTACACTGAACTTACTCTCACCTACTCTGCCCAGCTTCCAGCCCTCCTCTCCATTATTCAGTTTCCCTTATTGCTGATTTTATCTGTGCTTTTGATTCACAAATACAGCTCTGCAGGAAAAGCAGTGTGCTTTCCAAAACCCCCATCCAGACCAGCGCCTGGCCTCAATTTCCCTCTCTCCTACAAAGCACTCACTCACCTGCTGGTAAAAATCACCCCCCCAGAGGATTCCCCAGAGCCACTCCTGCTCTTCCTGGGGAGGTGTCCAGGTCCTTTCCTGCCCAAGCCCTCCTGGGGCTCTCAGCCTCGCTGTTTGGGAAGGTGCCACTGGATTTTTAACTCAGATCTCACCTGAGCCCCTCCCCGGGCAGGTGTTGGTGATTCCTGCTCTGGCTCAGCCTGGAGCCCTTTCTGCTCCCTGAGTTCTTCCTGCTTTACACTCTGCACAAGGATTAAGGGGTGTGAGGGTGAGAATTCAGTGCTGCCTTGAGAAGCTGCTTTCTGCCCTGACCACTCTGTGAACCCACAGAACTGACTTCACTCCCCAAAATACAAAAAAAAACCAAAATTATGGTTTTTTTAGGGTGTGGGAGCAGAAGCAGGCTTTACCTTATTCATACCTGTAACAGAATGAACAACAGGCTCTCAGGGTGGCTAAGACAAAACAAATGATACCTCAAATTATGCAAATTAGAAACCAAACGAAGTATCCCTTATCCTGTGTGTGAACAACAGCACCTTTTTCTTCATGTAAAGCCACGGGGCAAGGGGTTTATCATTAACTTCTGTGCAGCAGCCTGGGTGTCAGGAAGGTCCCTGAGGCAGCACCCCCTGAGTCCAGCCCTGCAGGATTCAGGGATGTCCCCAGTGCCAGCACCTGGCATTGCCACCAGCTCTGAGGCAGACACTCCCTGGGGAGCTCCAGGGGGATGGTGATGAATTCTGAGTCAGTAACCAAAGCAAGGGGTCACCAGGGGAGTGTGGGGCCTCACCTTGCCCACACCAGGGGATGCTGCAGCAGGAGCAGAGGAACCTGTCCCAGCTCACATCCTCAGGACACACCTGGTGTCCAGTCCCACTCCCCCAGGATTTCCTACACATCTTTTTGTCCATTTCCACACACTGCTATCAGCACAAAAATTACTTGCCTCATAGTCTGGACTCTTGTCAGACCCCCTGCAGCACGGGGAGGATCCTGGTCCAGGAGCAAAAAAACAGCCTGAAGGAAGGATTTGGGAATTCCCTGTGCCAGCCACGGCTCAGCACAACCCCAGTTCTTAAAACTGAGCAGAAATAAGACCCAAAAAAGAGAGAAAAGACAGGATCTAAAGGCAGGGAGCAAGACCTGCAGTTTCTGCTAGCATGCCACAAATCATGTTCCCCACTGGACTGGGGGAAGAACCTTTAGGGGCAGCTGATGGTACCTGGGCTGCCAGACTGTGCACACTGTGCTCCTGGACCTGCTGGCAGAGAGCTTGATGGGGAGAAGGGAAGTTAAAGGCAGGAAAGAGGCTGAGAGAACAACTGTTCAGTCTGGAGGTGTTGCAGGGATACCTGGGAGCCTCCACCTGAGTGCCCAGAGGGGCTCCAGGAGAGCTGGAGAGGGACTGGGGACAGGGGATGGAGGGACAGCACACAGGGAATGGCTCCCAGTGCCAGAGGGCAGGGCTGGGGGGCATTTGGGCAGGAATTGTTCCTGGCAGGGTGGGCAGGGCTGGGATGGAATTCCCAGAGCAGCTGTGGCTGCCCCTGGATCCCTGCAGTGCCCAGGGCCAGGCTGGACACTGGGGACAGTGGAAGTGTCCCTGCCGTGGCTGGGGTGGCACTGGGTGGGATTTAGGGCTCCTTCCAACCCAAACCCTTCTGGATTTTGTGACTCCAAAAACAGACACCCAAGGACCAAAGGGCACATTTGGACATTTTCACCTCCTGGGTCCTGCTCTGTGTGCAGAGGGACTTTCTGGCTTTGGCACAGGAATCTTGTCCTGCTTTTTATCATTCAGCCTAGGAGAAGTGACGTGGAGAAATGAGCCTGTCAGCTCCTGTTTGGTGTTTTCCTGCAGGCTGGCTCTCAGCTGTGGCAGGGGCTGACCCCTTTCCACACACACCCTGTGCTGCAGGAGCTGCCTCTGGCCTCACCGTGAGGCACTGTGTTGGGTTATGTGGCCAGCAATGTGAATTCTGTGCATTCCAGCAATGTGAATTCTGTGTATCCCAGCAATGTGAATTCTGTGTATCCCAGCAATGTGAATTCTGTGTATTCCAGCAATGTGAATTCTGTGCATTCCAGCAATGTGAATCCTGTGTATCCCAGCAATATGAATTCTGTCCCCATCTGCTG
The DNA here is from genome assembly GCF_029582105.1 of Oenanthe melanoleuca. Taxonomy (NCBI): domain Eukaryota; kingdom Metazoa; phylum Chordata; class Aves; order Passeriformes; family Muscicapidae; genus Oenanthe; species Oenanthe melanoleuca. The sequence continues at coordinate 7,547,251 of NC_079362.1, forward strand.
CAGCCAGGTGGGGCAGTGACCCTGATCTCCTGGCACACATTATCTGCTCATGGGCCATCTTTAAACCAGCTGGGCAATCATCTTTATCTTCCCACAGCCCATCCTCCCTCCAGGAGATATCTCCTGTTCATGGCCAGTGAGTCCCAGGGCATGACTGATAAAATTCCATCATCCCACTGGGAGATGCTCCAGCCAGGGGAGGAGCCAAGCCTTTCCTACCCAGATAAAAACTGAGATTTGGACACCAAGGAACCTTCTTTCCACTGGATTCCAGAGGAAAACCAGACCTTTGCACATCATCCCTGGAGCTTCAGAGGAAACTGCACCTTCTCCAGGAGCACTGCTCCAGCTGAACCACATCTGCCCCTGCAGGAGGATGCAGCCACCATTGAATGGGACTGTGCCAACACCCTGACTGACTGACGGGTGTCAGCTTGGATTCTGACTCTGGCAGGGCTGGGATTGTTCTGTGGAATACTGCATTGCTATTTTAATTTTCCTAGTAAAGAGCTGTTATTCCTAATTCCCATCTCTTTGCCTGAGAGCCCCTTAATTTCAAAATTGTAACAATAATTTGGAGGGAGGGGATTTTCATTTTTCATTTCAAAGAGAAGCTTCTGCCTTTATTGGCAGACACCTGTTCTCCAAACCAGGACACACACCCAGACCCCAAACACACCCCAAACTCTGAACATCCCTGCTCTGCCCCCTGGCTCCCTGCAGAGGAGGCTGAGCTCAATGAACAACCCTCAGAGCAGAATCTGGATTTCTGGAGGAAACCCCAGCTCAGGGCTGTGGGTAATGCTGCTGCTTACAGGAATGCTAAAACACTCACTGTGCACCCCAGAGAGATCCAGCTCAGCAGGACTGGACAGTGTGAAACTGATGCTATGCAAACAATGTCTGCTCCTACAGGACATGACTGACAGACTGCTGCCTCCTATTCGTGTGTGAGGTGAAGGTTTCTGCCAACAGCTAACTGCTGCAGCACATAAACAACCCTCAGCTGAGGGCTGCATGTGCTAGTTTTGTGTTTCCTACAAAGGCTGGAATGATTTGCCCTCTTGAAAGCCTTTGCTTACACAGAGCATTGGATGGCCTTCCATTCAGAATAAAATAAAAATTTGTAAAAATCCTTGAACTACATTTTGTTTACAGCACAAAATGAATTATTGGTGACTCTGCAGAAGGGAATAAAAAGCCTTGTTAGGAATCAAAATAGACAAGGTGTCTCTCAGTAGATGACTCTTGGGTAAGAGGCTCAGGTACAACCAGAAGTTAAAACATCCATGCTAGCTGCATCCTCCCAAACCGGGCTGAGAATCAGTGTCAGAATAGTTTAGGCTGAAGGGACCCTAAAGCCCACCCCCTGCACCCCCTGCCATGGCAGGGACACCTCCCACTGCCCCAGGCTGCTCCAAGCCCAATGTCCAACCTGGCCTGGAACATTTACAGGGATCCAATCCAACAGGAATTTTTAAATAGCTGCCTTAGAAAGGATCCAACTCAGCCAGAGCAGTGTCTCCTGGCAGGTGTCCCTCCAGGGCACAGAGGGTGTGGATGTGTGTGAACAGCACACACTGACCACACACAGTTCTGTTCCCTCAGCACAGAGCCCAGCTCAGGGAGGATTCCTGGCACCATCCCACCCAGCACGGGCACAGCAGAGCAGAGCCTTCCCCAGCCCCATCTCTGAGGCAGACATCTCAGAGCTGCAGCACCAAGTCCAGCTCTCATGGCTTTGGGTGGCACCAGATAAAAAAATGTTTTATTGTTCATAAACGTGGCTCTGCTCCCAATTCATCTGGGATCCCTTTTGGAGAATCCCTTCCAATCTTGCAGGGCTGTAAACTCCAGATCACTGTAGAGGTCTGACTGCCCAAGCATGGATTTGTTTGCAAGTGTGACAAGGAGTAGAGCTGAGGTGAGTCAAGGGTTTGTGCTGGGACACTCAAAGGTGTGTGCACCATGTACAGCCCTTGGGTGCTGAAAAAGGAGCAGGGTCAGGCAACAGAAAGTGCACTTTTCCATGCAGCCATAACTGTCCATAACTTTCTTTCCAATAGCTTGTGAACCCTGAGGCAAGCCCTCACAGGAACTCACTGTCCAGCTCATAACCTGTGTGTGTGTGACAAGACCCCTTTGGCACTGGTGCAGGACCAGGATTTGCTCTTGCAGAGAATTTGTCTGCACTCGCTGCTGGGAGCATTATAAACTATTCTGACACCCCTGCCTCGTGCTGCCAGCAGAGCTGAGGCTGTATTGCCTCGGGTCCTGTCAGAATCTCCATTTCCTCACTGCAAACCCAGCCCAAATGCAGGGCAGCTGCCAGTGATGCAGAAGGAAAATGGCACAGGGAGAAAAGGGAAGGTTTTAAATCCTTGGTGGTGACCACAGAGATCTGCTGAGCTCAGGGAAACTCACACACAGCACTGGACACTTGCTGTGAACTCGTCTCAAAACTTTGGGGATCTAAAACTGACAGACCAAGAGAGACTGAGATTTGAAAATATGACAGATCCTCCTTTATTGCAACGCTGTGGGGACCAGCAGAGATTAAAGGATTGGTGTGCAAAGGTGGGGAAGACTCAAAATGCTTCTCCTTGTTGTTCTCCTATCTATACTTCAAAAACACAGAAGACAGAAATTATCAAATGTGTAACTGGAAAACATCTGTACAGGTGATGTCAGCTGAGACTTGGTGAAACACAAGGGAAATAAATAACAATGACTTCTAACCCAGAGCCTAGACAGACCCTTGCTGAAGTCCCTGGAACATTTTTAAGGACGCTGAAGATTCAGCTCTTTGAGCTGAGGATGTGGCATGGTGTGGGTGAAGTCACTGACCCCAGGAGAGAGAACAGGGCTCAGGAGAGGGGTCCCTGCACCCCTCAGTTCATGGAGTGCGTGGGGTTGATGCCTTAAAAAGCCTCTAAAGTGGGGAAGGGATGCCTTAGGTTTCAGCTTTCCTATTTTCCTATTTATTTGCCTATTTTCCAGACTCTGCACTGCATTAGTAACTCTGAACTCCATATAAATTGTCAGCAATTTCTCCTCCCAGCTCAGGCACACACAACAATCCTTTTCCAGCCCAGAACCAAGGACACGCTGCAGCTCCAGCCCCAAAAAGTGCAAACAGAGAGAATGGAGGAGAGAATCTGGGAGGGTGGGACTGCAGAACTTGGAGCTGGAATTGGACAATTAACCCCAATGTGGAAATGGACCAGAACTGATAAAAGTGTGAAAATTCCTGACTGGGATCCATCTTGGGTGTAGCCATGGCCTGGCTCTTGCACTGCCCAAGGTGAATCCTTGGAAAGGAATTTAATAAATTTCTGCTTTATTCCTTTAACTCTGTCCAGCCTCTGCTCCAGGGAGCCTCTCCAGGCATCAGGGAATATAAAATCCAGAGCACTGCTGGAGCCTCCACTGAAGGAGAAGGATTCCCCTTAGTTGTAATGAGCTGCAGGATAGAGCAAAGTTTACATTCCTTTAAGTTTCTATTTAAATAAAATTTAAATTTAAATTCTTTAAATTACAGGATGAAAGGCATAAAAACAAAATTATTTTCTGTTGAGCAGCCTCCTTCTTTATCAGGGGGAAGAAAAAGGCAATTGTAGATGAGATGGTTGTAGCACACACCACTGGATGTGAAGAACAGGAAACAAAACGTGTTGTAGGAGTTAAAAAGGAGAGGGCAGGTACATCCTAAATTATCAGTGGAGATTTTTGTCTTGCTGCTGGGGAAAAGGGGGGAAGGAAAGCTGCAGCTCCTCAGCCTGATGGCTTGTGGGACACACCAAAGGAATCATCAGCCACAGATCCCTTCTAAGCCTTAATTGCAATTCAAAAAAATGTGTCAAAAGGCTTACACAGATTCAGTTTGCAATTTAATTAAAGGATTAGCAAAGTTTTCTTTTCCTATGTGGGAGCTAGTAAGAACAGGAACTTGCCGAGGAGATCAGCTCATTTAACATAGCTACTTAATAGCATTAATAACGCCTGTGCTTAGGCAAAGCACTGCAGAGAGAGCCAGTATTTCACTTTATGCAGAAATCCTTCTCATCAGCGAGGTGAGGGGATCTCAGGGTGGGCAGGGAGGACAGGAGCCCAGGTCCCAGGACAGTCCTGCCTGCAGTGGCAGCCTCAGCACTGGGAATGCTCTTGGGAAGGCTGGCTTGGGCCACCTTTGTGTTCTGCACCTTGCATTATTAAATATAAACTACTCTGAGATCAGTCTGGGGGGGAAAAAAATCCAAATCACAAGCTGCTCCAAGGGAAAAAAAAAAAAATAAACCCTACTTTTTAAAAAATTAAAAACCCCTTTTATTTAAACTGTTATAATCCTTAAAGTGTGTCCCATAATTAATATAATCCTCAATAATTGTTCTAAAAAACTGTTAAAGACCAAAAATTTTTACATAATAATCAAAATTGCATTCTCCCAAATTATCACTATAACATCAAAACCACAAGAAAACTGTTTCTTGTAAAAAAATCTGCATTAACTAAAAAAGAAAGTCTCCTCTCCCAATAAATTAATAAAAAACTATTTTCAAAATAGTAAACTAAGTTGTTTTCTAAACGTTTTCAATGTAACAAAAGGTGTATAAAAAAGTAGTCAAAAGTTTTATTTACATATAATTTCTAATAATAAAGTTCCTCTTCGTACTATTAAAAATTAAACATGTTTTACCTTCTTCCTAAAAAAAAAAAAAAAGCTCAGCACCCAACTGAAACTTTGATTTACTGTTACATAAGAGTGAGATAATTACATCTAGTAATCTTCATGGCACACTCTTGAGTTTTGGCTCACCCCAGATATTTGGATTATGATGATTCAGAAAACCCAGCACTGATTTCTAGCTCCCTATTGCTGATTGTGCATCTGAAATTTGCTGTGTGTTGTGTTTTCCAATCCCTTCCTTCCCAAGAATCGTCCTTCTTCCTACAGCACATTGGAAAGTCCCAGAAACTCACTGTTTTAAAATAAAAATAAAAGGTTAAAAATTCCATCAACATCAGAAGTGTTTTTGTTACTAGGGGCAGCTACAAGTATTTTAAATAAAAACAACCTTATAACACCTGAAAAAACACTTCTACTTACTCTCAAGGAAACATCTGGAAGTAGGGCAATAAAAAAATTACAGATTCCTTGCAAGTGTGAAAGAACATAAATATTTGAAAATTATAAATGTCTTAAGTCTCTCTCTCCAGTTCACTTATGGCTGAACCAGTCCAATTTCAGGCAATACCTCTCAGTGAACAACCTGGCCTGCAAGGACTTGCATTTCAAATCAAGATCATTCTTTCAGAAATTGCTAAAGATTTTTAGGAAATTAAGAAAATTTTCTTTGCTTTCTACTTGTCCCTAAGTCTAGACAGGGGAAAAATCTGGAATGAAATTAAGGAAGTCCCACTTCTCTCTGTGCAATGCAATCCACCAAATCTTTATTTCCCTACAAAACATGAATTTATATCAGAACTACTATGATGTTTCTACTAAAATAATTTAATTAAATTAGCAGTATTTTCACATAGTGTAGAAATATCTGGATAATTTACTTTCACATCCCTATCAATACCAAGCATTAATTTTATTGCAGGAAACCCACTTTTTGTTGTACCTGACTCAGCTGACATTTCAGTTATCCCTAAATTGATTTACACACCTTGTAAACTTCTGTGTTAGGAAATTCATGCCACTTCTGTAAATACCTCTAGAAAACTGTGCAACACAAAGAAAAATCCTCTGGAGAATTCCCTGAGTGAAAGATGCTGTCTGGCAGCAATAGAGGTAATTGCTGCTGGTGATGTATTTTGCTTTGCACATTCTGCAGTAAGTTTTTAAAATAACCAAAGCCAGAGGCAGGGAGTGCACCCAGCCTCTCCCTCCCTCTCATCCATCCAAGGCTGTGCCAGGTTTGGCTGCTCACCTGGGGCTGGAGGGCTGGAGGCAGCACTGACACCTCTCTGCTGAGAGCAGGGAGAGCAATGACAAAGCTCAGCAAAGTGCCTTTGAGACACGGATGGAAGTGCAAATTCTTACACAGACTGTGCCTGTGTGTGACTGCAGCACAAAGCTGCACTTCTCACAGCAATGTCTCACTGTGTCAGGAGTGTGCTGGGAAGCAGAGGCCAATAACCTCTCCAGGCTCCCAAAACCTTTAATATTTGGGAAATGAGATTTAAACCTTCCTTTGTGAAGGCACCCCAAGACTAGGATGAATTCCCACTATCACCATCTAACACAGGGCACTCCTCTTTACTCTGAGAGGATCAAACCTGTTGACTCAGCACACAGACAAAACCTTATTACTCTGATTTTCAAATAGGACCAGTCTCCCAAGATGATCCCACTACCAAAAGCTGTACTTGACATTCTTTTTAAGATGAAGATTACCATGCTGGGACTGAAAAAAATAATTAACAAAGAAGACAAGAGCAGCTTTTCAGCTCTCTTTGAGGACTTCTGCTATGAGACAGAGAACCTCCAACTTAACCACAGCAGAAGCACTGAAGACAAAAATCTCTTATAAAAGTAAGGCCTTTCCCTGTTTTTCAGTAAGTTCTTTATACCCCACTGACTCTCCCAAGGCTGAGGAGAGTCTGTCTGTCTGGAAAACCTCCTGCTCCACACATGCTCCCAGGCAAGCCCTGGGTTCCTGAAGGCCCAGACCCAGCTGCACTGTCCCTGTCCCTTGTCACAAACGTGCCCCAAAACCAGCAGCAGCAGTTTGCATCCCCTGCCATCCTCACAGCACCCTCCCTGCTCCTAGGAATCAGACAGCCGTGAGTAAAGCAGTGCCCTCAGTGTCATCTGGCATGTCTCAAACCCCACAGGACAGCCAGAGAAGCTCCACTGCTGACAGAGCAGGGCTCACCATCATTACTGGTCTGCACTGGGACCACAGACATTAAAGGCTGCTGCCAGCAACACCAAATCCACTTCCCCAGGCTTAACTGCAGTTCTGTTTCCTTCCCTGTATCCAGGTCTTTTTTTCCTTCCTTGTCAGAGCACAGTCTGAATGCTCCCTCGAGGGTGAAGAACAAAAGTGCACTTAGCACATACAGGAATTCAGAACTGGCTCACTCATTCTCTTGGATGACAGAGGCCTTCAGACCCACAGCAGTGCATCTGCTAACAGCAGAACACTGGCTCACTGCCTGGCTCAGGTAAACACACACCTGCAGACACACCTTGCAAGACTGATTTTCCTCTTCAGCTGCTCCTCTGGGAGGAGAGGCTCCCACTGCTCCCTGCTGTTTGTTTAACTGATGTCCTGCCACCTGAAGAGCCTGGAGAGAGTTGTTTGTTTAAGGTTAGCAGCTGCTTATGGCAAGAACAGAATCACCCCCTGTGCTGCAGTCCTTCAGGGGTCCCTGGCACAGAGTCAGTCCTTTGGGGACAAACCTGCCACCAAACTGCTCCTGGGGGTCCCCCAGGGCTCCCTGCTGGGGTGGGGGCTGCCCAGGGCTGCAGGCAGCCTAACCACACCACTGCTTCATTTTCATAATGCTTCAGACTGCTTGCTCAGCCTTAAACATGCCAGCATCATTGTCCATTTTCACAGCAATGTGTTTACTCTGGTTATTTGTAGGGAAAACCCACTTCCATACTGTATTCCCATGTGACATTTGGCCATGGTAACTGGAAATTTAGAAACTGAGAAGCCCTTCCGAATTTTTCAGCCTCACTTTGCATTTGACAGAGCACTGAGGGTGCAGCTGCACACTCTGAATTGCCCTTTTCACTCACCCTTACAATATCCCAACATTATTTTTGGGATTAAGTCTTTCTCCAGACCGTGCCAGACAGGGGAAAGATCAGGAAGAAAGGATGCTCTAAAAAATCTGGGAGTTTTTAATGCATTAATATTGGAGCAAGGAAAAAAGTCTCTCTATAGTATCCACTGTTAGCAGTTGCTGGCTGTATAGCAGAGTTGAGAATCAGCTACATTTTCCCAACACACACAAATATTTCTTCAGAAATCAAAGTGCAATAAAGATGAAACACATTATTTTATTTATTAAAAAATTTCCTTATAATTTATCAATAATTTTTTCTTGGTTTTCTAAACAAAAAGTATCCGATCCCCATAGACAGTTTGCAGATAAGGAGAAGGGTGAAAAGGAAGGGATGTGGAGAGAGAAAATTTCACATGATGCAGCATCTGTGACCTCTCAGAAAGCAAAAACGTCAACAGTGCACCTGGAACTACACCCTGATAAAATCCATTAGTCTCCAGACATGTATTTTGCACCTCCAGTATCTTCCATCCTTAACCATGATTTCAGGATTAAAACCCATCCTTCCTTTCATCCTCAGGTTCATACATATTTTTCCATTTCTGTAGTTCCTGAGAATCATTTATCTTCCACGCTTCAGCAAAGGACTTCATTTTTTTCCTGTGGGAGAAAAAAAAAAACCAACCCTAATCAAAATACAGTCATATTTTTAAGTGAAGCACATCAAACCCTGAAAGTCCTACAGTTATCTGCAAAATTTTATACATAGTCCAAAATAGCACAGCTCAAAATTTTATGTGATCTTCAAACAACCAGTTAATATTTTCCAAGATATGTGTTCCTGCTCTAGGTCAGCCAACAAATTAATTTCATAACTTAGGGTACCAGCAGCATTGACAAAATTATATAAACCAATGGTAAGAACAAATTGTTAAAGGAAATAAACAGCATTGTAGTCAGCCCTGTTTAATTTTCATCATTCAGTTCGTACAAATTAGTATTTGCAGGATCATAAAAACACATTTTCAATATAAATGAGTGTGCACATCCTTCCTGTTTCTTCTTAGCATTTTTTGATTTTTAAGAGCTGTGACAAATTAAGTTTAAAATGGGTTAACACACATCACTGACGACAGTAATGTCAAAACTGGATGAAATTACTCAGTGGATTTACTTAAATAATATGAAAGTGATTTAAAAAAATAAGACAAGGCATCTAGCCCATGGGTGTTGTGCCAGCAGAGTGCTCCCAGCAGGTCTGGGTGTGGCTCCCCAGAGCTGTTAGCTCTTGTTCCCACCACACTCCTGGGAGCAGCACAGTTAGGACACTGCTCCACATTCCTTTTTTTTCACTTTTGCCAATTATGGGCTGGTATTTCCAATTAGCAGAAGCCACCACATTATTTTTCCTATAAACTGTCACGTACCTTCAAATGTTTTTATTTTGCTTTATTAAGAGGGGATAAAAAACATTGTTAAGCGCCGAGCACTGTCGAGTTCCAAAGTTTGCACCTATAAATAATTAGTAGTCAAAATGTTCTCATGTAAAATTATCCTTTCAGGATTAGGTACAGCCATCAGACAACCAGGATCTTGGTTCATTATGTTCCTAAGAGGCTATTTGAATTTTGCTCATAGGACTGCCACGGAAAATAACAGTAAAAGAAGAAAAAAAAAACAGGTGGAAATGGATATGAATATTATGAATATCTAAACTGTGCACATAATGTTACAGGATTTACTAATCCATTATGTGACTTGATACACACAGGAATTTTCATAACTACTGTAATATATAAGGTACAAACACACCTGAATGAAAATTGGAGATCAGAGAAATATTGAAGTCCCCAGGACTTTCAGTAAAGTTCTGGGTATTTGTGGGGGCAATCAAAATATGTTATAAATATTTATTTTTAAGTTAGGCCAGAAGAAGAATGCCCACATTTCCTTCTACACTTTAGTATGCAAAGACAGTTTACAGTTCCAAAGTAAGTAATAAATACTTTCTAAATTGCAGTCATTAGTATTCTCACTATCACTGATGAGAATGTAAGTAGGTATTACAGAAGGAAATTATTTTTTTAAAAAATCACATTTGTTCTGACCTTCTCACGTTCACTATTCTTTCCAATTCCTTTGATTTGTGAGCTGCTTTCTTCAAGATTTCTTCAGGAATATCTGCCAGTTTGGCAACATTTAGCCCATAACTCCTTGCAGAGACTCCTTTAGTTATTTGATAAAGAAAGGTTATAAATTCAGGATTCTCTTCCACTTCAGATCCTAAAAAAAATAAAACCAAAATCAAAACCTCCTCCATGTGGCAAATACATAAGTCCCCTGTCCTGATCAGCTTACAAGGTAAGCAGATGATACAATATGAAGAATTATTTAGGGGAAAGGTTAATGGCAAATACCAATAGCACGTCATTAAAAAAAAAAAAATTAGGAAATTCTACGATGATTCAGTGAACAGGCCTTTATGATGCCTCTTATAATTCAAGAACTGGGACCATCATGTTTCATAACAGTTTCAAAGCAATCAGATGTGTTTTTGCCCTCCATGGAGTGCTTAATTTTGCAGCTGTTTGACACAGTAGGATGAAGACATTGAAATGTACTGTCCTGAACTGGGCAGCCCTGTTGAAATGAAATCCTTGGGAGATACAAAGCACAACCTGCTCGTGAAGCCCCATAAATAGCAAATGTTTTCAGACAGCGAGATCTTCCAGAGAAGGAGCTGCCATATGTTTGATCCCTAATCCCTCCTCCCTAATCCTTTGTTCTTGGCTGCTGTGGCAAGCTGGATGCTGGGATGCTGGAATCTTTCCCCCATCCCAGCTCAGATATCCTCCTGGAACACGTGCAGGAATGGATGTCCCATTTCCAACCCCCTCAACCTGAGCCTGCAGTGAGAGTGGGGGTATCACCTTCAGGTGAGGTGTAAACTGTCACACTGACATCTTGAAGGATTTTAGATTTGTTTTTTTAATGTATTTGTAACCCTGCAGTTCTTTGGTGTGTAACTCCAAACTCCACACCCAGTGCTGCTGCTGCTCTCCCATTTTGTCAGACACAACAATTCCTCTCCAGGCTGGGAATCAAGGACACCTCACTGCCTCAGGGCCCAGAGATGGGAACAACAGTGAGTTGGGGGAGGAAACTTGGGGAAATGACTTCATTACCTGCAGCTGTAATTGGGAGATCAACCCCAATGTGCAAATGGACCAAACTTATCAAAGTGTGAAAACCCGTGACCCGTGACCAGTGGTCAACTTTGGGTGTAGCCCTGGATAGGCTAAATATCCCTGAAGATCCTTCCACAAATATAACTGATTTTTATTCTCTTAATGTTGTCTGGCCTCTGTTTTTAGCTCAAAAAGGCATCAACAGCTTGTAGTGAGCCATCAAACTGCTGGCAACAGCCACTGGGGACTCCTGAGGTTGGTAGGTGGGGATGCAAAAAAAAAATATTTGGCAAGATCTGAGGAGGGAAATGACTATGAACAGCTCTTTGAAAATGTGCTAGGCTGAAAAGGTGTCGTGGGTTGCAATACAGGATGTGGCAGCAATGTGAATTCTGTCCCATCTGCTGCAGCCAGCTGGGGCAGTGCCCCTGATCTCCTGGCACACATTATCTGCTCATGGGCCATCTTTAAACCAGCTGGGCAATCATCTTTATCTTCCCACAGCCCATCCTCCCTCCAGGATATATCTCCTGTTAATGGCCAGTGAGTCCCAGGGCATGACTGATAAAATTCCATCATCCCACTGGGAGATGCTCCAGCCAGGGGAGGAGCCAAGCCTTTCCTACCCAGATAAAAACTGAGATTTGGGACACCAAGGAACCTTCTTCCCACTGGATTCCAGAGGAAAACCAGACCTTTCCACACCAGCCCTGGAGCTTCAGAGGAAACTGCACCTTCTCCAGGAGCACTGCTCCAGCTGAACCACATCTGCCCCTGCAGGAGGATGCAGCCACCATTGAATGGGACTGTGCCAACACCCTGACTGACTGACGGGTGTCAGCTTGGATTCTGACTCTGGCAGGGCTGGGATTGTTCTGTGTAATACTGCATTGCTATTTGAATTTTCCTAGTAAAGAACTGTTATTCCTAATTCCCATCTCTTTGTCTGAGAGCCCCTTCATTTCAAAATTATAATAATTTGGAGGGAGGGGGTTTATATTCCCCATTTCAAAGAGAAGCTGCTGCCTTTGTTGGCAGACCCCTGTCCTCCAAGCCAGGACAAAGGCTCCCCCACCCCAGCCCTGCGTGCCCTGGCCGTGCTGACCTGAGTGCTGGCTGCAGTGCTCCTCACTCAGCAGGAAGGCCACGTGGTAGTTGCCCACAGCCCGCGGGTAGCGCCGCTGCAGCTCGCACACGGACGGGTAGTGGGTGACGAACAGCGTCAGCGCCCGCACCTGCAGCACACACACTGAGTCAGTGCTCCCCAGCAAACCCTCCAGGCTGGGGTCCCCTCCCCTCATCCCTGTCGGGTTCCTACCGCCGGTGCTCTAGGCACTGACTTCCTTGGGTTATCTTAAATGAGCAAAGCAGCCAATGGTTGCTAAGAGCGTTATTGATTACGAAGCACATCAGTCTCAAAAGGCACCGGCAAAAGCAGAAGCAAATGGCTAAAAGTGAATGGCTAAAAAGCACTAACTTTTCTCAAAAGATTCTATTATATAGGATTTTCCCAAAAAGCTAAGATGCAAACTCAGACCACCACTCCTTAACTTATTAGAATTCTTGTTTCTTAACACGCTATATTACGTATAAACTACACATGACTTATTTTGTTTTATCTGAAAAATGTCAGCAATATTCTTACTATAGCTTCACTATGTCTACGCACTGTTTACAGCTGTGGTCCTGGAGCCTATACTAGAAACAACAGCACGTTTTTTAATCTTCACTAAAACTCATACTGCTACTGTAAAATCTAAACTTTTCACTTACTAAAAACACTAGGGCTCACTTTAAAACTTACTAACTTACTTCTACTTAAAGTAGAAGTTTACTATATGTGTGAGTGGCTTAATATACTTCAACCTATCTAAAGGCTTTAATTTAATTTTTGCACATTGATTCTTTCCTGGAGGATCCAGAGAACCCCTGAGCTCACTGACTCCAACAATCCCTGAGCTGGAACATGGGGCCTTTCCCCATTTCCCCCATTTCCCTCTAGGCCACATCTGTGGAAGCCCAGAGTATTCCTCTGGCTTCCCTGGGAGATTTAAGACCCCCTTGGCAGGGTCCCAAAGACCCCTGAATGAGACCCATGTGTCTCAGGGGCTGGATTCCAACTCCTGGGGGAAATTACCAACACAGAGGGAATGGAAACAAGCCACCAAAATTAGTAAAGTGTAAATTAGGTTGTTAGAACGTAGATAAATAGAGTTTTGGGAATGTTTGTGATAAGGGACACGTGGCCAAGATGGAGAATTTGGGGGTGTGGATACTTCTTCCTCCTTCTCCTCTGTGTCATCCGTGCTGGGTGACATGCTGGCACTTTTGGGTTGGATGGGGACAAAGCTGGACAGTTTAACAAAGTTGTATTGTATTGGGAAATCATTGTAAATACCTAGTGTGTAATTTAGAGTATAAAAGATCAGTCCTGCCTCTGCCAGGCAGATTCTGGCGAGCAGAGCGCTGTTCATGGACAAAGCATTCCTGAGATAAGGAACAACAGTCAACCATGGAAACCTCCAAGCACAGCTCCTGCAGTGTGTCAGGGGCAGCACTGAGGGAGCTGCTGCAGACCACGTGCAGGTGCTGCAGGTGCTCCCAGGGCTGCGGGGTGTGGGCAGGGCAGCAGCGCTCACGTCGCGGATGAGGTGCTCCAGCGTGGCGTGCGCGATGGCCACGCCGTCCTGCGTGCTCGTGCCTCGGCCCAGCTCGTCCAGCACCACCAGGGACCTGGGGCTGGCTCTCCTCATGATCTCGGCCGTGTCTGACAGCTCCTCCATGAAGGTGCTCCGGCCTCTGTGGATGTTGTCTGCGGCGCCCATTCTGCTCACGGGACAAAAGCTCATTACAAATTAGGGCTGGGAAAAAGTTATCGTTCTGTCACAAATCTTTGCTCCAAACAGAGGAGAAGAACCTAGACAGAACATTATTCATCCACAACAGTTTCCCAGCACACACATCTCCTGCCTTCAAAAACAGGACAAGGCAGTCTCCTTTTCCCTCAAAAAGAGAAAGAAGCCCTGCTTTTCCCTTTTCCCTGGGACTTCAGCTCACAAGAACTCCGCCAGAGGAACTGGAAGATAAATTTTACTCCTCTGCTTTCCTCTGGGTTTTAACGCTAACAATACCCAAAGGTATCCAATATTGGCATTTCTGCCCAGAGTGGAAGCTCGTGTGATCAGGTATTAGAGCATCCCAACAGCACAGCAGCGACTTCCTCCAGGCAGTAACAAAATAACAATTATTTCCTCTAATTGCACAGGCATACAAGTTTAACTAGCCTGCTTAAACAAGATTTAAAGGTATTTTAAGAGTTCTCTCCCTGTTCTGTTGAAACACAACCCTTAGCAGTCTCCAGCCAGGTGAATTTCTCCACATTCCACACAACTCTTCTAGCCCTGATTCAGATCCACATAACCCTCCAACCCTACCTCAAATTGTGAATTTGTGGTCTACATCTGAGAAATCTGTTGTTAGTCCACTCTGGCTTTCCCTTTTCCTGCAGCTTTCCTTACCCATGCAAGTGATACCCATTCTACACTGAAGAAAGATAATTTATTTTTTGCATTTCTGCTTTTGAATTATATTAATCACATTAGAGCATCCCTTCTGAGACAGGTCATCACGAGCAAGCCACTGAGGAGGGATGCAAAACTGGATTTATTCACTCTTATCAGCCAATATATGGTTACATTCAAGCCACACTGATTTAAGGAAAACTGACTCATGGGTTTAGAATATTATATTTCCAAATTTAAAAGCTGGCCACAACAGTATTGAAAGCCAATCAGAATCTTTGAGAGAAGTCCAATAAAGCTTTTTTTTCTCTGTCTTTTGCTGGGTCTCTCTCTAATTGCTTCTGTGACCTCCTGAGGCATCACAAGATACAAATAAATTTATGAGGATCTTATGACTAAAACCAAGCAGGTTGGGCCCCAGTACAGCTATGATTTGTATATATTCTCTGGTCCCTGCCCTGAACATCTCTCGTGGTGTCATGCATAAAACTGCATAATAAGCAAATCTTCAGTTACAAATTAACTACTTTCAGTTGGAGATGGCCCTATGAGAAAATTGAGGTTTTATTTTGTTGAGTGTGTGATTAAACACAAACACACCAAAAGTTACACTCCCACCCCAAAAGACAGGTGATTCTGGCCACAAGCTAATTCAACTGTACACGATTTTGCTCTGAATTAAATATATATCTCAGGATAATGAGGTATTGTGAAATCAACATTTCATTAAGCCACTTACTGCTGCAATCCTTTCAGATGCTGGCTAGGAATGATGAACATTTTAGTGAATTTCTTACAGTGCCCCACCACCCCTGTGGCCCCTGGGGTCAGGCACCAGATTCTGCTGTAAAATCAAACAACCCCCCTTGTTGCACAGATCCACAGAGAACAGGATAACTGAGGCCTGTTTTAACACTATTAACTGCAAATACATTAATCAAATGCTTTTTATGTCTGAACAATCTCTGGCTCCTTAATGAACAATTTCAGTGCTAGCGTCCAACCCTACAATTAGTGGCATTATTATTTTCTCATTTCTTACTTGGCTTCTCCTGACAGGGACAGCATCTCACAGACTGTCTGTTGTGTGTCTGTGATGATTACACACAGAGCTTCCATTTTTCTCTGGACTGCATCATTTCCATAGAGCCCACAAAATATTTTAGCCTGTTTTGTATCTAATTTGCATTCACAAAAATACTTCTCTGAACTTCCTCACTAAATGCTCAAGATACAAAGAGAAATTAGTATTATCTTTCTCTTGTTGTTAAATACAGCTGAAAAAGAAGTCTTTCTTTTCAGCATCTTAAAACATTGAAATCCAACTTGGTCTTAACTACAGATTAAAAAGCCCAGTGTATTTTTAAATGACATAAAACCTCTTAAATATCATCCATTGAAAATGGATAAAATTGTTCTTTCTGCCTCTGTCCTTTACAACTAGAAGAATTGTACTTGCTTTTTGAAGAAACATGCTGAGTACTGTTATCCCAGAAATAAGCAGGAATAACTGTTTTAGTGTGGATGACTGCATTTATAAAACTAACTGTTAATTTGCAGCAAGGCATTGCTCCCTAAATTGATGCTCTGTTATTCCCAATACAATAAAGTTGTTGAGTCACAACATCTATTGCTTAAACAACCTTTTTTTGGTTTTTTTTTTGTTTTGTTTTGTTGTTGTTTTTTTTTTTTTCGTTTGGTTGGGGTTTTTTTTTTTGTTTTTTTGGTTTTTTGGGGTTTTTTTTTGGGTTTTTTTTTTTTTTTTGTTGTTGTTGTTGTTTTTTTGTTTTTTTTTTTTTCACTTTTAAAACAGCCATAATAAACCCCACCAAACTTCTCCAGGACTCAGTGGCTTTGAATCCACATTTTAATGCAGATCTCCTCCTAAATGTTTTTAGACATTAAAGCACTAAATTCTTCCTCTCCCGTCCTGCCCACGAGGAACGTGCAGACAAGGGAGTGTGAGCAGTGCTCTTTGGATCCATCACTCCTCAGCAGATGCAATTTGGCTGGAAAACACTTGCTTTAATGTCTCTTTGACAGCCAACCACATCTTGCAAAATTAAAAGCTCTTCATCTTAGGGTGTTCAACACATTTATTATGCAAACTAAAAAAAAAAAAAAAAGAAAAAAGAGAGGATGGATTATCTCTTTTCAGTGCTTGGTTCAAGTAGCAAAGATTCCTGTCAAAGGCCTCAGAGAAAAACAACAGAGAGGCAATATTTTGTGAATTAATATTCAGAGGGTAAGTTAGAGGATATAACTGTGCTACCTCTCAAAAGAAATTATCCCACATGCTCTTAGAGTTGGCTTGGTTTTAGGATCACAGTGTGGACCCCAGAAAGTCCATTTTTCTTCTGCTTCACTGTGGATCTATCACACAGTTTCTGCAATTGAACAAGCAGCCCAGGAGCTCACAAAACCCAGCTACATTCCACCACATGAATCCCAGAAAACAAGACTGCAAAGCCATTCCCTGGAGCCTTATTCTACTTACTGATTCCTACTCTATAAAATACTTAATGCTGGAGAAAAACCTCAAACTTAAACTACATTTTCCCATTTTTTTTCAGTAATGTCCATCTGAGTTTAGAAGCTCACTCACAATACTTATTGCAAAAATGGAACTTCTTGCAGAAGAAAAAAGCTAATTCAGGAACAATCAACATTAAAGGAAAATTACTAAAAAAGACTGGATGTGTCACTTGGTGCCATGGTCTAGTTGAGGTGTTAGGGCATGGGTTGGACTCAATGATCCTGAAGGTCTCTCAGGTCTCTTCCAACCTGGTGATTCTGTGCAAATTACTCTTTCCTCCAAGAGAAATGTGTAGAACACCCTCAGTACCAACAAAAATCCCTTTCTGTGATTCAAAGACAACACTGAGAATACCATGAATAAAATAAATTCATAATGTAACTTTACAATTCCACTCACTCCCTCCAACAAACCCCTTTGAAATGTCATTTCAAAGATCACTGCGCTTGCACAGGAGTAATTTAAATTAAAATAACCAGTTTACAAAAGGGGAGGATTAGATGTGCTGTTGCTTTGCAGCTCACCCTTTCCTGGCAGGGAGCTCTTGTCCACAGCCTGTCTGTGCTCAGAGCAGTGTGGTCAGCCAGGGCAGTGGGGACAGGCAGCCCACCAGGGATGGCCAGGACAATGTAGATGTATTAAATAATTCCTCAGGAGACTGCATGTGCAAATTTGTAACAGCTCACTGGCAAGAAAATAATGCTTCACACTCCCCCACAACCTACTGGTACATCGTCCTCTTCATTTCCATCAAGATCTCACTGAGGCAAACCAAAAACTGACAGTAAGAAAAATAATTTACAGAAGCTGTAATTACAGAATTAGGAAGAAAAAATAAGTGTGAGAGAAAGCATGGCTATCAGGATACCTATTATTTTTGCATTATTCATGGGTGACTTCTAAGAAGTGTGCCAAGTTACATGGATGATGACAGGGAATTAAAGGATGCTCATGACATAAACCTGTTCTCAGTCTACATGCACATGTGCTCAACCATTTCTACAACGGCTTATCTGCAAATTTAAATGAAGAAGTACCATTTAATACCATTAATTAAATACCGAAAGTTACCCACATTAGGAGAATAGCTGTAGAGCAGCCTGACAGAATGCAATCAATGTAAAATACATTTCTGTTTTGTACCTTATTGTAGATACGTGATCCTCTCAGTCACTGAGAGATTAATGAGGATATTAAATGACTCTGAGGGACACAAACTTTGCATCATCCTCAAAAGAAAAACGAGTCCGAAGTTATTTCAATACTCAGTTTCATAGTGGTTTTTAGTTTTTTTTTTCCCTTCTCAGTATCAGTAGGTAACTGAAGCAGTCAGAACAAATAATCACTGAAATCCTCCTTTCCTTCCAGGGCTGGCCCACAGGGGAATGCACACACACAGCACC
This sequence comes from Oenanthe melanoleuca, assembly GCF_029582105.1. NCBI lineage: Eukaryota > Metazoa > Chordata > Aves > Passeriformes > Muscicapidae > Oenanthe > Oenanthe melanoleuca. Next base: position 7,565,648 of record NC_079362.1, read on the forward strand.
CCAGCGTTTTAAAAGAAACATTTCTAACAGGATTAACTTTCAAGATGTGAACTGCATTGACTTTTTTTTTTTCTTTTTTCTTCCTGAAAGCCAGAGGAAAGAAAAAACACCCATGGACTCGATCTTTTCAAGAGGTTCAGCTGGACTGACAGGACAGGTAGCCCTGAGCTGAGATGACAGAATCTCTGTGAATCAATTCTGAGTTACAAGAATTACCAGCACCCTTCATTCCTGGACTTTACAGACTAACAGAAACTCAAGTTATTGCAAAAGGTTATGTTACATCACCTGGTGAAGAACACCCAGTAAATTTGCTTCCTGAAATTCAGCCATGATACTCTCAGAAACATCTGAAGTCCTTAAAAATACATATTACATTGCCTAGGGCAAATATATCACCCACTCTTAAATTATCCCTGTAAATGTTACTGATGGTCAAGAGAAGAAGTGCAAACATTTTGCTGAAGGATAAATTATAAGAGCAGATATTCAAATTAGGGTGCTTCTTTGAGTGTCATCACTATTAGCCTGAAGAAGAGGAAAAAACAGAGATGAACCAAAACCCTCAAATTTGCACAGATTTGCACTCAGTGCTGCAGGACACCAGGGAGGGAACTCAAGGTAATTAAGTTAATGTGCATTTGCAGCTGAAGGATTGAGGCCAGGGGGGATTAAAGAGAAGGAACTATAGCAACAGAGTAGGGACAATGGCTGAAGCACTCAGCACGAGTGAACTTTTCCCCTTTAGACCTGTGGACGCCAGGACAATCCAATTCCAACTGTGACTGGGTCAAGTGACAGGATGGAGGAGTTTCAGAAGGGTAAATACAAGCACTCAGGCTCACTGCAGAACAGCAGGCAGATGTCCCCTGCAGCATCCTGGAGGGTGGAGGATCCAGGGGGAAAGCTCTGCACCCCACAGGGGCAGCAGAAGGTGCTTGTGAATTCCCCAGTGTGAACACCTGCCCTGCACAGACTGAGAGGATCTGCAGGGTCCCTTCAGCCCCTGCACACAGGGGGTGTTTGCATTCAGACCTCACCCTGCACTGTGCATACACCCCAAAGGCTGCCTGGCTGGGTATGGCACTAGCCCACCCAATACATCCTGCAATACAGGATGTGGCCAGCAATGTGAATTCTGTGTATCCCAGCAATGTGAATTCTGTGTATTCCAGCAATGTGAATTCTGTGTATTCCAGCAATGTGAATTCTGTGTATCCCAGCAATGTGAATTCTGTCCCATCTGCTGCAGCCAGCTGGGGCAGTGCCCCTGATCTCCTGGCACACATTATCTGCTCATGGGCCATCTTTAAACCAGCTGGGCAATCATCTTTATCTTCCCACAGCCCATCCTCCCTCCAGGAGATATCTCCTGTTAATGGCCCCTGAGTCCCAGGGCATGACTGATAAAATTCCATCATCCCACTGGGAGATGCTCCAGCCAGGGGAGGAGCCAAGCCTTTCCTACCCAGATAAAAACTGACATTTGGAACACCAAGGCACCTTCTTCCCACTGGATTCCAGAGGAAAACCAGACCTTTCCACATCATCCCTGGAGCTTCAGAGGAAACTGCACCTTCTCCAGGAGCACTGCTCCAGCTGAACCACATCTGCCCCTGCAGGAGGATGCAGCCACCATTGAATGGGACTGTGCCAACACCCTGACTGACTGACGGGTGTCAGCTTGGATTCTGACTCTGGCAGGGCTGGGATTGTTCTGTGTAATACTGCATTTCTATTTTAATTTTCCCAGTAAAGAACTGTTATTGCTAATTCCCATATTTTTGCCTGAGAGCCCCTTAATTTTGAAACTATAATAATTTTTAGGCAGGGGGTTTATATTCTCCATTTTAAAGAGAAGCTTCTGCCTTTATTGGCAGACACCTGTCCTCCCAACCAGGACATCCATGTGCAAAAGATGCAAACCTCACCCTGCAGATGCATGTTTCTGTGAAATGAATAGAGACATGAAACCAAATTAGCTACAGATACATGCACAGCCTGGCTTAACTTGTTCCTACAGAGGCACAGAGCACTGTCAGAAGCAGTTACAGCTCAAAGGTACTGAGATATGTCCAAGACACAACTTTTCTTGAACAAAATAATCCTTCAATTTAACAACACCAACTACAACTTTTGGGTTTTGTTGGTTTTTTTTTTGTTTGCTTGTTTTTTAATATCCAAACCAAAGCTATCTCCATGTGATAAAAAATGGTGCAGTGTACTTAATACAGCACCCTGTTCCTCCCCAAAAGATGGGAACAATTTACCCCAGAGGTGCAATTATGTGATTGATTGTGAGCATAAATGAAAGGCTTAAGTAATTCTTGTTACTCTGGCAGTAAACAAAAATACAATTAAGGAGGAACAAAATGAAACAAATTACTGTGCCATAAAGAAGTAACATTTGTGAAAATTACTTTGGGGTTATTGACAGCTAAAAGTTCTGTTTGTCTGACTCACTGTGCTTTCAATACAAACAATACTTTTTTGGCATGTCAGTATAAAAAATTCTCATGTGGACTTGCCATTCACTTGGGATTGCTTTGTGAGAACAGCTCCCTACTTCTCTGCACAATAAATAAATCAATGTACATGGCAGAACCACTAAGCATTACCACATACATACAAAATAAAAAAAGATCTGAAAATGTACCTTTGATTTTTTAATTTTCTGACCATTACCTTTCAGAGTCTAACAGTTCAGGCAAACTGAGAGACTTTGTTCTATTTGTTCTAATTTTTTTCCAAAGGAAGATCTGAATGATTTAAAAAATTTATTTTCAGGTTTAAAGAACTTAAAAAAAAATCTCCAAAATTCTGGTCAAAACCAGGTTATATACAAACAAGTTGTTCAGCTGAGATAAACTCCTCCACAGTTTTGACTCAGCAATCAATCTCCTAGTGATTTCTGTACACACCTGCAGAACCTGCTAAACACTGCTGTCACCTCCCCACTGGTTTCACAGCCTAGATTTTTATGAAGATTATGAGAAGCTGACTAGATAAACGTTTTCATTTGCCTGGGATGTTGTGATTTTAACTGTTATTTCTAGGAAAAATTATCTTTGTCATTTTACCCTGCAAGCTTCCAAGAAATCATTAAAGCTTAATAAAGAAATAAATGCAAGCAAGGATTTTTTTAAAATGTAGACTCTGGTCTTTAGACTTAAAACCAAAAAAATTCAGTGATATAAAAACGAGAGGCAATATTTGCCTATTCCTATGCAAACAGGACCATTTCCAATAATGGAGCTTGTTACTTATTTATTAGTTTAAATACAGTTATTTCCCCCCTCTGCCTCTCCTGTGCAGCTCCCTTCTGACAAGCCAATAAAACTGGTTGAATGGAATCAAGTGTAATGTGGTTTGCCTAGTTACAAAAAGTTGAGAGTTCATTTTGCCATGAGAGGTTACTCCATCCTGTGCCCTCTCAGGAGTTCTGACAAAATACACTCTTAGCAAGCCTTGGAACATTTTAACCTTAAAGTAAATCTAAAAGCAATCTGAAGTAAATCACGCCATTTTAAGTATATTTCAAACTTGAATGATGGTGGCGTTTCAATGACAAAAAGAAAAAGTAAAATACAAGCATCCCAAGTCAATTGCCCAAGTGCTTGCAGGTATTCATACAATATTTGCTTTCCATCATGACTTTAAACCTTACTGACATTTCTGATAATGCCATAATTATGTACATTTTATCCAGTTAAAATAAAATGTTTGTCTACCTGTTTCTTTCAGCTCCACACACTTGTGAAACAGTAGTATGACTCTGTCAAGATGTCAGAATTAAATAGCTGTAAATGCATTCAGGGTGGTGACACTCACAATACATCTATTATAAGGCCTGACCTTTTTGAGAGTAATTCCACATTTACAGATCAGAAAAACAGACATTGTAATAAACCATACAAAGAAAGTACTATGGCTTGTTTGATACAGGGCCTCTGCAGAAGTCCAGAGTAATGAGGGCTGAGTTTTCTTGGGTTTTTTTTTAGTTTGCTTTGAAGAAACCCTCCATCTCTAAACTGTCCTCTAAGCCTTGACAGCAATTCTTTCCAGGTGTGGGGAACAGGCTGTAGGCTGCACAAGCCTACAGGGACACAGCCTCAAGCATTCCCCTATTTTCTGCCCCATAAATCCCTTTCAGGTGACAGCAGTCAAGGCACAGGATGAAAATGTGAGAGGACCCATTTGCCTGCAGGCGAATCATGCCAGAAATGTCACCTTGGGACTCAGAGCTGCCCCTCCTCCTCCATCTCCGTGGATCCAGGTGGGGGATGTGGCTCTGCTCACAGCAGGATGGAGATGAGCAGTGCCAGGCAGGCACTCAAACACTCATCTATTTGCCAATGCCAAATGTCCCACAGCGTGCAGCACTCACAAACCCCAGGGGAAAGGGCCACACCTGGTCTGAGTGGGTTTCAGATCAGCTGAAGATCCCACCTGAGCAGAGCCACAGCAAGGCAAGGACAGCCCCCAGCTGGCAGAACAGCACCGAGTTCCCACTCAGAGGGACTCTGAGGAAATGTCCTGGCTGCTCCAGCAGCTCCCTAAACAAAATAAGAGGCTGAATCCCATCAGTGTCACCATGCTGAGCCAGGTATATGGGTAGGTAATACCACTTTTTCTTCAAACTGGAATGCAGAGTATGTAAAAAACACGCATGGTCACTCTGTCCAAGCACTGGGGAGGCAGGAGCAGAGTTCTCCTCACACCTGTTGTGCTTCTTGGAAAAGAAGGATTATCTGACGGGCACTGCTGGGGTGGCTCCAAGGCAGAGTGTCACACAGAAATGGGAGAAATACCCAGGCTGGACTAATCACAGTGTCCTGAGCTGGAAGGAACCCACAGGGTCATCAGTCCCACCCCTGGCCCTGCACAGACACCCCAAAATCCCACCCTGAGCATCCCTGGAGCGCTGCCCAAACTCTCCTGGAGCTCTGGGGCTGTGCCCATTCCCTGGGGAGCCTGGGCAGTGCCAGCACTCTCTGGGGAAGAACCTTTCCCTAAAATCCAACCTAAGCAGCTCCAGCTGTTCCTGTTCCTGTCCCTGGCCCAGAGCAGAGCCTGGAGCTGCAGCCCCTGGTCTGGGACTGGCCATACCCTGAGTCATGCACACACCCAGGTGTCTCCCAGGGGTGGACACAACCTTGTGGAGGTGTTTTCTAGACCCTGCAAAGGGCTGTGCTCACCACCTGAGCTGTGTCACACAGCTGGGAGCACAAAGCTGACACTCCCAAGGACCTCAAATGCAATTTTCAACAGAACTTCACTTGGCAAGGCTCTCAGCTGTCCTGTTGTTGCTTGAAGTGACCAAAATCCCCTCCCTTTACTGGCCCCATCAACCATCTCAGAAAAGCCACTCCAAGGTACAAACTGGGACTGGACCTTGGTGGCTGCAATTTATGTGACCCAGTGGTGAGGGGGATGAAACTCCTCCATCATTTCAGTGCTCAGCTGTCCAAAGATCTTTGTGCTCTGGTTTTAATTGAACAAACAGCTTTTACATATATCCAACATCATTATATAAGAACAACAGATTATAAGATACTGAAACTGTGATGTAACTTCAGAGCTGGGATAGACAGATCCAGGAATCCATCTCAGGGACTCTTTATACACACATGTAATACAAGCTAGAATTAAAAACATCCCTCCCTAGCCAAGGTGAGCAATCACCATCTGTTTTCACAACTTTTTCTTATATATAGTGGAATGTGAAACAAATGAGTACCTCCTAACTGCAGACTCAGCAAGTGCCCTCCACATTAAAAATACATTTAAATCCTTTGTCACAAGGAGAAAATGCAGAGTAAAGTTCTTTACACCTAAATACAGATCATGTGATGTGAAGGGACTATCCAAGGCAGCTGTCTCCAAGTGCAGGTGACTGCATGCCTTGCATGAAGTGGAAATGCTGACCTGCAGCTTCACCACCTGCTCTGCCAGCCTCCCTACAGACAATTCCAGCTGCATTTGCACGAGGATTAAAGCCACGCTGAGAGGCTGCAAACAGCAATGACTCTCTAAACAGACCAAGAGCATGAGAGGATAATCTACATGCATCTTAGGGATGCCTCTTTGTGGCTGTCACCTTTCAGCAGGAGGCAGACCCTGTGAGAGGCAGCTCTCAGAGGGCACTCCATCAGCACACACAACTCAATGCACCTTTAAGAGCATTTCCAGCTTGGCTGGGATGAAACCTCACTGGAAGGAGTGGTCCATTCTGCTAGCTCCCTGAAATAAGAGAAAATAGCTCTTAACACAGGAAATAAAACCCAGGCAGGGAAGTGCTGTAGGAAGGAAATTACTCTGTACTTGTACCATCACCTGGCACTGGCAGGGGTTGTTCTCCTTCACAGGGTTCTTTCTCATGGCAGCTTGTGATGTCCAAATAACTGATTCTCAAAGTCTTGAAGGCACTTGGCAATCTGAAGTTAATTAGCTTGTTTATTTGAAGATGGTTTGCCTTCAAAGTGCTCCAGCATTCTCCCCCTCCCTCCCAATTTTGACCCTCATGCACAGCTCCTGGTGGCCCACAGGAAGCAGGATAAAGCCTCCAGCAGTGGGAAGAAATGGAAATTTTATCAATAATTGATTAGAAGGAGGACCTCTGCAGAGGTCAGCTTTCTGAACAGCCCCCCTCCTGAGGGCATGATTAGGCCAGCAGAATCCCTGTCATTAATTCCTCCACACATGGATGTCCACCCTTGCTTTGTCTCCCTACTCATACACACACATTAATTTCAGTGTCTGAATGACTGAATTAGAACTAACAGAAACTGAAGGGTAATGTTGAAGTAGAAAATGAGCCCGTTTACTGCAAGGAGAAACCTGGATGGGAATTTTCAAACATCAGAGAATTAAATATCCAAATCTCATTAAAAGTCAATACAGATGGGATGTCAACCTCTCCAAAACCCTTTTATATTTTTTAAATATAATGTCACTGATTAAGTTAAAATTCTTTAAGAAAAGACTGCAGGAAAACATTATCCCTTACTGGAGAAGGGGAAAAAAGGGAGGAAAATACTAACCAGCAAACATCCTGAAAATCCTGTGTCCTCCCCCTAGTCTGGGCTAGGCTCAGCACTGTCCCCTGTCTCATCTACAGGAAGAAAGATCATTCCTATCTTCACTCTACCTGCAAGCAATTCCTCTTGCATCTTTAAAAACATTTAATGTAATCCAGTACTTAAAGTCAATTTAGAGATGCTATCCTACACAAGCACCATATATCACAAGGAATAACCATAGTAGCAACCTTTCAATTTCCATGGAAACCCCACTTGGAAAACAAGACACAAATCCTGGGGATACAAATCCCTTAAACCTATCTAAATTCACACTTGGAAGATGCAGTCTACAAGCCCAAAAAGGGACTGCAGGATAAAGCACCAGAACTGGAAAAGGTTTATCATGCAGAATTCTTGGTAATCCTGGAGCACAGAACCCCCCAGAGCCTGTACAGATCACTGACTGATCCTTCCCTGCATCCCTGAGCATCCCCCACTCTCCCTCCCTGCAGGGGTGCCCCACTAACAGCACCCCCAAAACATCACCACAGCACTGATGGAGAACTGACACCTTCCCATGGTAAAGTTTTAAAGTATTAAAAATATACTGAGGTTATCAACAACAAAATGAACATTCACTTTTTTCAGCAAGACCTTGTGGCCTGGGGTGGCAGATCAGAAAGGAAGCCTACATAGCTGTTATCACAAAAATAAATGTAATAATAATGATAATAATAATAATAGTAATAATAACAGTAATCATATCCAAACAAAACCAACCTGCAAAACAAATGACAGAAGATGAAAACAAAAAACCAACAAAAACCAAACAATATTGAGTAGGAGTGAGAAGAAAGTCTCTTTGATCTCTTCCAGGTCATTCCCTGCCAGAGGAGAGTACAGGGCAAAAGCTGAGGCTTTAGAAAAAAAGCATTAAAGCTCAAGCAAGATATAACATGTGGTAGCTGATTTATTGATTCATTCCTCAAACCAGGCATTAAAAACTATTTCAAGGCTAACTTCCTATGGCTGAGAAATTCCCTGAATGCAACATCACATTAACCTGCCTGACAGACTTAGATGTTTAAGACCTTTCCCAGAACCCTGGAAAAAAACAAGACCTGCCCCAAAAAAAACCCCAAACCAACCAAAAGAGAGGTGCCTCTTTCTTGGATGGTCTCTGTATCTTGAGCAAAATCTGCTAACCTGTTCCTTTCCTCCTTTTTTTTTTTTTTGTTACCTTTTCACTGATGTATGACCTCTTCTATCTTAACAATGTACTATCAATTTATTCCTGATTAATACTGAGTCAATTAGTTTACTCTTAATTGCTGGTGCAATTACAAGAATTTCAGGAATTCCTCCACATAATACATCTGGTGTTTGACACATATCACGTTAAATGAGGAATGACACATCCAGCTGAGTTTCCAAAATAATACAGACAAGGAAGAAAAAATTCAATTCCCTGTGTTAGAATGTGACTGGGCTACAAATTACAGAAACCTCACAGAGTAAAAAGCACACTCTGTATCTTCTTGGCTGTGAGTCTGAAAGCAGAAGTTTTACCTTTGACCACAGTACTTTATCAGAAAGGTTGTGAAAAGTACTTGGGTTTTATTCTAATACAGAGAAAAGTGAAGTGGAATTGGGGAAATACACTGAGAAGAGCACAGATAAAAACCCAATTTATTCTCTTCCAAGTGGACACAAAACAAAACGTTTCTCCCAATGACTGTGTCATGTTTCTTAGTGTTTGCTGCAGAAATCATCCTTTAGCAGTGAGAGTCTAGGAAGAGCAGAGGAAAGCAGATACTCAGCTTGAGAGTAACTGATTTATGTGTGTATGATTAGGATTTAAGGAATTGTGAGGTGCTCCAAGTTCAGCCACAAAACACAGAGGAAGACAAAAATAATCTTCAAATGTTTAGTGATGCTGTGATGCTCCTCCTGTAATGCAAACTACATCCTGTGTATCTCTGTCCCCTCAATAAATGCTGACCAGTCCATTACAGTGGGGAAAAAAGGGAAGCATTTTGAATTCTCATCTCCAGTAACTTCTGGGAAGAGGATACAAATTGTTTGCTGATGTGCTTAGCACTGACTGCATCAAGGTGAGATTTTCATTTGTTTTTGTTGTGGCAGAGTGGAAAGTAAGTACACAGCACTTTTACAGGATGAAGCAATGGCAGGGGAGCAGCAGCTCAGGTTCTTGATTAAAAGTTACCTCTGGAATGCACACTGGTGTCACAGAACAGGAATTTCCAGAAATTCTAGCTTAGACACCTGATTGCTGTGAAACTTATAACCACAGATGATAATCCATCTCAAATACCACTATTGACACAAAACTTTGACTAATTAAAGTAATTATTAAAGAAAAACAGGGAGAAGCAGGGCTAATAAAACTAACAATATTAGATTATAATATACAGAGTTTAGACTCCACTGATAATTTTTAAAAATTACTCAGCAATATTTCAAGAATGAGATAGTGAAATAAACTGTCATTATTGATTCTTAATAGGACACCAAGTGAGGGGTGTGTTTAGCACTGAGATTACAGGAAGGAGATTAAGCACAGGATATATGCAGCCCAAAATTTTCAGTCTATAATATTGTGAGCATACACAGCAGAGTTTCAGAGCAGATATTGTGACATGATTTTCAGAGGTGACAATATTAATTTCAGGGGAAACATTTGGCCACCACCCAGCAGCATCAATTTGGCTGAGGTATCCATTCAGGCAGCTAAGCTAGATATCTGGATGTTAATCAAGACAGACACATTAAAATTCTTACCCTTTAAAGATTCAAAGATCACAAAACAAGTACCACAGTTTACTGAAAATCTGGAATCAAAACCTAGCAAGAAACCTAACGTGCCTTTAAAATGAAAAAAAAAAAAAGGAAGTTCAGGTACAAATTCTCAAGTTCTAAATGAAAAGTTAAATTATACTTTGATACACACACCCCCTGCCACAGTAGCCTTTCCAGTTTTGAGGGGTTACCTGGTAAAAATTCCATCCACAACACCAATTGTGGCCTCTTCTGCAGGAACAAACGAGCCAATCTGTGCCATGACTGTGATCAGTGCCACCTGCTTGATGTAGGAGCTCTTCCCTCCCATGTTGGGCCCAGTTATTATCATGACCCTTTCACCATCTCCCTGGAAACACAAAACAGTGGTGAAATACATGGCCCTGCACATGGTGCTGCTACCAGAAATTCTGGTGTGCACATGTGCCTAGAAGGATACAGAACAATCTGCAGGGCTAAATGTTCTATTTCTAACTGAAAATCTCTCCTCCATTCTTGGAGTTCATCACATTCATCTTTCCAGATATTATCAAGCTCCAGATGCACCAAAATCAACTTTGATTTCTCTTGAGCAAAAGTTTACAGCACAGCCAGACTTGCCCAAATCTGGCTGAGGTCTGGATTCCTCTCCAGTCTGAGTTCTCACTGTCAAATGGGCAGATCTGGTGGGCAGAGACCTGACCTGGATTTTACACTCCTAACTGCCTGAAATGGCTGCAACAAGCCACCAAGGCATTCCTGAGTCTGGCAGCATTGACTGCAGCACAGATGCTGTGAGCAGACCACGACCTCCATCAGTGTCTCTCATCATTAAAAACAGACCCAAGAAAATGAAATCAGATGCAAGACCTCAGATCTGAGACTCCCCATGGTACAGCTATGTGTATACAGCTCCAGAATAGAATTATCTTCCTCTAGTGCAAGACACTTGCTGGTACAAAATTAAACTTTGTCAATGAACCTACAAAGCTTTCTCACAGCCTGAGCTAAGAGCTTAAGGTATGCCAGGACATCACACAGCTAGATTTTCCACGGGGTGCTTGTGATGAAATGCCCAAGGGATGACCTACACAGAAGCCAGCAGCCTCCAGTGCCCCGTGGGAGGGGCAGGGGACACAGGACAAGCTGTGCATAATGGACATTAGTCACACTATATGGGGAACCTGGCACTGAGCAGGCACTGAGGCAACAGCAACCAACAAATGCCCCAGCAGCAGGTCTGAAAGCATCCACAGACTGGGGGCTCAGGCTGGGCTCGCATTCTGTTTATAGGGACACACCAAACACAGATAAGACTGTCACTTCTGTTATAATTTAGCTATTGGAGAAGGTTCAGAACATCAGTATTTATTATATGTAAAAAGCTGACCAGCTCTTGCAAAAAAACCTCATCCATACAGAATTTACAATACAGTCAAAATGCAGAAAATGCCAATAAAGGATTGGATGTAACAAAGTGCACATGATCACATGAGAACAGATCTCATAACATTCTAGTCTCCAAAGTGTAATTTAGTACTGCTACTAAAACTTTGTCAGGGCTCAACACAAAAGAATTTGCAGATACTCAAACCCAGGATGAGTTCACAAGTTCATCTGCTAGGATCCAGGAATTTTTTGATGTGTCTGGTGTCTGTGCAGGCTCCCCCCAGCCATGCTGTGGGACTGATGGCTGCTCTGGTTTTCAGAAAGAACATCTGCTCCAGTATCACACCAGAGAACCCCTCTGTCCTCACAGCTGATGCAGCCACAAGCCAGCATTTCACTGCAATTCACAGCTGAGGCTGCAAGTTCTAAAACAACCCACAAATGTTTCAGGAGGAGAGGGGGAATGGAAAAATAAGCTGGTTATTTCAGGTTTTTTTTTTTTTTAAAAAGCTTTTCCTCAAGTTAGATATTTGACAACATTTCAGCTGAAAACATGACAGGAGATGTATTTTCCTGCTGATTCAAACACATCAGTTGAAAAGTGGAGATGCTTTAATAAACTGGCTCCCACCCACCTCTCTCAAGAAAAAGAGAACTCAAAGAACTGTACAAGAAAAAGTGATTCTGCCATGATCACTTGGTTTTGTAATACTCAGTATTTAGAAAGCCAACATAAGAATGGGACTAAAGAGGGAAAAGTGCACGATGATTCCTGAATGACATGCTGAATTTTTTTGGAAGTGCCATCTGCCGCTTGCTTGGAGTTGAAAAATAATTTTGAAAACATTCTCTGATGTATTACAAAGTATCTGTATCATTGTTCTGTACAGAACAGCACTTAAAAATGTTCCCCAAGAAATACACACAAATTTGAATGCTGCTCTTACAGCAATGTCCCACTCTGGCAGCTGCTTCATACCTCTCCTACTTTTAGTGTATAAAGAGGCAGAGACACCTCAGAGGTAAGTTGTGGGGACATTTTTTATATTCATTAAGAACAGATATTTAATATTTATAAAAGTATATCGAGAGATAAATATTTAATGAAAAACTTCAAACAGGAATGTAATTTAAAAGACAGATTTTAGTTTAGCAGGAAAAAAAGGCTGCATGATACTAATACTTCCATAAAAAAAGGAAACTGCACAGCTGAGAAATACATAAAAAAAGAATTTTAGAATTAATCTGAAAAATTTAACCTGTAATATGTACTTTTCATATTAAAAAATTCCAAAATTTAGGTAGAGTTTTGACAAAATGCAGACTTCCTACAATGACACTGTTAAAAAAACCTTTGATTATTCATTTGTTTTTTGAAAATACCCATTTGATTGAAACACATACTTTCCTAATTTTGAGATTACCTTTCTTTATGCCTTGAGACTGAACAAGGTTGTAGAGGGAGCATGTGGCTGCAAGGAATGAGCAGAGGGACAGAACAGATGTGGTGACATCTAGCAACACCTCTCTGAAATGCAGCCTGCTGTGTGATTTACATCACCCATTTCCACTCCCCGCCCTGGGTGACTCTGGGGCTCAGTTTCTGGGCACTTACTGAAAGGCTGGTGGTGTTTGGAACATATTGATCCTGCTCTCCCAGCAGAACATCAATCACAGGGTGCCTCCCGTTTTTTATGATTATTTCACGATTGTCTCGCACAGTTGGTCTGCAAAAAAGCACAGGAATTAATTTCAGTGTTCTTTGTAGCTGATTGTGTGGAACTGAATCCTGCAGGGTGGTCACCCATAAGGTAGGCTTTAGTGGACAAAATAAGAATTACAAGAACTAATTGCTGCCATCGAGTATTTCTGAATTTCTAAAGAATACTTTATCTGAGAAAAATATGTGGGATAAAGCCATGGAATTTTAAGACTGGAAATTAACTAGCACTTTGATTGGACTTCAAAGGGAAGATGTGGGGAGTGAGATTTTTCTGGGGTTGAAGAATGATAATGCAATTTAAAAGGAAAATGGAAATAAAATAAAAGGCCTCCTACAAACACAAAGCACTGGGGAAAGAGGTGGTTTAGCACAAAGATAATTCCAAAAGTTGTACAGCTGGGATGAAACCAATACATGGACAGGCCTTGAACCATCTCTTCAACAGCATTCCTTAAACTTAAATTCATTTAAAGTCTGCAGAGTGGTCCATGGCCTGCCCACACCATCTCCTTTACAGCTCCACTCCTCTGCTGAGAGCCCTGAGGAGCTGTCTGTGCAAAGGAGGAGCACACTGCAGGAGGGGCTCACCTCTCTCCAACAGCTCTGCCAGAAAACATTCCTCCAAAATAACAGTAAAGTCCAGTCCCTCCTTCAGCAGCCCTCCAGAAATTAATTATTGACACCTTCACTGCAGCTGAGGCTTCACTGAGAAGACTCCTTCCTGCTAGTTTATAAGCTCAAAGCCACTCTAAAATTCAGTGAATTATTTAGATTCTGCATAGTGAATTAATCAGATTTCAGTTTGTTTTCTCATCTGAGTATACCGAAATAAGTGAGCAATTATTTTCAAAGAGATTTTGACAGAGAGACACACAAGATCCTAAGAGCCCAAAAGTGATCAATATTATCTTTAATGATGCATCAAAGTATTTTCAAGTGGATTTCTCTTCATCCTCCTGTCTGTGTGTGGGTCTTGGGCAGAGGCAGCAGCTCAGCTCAGCAGCTCTCACACCTGAGCCAGCTGAGGCACCACTCCTGCTCTGCAAGCTGCAACTAATATGTACTATTAATTACCTCAGATACACCTCTCAAACATACCTGACACCCTAGACTCTTGGGTATTAGACAGATGCAATAAACTCAGACCTTGCTGAGAAGTAAAACCAAATTCTTTTTTAAAAAGTCCATGCAAAGTCCAGCATTTATTTGTGTGTAAGAAATCATCTCCTAGACTCAAACTACAAACAACAGGATGTCAAATTTGAGCTCTGCAATATTTACAGATTTGCATTAAGTCCAGAAGCAAAATCAGATTAAGTTGAAACCACTGTAAACAATTTTAGTAGTGTTTTTTATCGTGGCATATATATTAAAACGTAATTTATTTTAAATATGCTCTCATAATTCCATATAAAAATTAAAAATTAAGAATTGATTACCTGCAGTAGTCTCCTTGTTTGGCCACCTGGGCCAATGAGAACAGGCAGTCCACAGTTGCTAGGTGACAAATGGCTTTAGACACAGGGTGATAATGTTCACTGAAATGGCTGCATCAAAACAGGGAAAAGTTACACAGAAACAGGGAAAGAAACAGTTCTGTGCAAATCCAAAGCACTGTCAGAATGCACCCCATGCAAGCTCCTCACAGGGCTCCTGTGCTCTTTGAATCACCCTGGATCCAAAAATCCCAGCAGTGAAACAGATAACAGATGAGGACCTTGATCAAGGTTCCATTCTAACAGTGAATTATTTTTAAGCACAGAAAATCAGGAAAAATCAAATTCATTAGACAGCTCCCAAAGGGCCAGCAGTTGATCCCTGCTGCCTAAATGAGGTGTACAAAAATGCCACAATTTATCAGAATTTCTACAGAAAACCAGCAGCTGAACCCCAAGTGTTGATTCAGCCTCAGCCATAAGTTACAGTCAAAAAGGAACCAAACCAAGTGTGTCTGAACACAGGAGTTGTCTAAAATTTAAAAGAATTATGGTATCTACAAAAGAATTCATTTTCAATTTATGGAGCTGCTTCCCCAGTACAACAATGACATTATCAAGAGAACAGTTTTCAGTGGGGTTCTTTCCTCTGGAAGCTCCTCTGGAATTTCTTTTTTTCCTCTCTCCTAGCCTCAAAGCTACAATATAGAATATAAAACCAGCAGGGGAGCAAAATTTAATAAACAAAGACACAAATGAATGGAGGGGTGGAAAGAAGAGCTCTTTCCTACACACAGATCTTTCCTTTGTGTCTGCTGCTCTCCTACAACATTACTGACAACAGACAGGTGAACTTGGAGAGAATTATTTTACAGTACTGCAAAGGAAACACAACTGGGGAAGTGTGAATTGGAATGTTCTTCCAGTTTCTACTCAATTTCAGCATTTCTGGGCTCCTAATGGTAAGCAAATCCAGTGAGACAACCTGAGCAGGGACTTGTTCAGATCTTGCAAACTAAAAAACACTGCATGACAAGAGGAAAAATTTCAGAGGTTCTGCAATTCATGCAGGTAAAAAACAACAGATACTCATTGACAAACTAAAGGCATTCAGAAGTTCAGCAAGTATTTTTTAAACCCCCTTTTTAAAGATCCTTTGGCTAAACAGGCAAATTACCCGACTGAAAACTGTGATCTCAGACAAACACGTGCCAGATGTGATGCACAATAAATCTCCAGCACTTCCTAGCAAACTCTCATAGTCAGGACAGCACACAAAACATAAAAAACAATAAAACTACTACATAATATTAATAAATAATACAATAAAACCAGTGGAACCAGTGAACTAGATTTAGATTCACTCAGAGTCAGTTGTACTTTCAGATTGTCAATGCAGAGATATTATTTTTCAAACTTTGGGAAATACTTGTATAGTTAATGGTGAATTTTCACCCAAATTTGAAGCACAGAGACATGACTGCTGGTCTCAGGATTTGGGCTCAGAGGTCTTGCCCACAAATCCTTTAAAACGAAGATCAGCATTTTAATTGACTACCGAGTTAACATATTTATAGAATTTATTAACGTATTTATAAAATATAAACATATAGATAAAATATCTTTATGAAACAGGTGTTTTTGGGTTTCTGCAGCTGTGTGGGAGCTGGCCCTGCCTGTTTTGTTGGGTTGCAATACAGGATGTGCCCAGCAATGTGAATTCTGTGTATCCCAGCAATGTGAATCCTGTGTATTCCAGCAATGTGAATTCTGTGCATCCCAGCAATGTGAATTCTGTGTATCCCAGCAATGTGAATCCTGTGTATTCCAGCAATGTGAATTCTGTGCATCCCAGCAATGTGAATTCTGTGCATCCCAGCAATGTGAATTCTGTGTATCCCAGCAATGTGAATTCTGTCCCATCTGCTGCAGCCAGCTGGGGAAGTGCCCCTGATCTCCTGGCACACATTATCTGCTCATGGGCCATCTTTAAACCAGCTGGGCAATCATCTTTATCTTCCCACAGCCCATCCTCCCTCCAGGAGATATCTCCTGTTCATGGCCACTGAGTCCCAGGGCATGACTGATAAAATTCCATCATCCCACTGGGAGATGCTCCAGCCAGGGGAGGAGCCAAGCCTTTCCTACCCAGATAAAAACTGACATTTGGGACACCAAGGAACCTTCTTCCCACTGGATTCCAGAGGAAAACCAGACCTTTGCACATCATCCCTGGAGCTTCAGAGGAAACTGCACCTTCTCCAGGAGCACTGCTCCAGCTGAACCACATCTGCCCCTGCAGGAGGATGCAGCCACCATTGAATGGGACTGTGCCAACACCCTGACTGACTGACGGGTGTCAGCTTGGATTCTGACTCTGGCAGGGCTGGGATTGTTCTGTGTAATGCTGCATTTCTATTTTAATTTTCCTAGTAAAGAGCTGTTATTGCTAATTCCCACATCTTTGCCCAAGAGCCCCTTAATTTCAGAATTACAACAAATTAGAGGGAGGGGTTTGCACTCTCCATTTCGAAGAGAAGCTGGTGCCCTTGCTGGCAGTGCAGGGCAGGACAGTGCACTCACTCCAGGAAGCTCAGCCACTCTGCAGTGCAGGCCAGCACGAGCCGCTCGCGGAGCCGCTGCAGCTCCCGGTACTGGCGGGTGACGAAGGGCGAGTGGAAGCGGCTGACGGCTCTGGTGCTGCACAGGAGAGACACAGAGAGGGCTCGCTGGAAATCAAGGTCACCAAGCAATCAGCTGCACCCAGCCACATGCAAAATTGGCTCATTTTCCTCATCTCTGCCAGCCCCGAGGACGGGGAGCTTTCAAGAAAGGTTCTCCCGCTGCGACAGCAAACCCCATTGATTCCAGTGACCTCTACTGAGGGTGGAGTGGTGGCTCAGGCACCACTGCCCACTCAGGAGCCTCTGAAATCATCACCCACGTTTGTATCTCTCACAAATCTGCTCAGCAATAGCTGCCCAAGTGCGTGACTGGTTGAAGCACAATGAGCCAGACAAAAACTAATTTGCTGCAGAGAGGAGAACTCCATGATAAGCCTGAAATAAACATAGTTAATATAGATTGTCTTGCTAGTTTTCACTTGAGATACTTGCTGTTTATTTATGTATTTTCATTAAGGACTCAATTTGGCATATCCAGGCATTCTTTTACAGAATCCAGATTAGCTGTAATTTGTTCACCATGTTAATTCTGTCTGATCTGTGCACTTCTGAGTATTAAAAGAAGTTTAATTAAAACTGAATTGACTGTTAATTCTTGCATAAGTGAACAGAGCATCACAGCAGAGTTCAACTTGGTGAGAGGTGTCTGTGCTTGCACATTACACAATGGAGCTTGTAGAAAACTCAGCACTTACATGGACATTTTAAGTTGCAGGCACTCAAACCATTCAAACCATAAATCAAATTACTGAAAAGAACAAAAGCCAACTACATAAATCAGTCCATCTCTGTTTCACCTGCTGGAAAATTATCCAAAATCAAGCTTACAAGTACTCCAAAGTAAGCAGGACTGGTCTGTATGAGGATATGCATAAGCAGATGTTTGCACAGCTACTTTAATCTTACTGAACAAAACAGTAACAAATCAAAATTGTATGAAGGATTTGCATGTGCAAGCTACAGGCACAACTGAATCAAGGCCATAGATCTGACACCAATGCAAAGACCTTGAAGGACTGGGTGAGTAATTCTGTGTTCTGAGGATGTACTGTGTAAAAACAAATGCTGTAACAAATCAATTTTTCTCAGTTTTGTTTTTTTTTTTTTATTTTAGGTAGTAGATTTACAATTTGGTTTTCAGCTGAAAAAAACCCCAGCAATCCTTAAGACATGGGACAATGAGAATGTGTATGTAATTAATTCTAATACTAAAATAACATTAAAACAGAACAAACCTCAAGTATATTTTACATACCTACTAACCATAACCCAGTCAGATGGCACAGATGATTTATGGGAATTCTTGACTTCTATCAAAAACTGAAAGAAGAGAAATACAATGTTACACACCATGGAAAGTCAGGAAGATAGAGAATCAGAATCATCATTTACCCACAAACTGCAAGCATCAGAGGAAAACCATATTGAGCCTGAAAACAAGGAGCAGGCTGGAAGGTAATGTTCTTTTCTCCCAAAAAAGAGCTGGGTTATGACACACACAACCCTCCTGCACCTGCAGGACTTTGTCTCAGTGAGCTAGGGGTCAGGCACGGAGGCACAGGGAAAATCAGCAGCAGTGTCAGGATGAAATGCAGTGAAATCTGTGTGACGTGCTCATTTTATATGATTCATGTCAGCTCTCTTTGTAACAATAGCCTGAGGTCCTGGATGTCAGAGAGTTGAGGCATTCTCACGTCACAGAATTCAGCTGGAAAACACATTTCCTGCAGAGATTAGGTTAACACAGAACCTGACCACATTTAAGGAAAGCCACAAGAGCCATGTCTGGCAAAACTTCTCCATTGTAGCTAACAAGATTTAGATAGAAACTTCCAGAGAAGCCAGCAATCATCCTCGAGAACAAACAAGGATAACAATCCTAACACAAGAACAGAGCAAGGACAGGGTGCACGAATTCTTAATTCACCCAGAACACTTGCAAGGTATTTCTCTGTTGTGAAGGAGCATTTGAATTTTACATCTCTCAGGGTGCTACAAGAACACAGGAAGAATATACCATACAGACCTAAGGAACAAAGAGCTCAAATCAAACAAATTCCTGCTCTAGTCCTGTGTTCTATTCCTCCCAGACAACTGAGGAGGAATTACTCCCTCCAATACTTCCATTCCTCTGGTACCTTTCTTTTCCACACCGACCACATTCTCTGACCCCTCTCTGCAGCCTTTTTTGGTGTCTGCTAAACACTCACACCAGAAGCCATGAAATAAGAGCTATCCTGTCCCCCAGCCTCCTTTCATCAAGGCACCCAGGCATCTCTCTGTCTGCAGAGGTTTCTGAGCTCCTCTCTGAAATGTGTGCAGTGACTGCTGCCTCTGAACCCACTTTTCAGCACTTGCTGGGATGCTCTCCTCTCTTTGATCAGTTCCTCTCTTTTCCTTTACTTCACACAGATGGCAGCTATTATTACCCCAGCTTCCCTGAGAGAAACCTTTCAGATGCTGCTCTTCCCTGACTCAGACAATACTCAAACACACTTTTCCACTTTTCCACTTTTCCCTTGGGTTTCAGCCCCTGTGGTTTGGGCTCCTGGGCCGTGTGTTCCTGTTCCCAGCCTCACCCTCAGCAGGAACATCCACTTCAGCTCTTTATCAAAGGCTGCTGTCTCTAATTCATCCCTTCCCTCCTTTTCAGCATTTGCTCCCTCCTGTGCCTCTTGGATCTTTCTCAGCCTCCTGAGTGCCCCATGGGCCAATTCCAGCCCCTTCCCTCTCTGTCCTCACCCACTCCTCTCTTCTACTCACAGCTCTGTTTCCTCATCCCTTTCTTTGCCCACTCTCAGGAAAATTAATCCACAAACTCCAGAGGTTCATGTCCAAAAAGGAGACAGGAATCCTTTTACTTTATTCCAGTAAAGGAGAGGCCATGGGGCATCCCCTGGGATCTCTCAGATTTTTGGAGGC
Source organism: Oenanthe melanoleuca (assembly GCF_029582105.1). NCBI lineage: Eukaryota > Metazoa > Chordata > Aves > Passeriformes > Muscicapidae > Oenanthe > Oenanthe melanoleuca. Next base: position 7,585,623 of record NC_079362.1, read on the forward strand.
TGCAGCCTCCTTTTATCCCAATTTCCCTCTCTTTCCCCATTGCTGAGGCACTTGAGAGGCACAGACTGCCCAAACACCTGATGCCTGAGATTCCCCTCTAATGTACAACCCTCCCTTTTCGTTTTTAATTCTTAAACAATTCATGGTTTTCCCCCATTGATTTTTTTCATCTTCCAACATCCAGTTTAATTTCTCAGCAGACCTACAGTTTGTAAAGGCAAATATCTTTTTCCATTCATTAATCCATCCCATTGCTTCTTTTATCTCTCAGTGCTGGTTTTATCCAGCAGCAGATTCACAGTTTGTTTGTAAAGACAAATCCAACACTCCCCTCACCACTTTTCTGCTTGCTCCCAGGTCCCTGCTCTCAGTTCCAGAGGCCAACGCTGAGCAGTGCCACCTCACTGCCCCTTCCATCTCCCCACAAACGTGGCAAGGTCTGTTGTGCCTGTTTTTCAGCACTGAGCTCTCAGCTCTCTGGATCACGTCCTGCCCACACTGGTACAAAAGCTCCAGTCCAGAACACCATTTCCGAGAATCAGAACTAAAAACAACACTCATCATTCTTTAATACCGGTCCCTCTTCTCTCCCCATCTTTCAAATTACACTCTGACTCAGTACTTAGAAACCCTTTCACCATTCTTCAAATTAACCAAATGCTGTGCTTCCTGGTTGTCTGAGAGTATTCCAGTGCTTAATAGCCATACAATTAACCTTGGGGGTGTGTGTTTTACGCAGGCGGGGAGCGGAGCGCTGCTGAACCAAACTCAACTGCACTAATGTGTTTCTATTATTTAAGCCACCCAAGTGATTGACTTAACAAATAAAGGTAAGAAAGCTGCTCTTCAAAGTTGCACAAAAGATTACAGTCAAATGCCCTCATGAAGCAGCACACTCAGAGAATGGAGATCCAGCTAGGTCCTGGTTTTAAGCTATTTTCCAGGCAAGATGGGTACAGTCATACACAATAAACCCCACAGTACCTCTTGACCCGAAACTGCAACATACTCTGCAGAAGGGTTCTTGATCTGCTTACGAATATCCAGCAGATGCAACTGGATTTTAGAAAGCACGTCCTGGATCTCCTCCTTTTTCTTTCGGATGGCAGGGAAGTCTGTGAGGTCCTTGAACAACTGGGTTTTGTCTCCAGCCCTACCCATGAGAAATGCAAAGATAAAATAATGGTAAGAAGAGAGAGATATACCTCTGTTCTGCCAGCTGCATCCATCCTAATTTTGTAATTTTTATTTGTTACTTATTTATTTACTTATTTGTATTTTATTTACCTATTCTATTTACTTATTTATATATATATGTTATATTTATTCACTTATTTACTTACTATATTACTTATTATTGTAATTTTTTTAAACTTACTTATTTAATTTATTTATTTGTATTTTTTTTTCATTTGTTTACTTGAACATTAGCTTAATTCCCTTCTGAACACAGATTTTCAGGTGCTTGGTCACAGCACAGCCCATTTACTGAAAGCTGCTGTACTCATGACAGGAACAGAAAGGCACTTTGTACACAGGGCACCCCAACTGCTGCCAGCACCTTTACTGCAGCTGAATGTGAAACTTCAGGTGATTTCTGCATGCCATGAACACAGATTTTCGACACACTTAGAAACTGGCCAAATTTGGGCACACTTTTGTAAGGACTGCATGGAAAAAATCCCCCCCCTCAAGGCCCTCATCAAAGCAGAATGCCATCAGTAATTTTCCCAGAGCAGCTTCCTTCTTTTGTCCAGAAAAGATTACCCAGAATACTTTCAAGTACATGCAAAACAATGCCCTTTTCTAATTTCAGTGCCAGAAAAAATGACAGAACTCTTTTGGCAGCACTAGCTCAGCTCAGGATTGAAACCTGAAACAAGAAATGCCATTCAAATGGTTAAAACTGGGAAGCTGAACTAGCAATTGAAAATACAGCTGTCAACAAAAATAACAAAAATTTAACTTACCCCAGTAAGTATCAGGCAAACAATAAAAGGCAGTGAGATCAGCCCTAAGTTAACTGCAATATAACTTTGCATTTTAGAGCCAATAGAGAACTCTGCTAGTTAATTATGTAACTACCTTGAAAACTAATAAATGGAGAGCAAGTAATTAGCCAACTGAAAGCATTTTAACATGGAAGTAATAAAAAAATCTAATATTCTCCTTACTCCACTACCCCTCTGCCTGCAAATGGAGCTACAGCTGGAGGCAGTGGCAAGGCAGGTAGCACAGAGCTGTGCTTGGGCTGTGCACTCCATGGTCGTTGGGATTACATAAGTGACACTGGAGATGCCATTTCAAAGCACAACACTAATTTTTAGAAACGATTCTGTGCTAATTAGGCCAGTTTCCATGGGAATGCAAGGCAAAAAAAAAAAAAAATCACTAGTAGCCAGCAGCTGATTGTGAAGACTGTCACTGCTATGTGATGTCTACAAAAAAATTTTAATGTTGACAGTTTCAAAGACACAAACCCCAAAATCTCCAACTCTCTGTTAAAAAAAAAAAAAATCAAAAAACCTGGAACAAAGAGATCCTTTTGGAACAATCACAGGATTTTATCCACCCCTCATAACAAAAACAATGTGTGATGCAGTCTGTGCACAAGTGTGTGTGTGTGCATGGATGGATGTGATACCAGCCATGATTTTGATGAAATAAATGTTTCAGAGTAAAAACAATACTGCCACATACATTTGATATATATAAAGGCCAGAAAGCAGGCTGGTTTATCATTCTGAATAAGGGTAAACACAACACACCCATTCTAGAGATCATTTATATCTTGTGTACTATTCTATCCATCGTTAGTACAGTGACAGAAGAAAACACCCCATGTTTTGAACCTACCTACAGTAAATCTGGTGTAATTCAGATTCAGTCTGTTTTGGCACAAACTGTCACAACTATAATTGGGCACCAGGCATCAGCAGAAATCTCAAAATCCCACCCTGCCAATGGGCAGAGGAAATCCTTCTGCCCTTCTCAGCTTCTAAATTTATACACCTTGGGCCCATCTCTAAATCAGAAACAAATAAAACAAAGTTCTAGGCTTTGACTCTCAGATTTATTTTTTCAATCTCAGTTTGGAAAAAGATAAAAAATGTTTTATAAATGAAATGGATGTTTATTTTTAGTCTGTTCTGAACATAAAAGTTAAGACTATGCCACAATCTCAGCAAAAAATCCAGGGGTAACAGTGGAGGCAGCAGCTCTTCACAACAAACAATATACAACAAATTATTTAAATATATTCTCCAATATAATGCATATTAATTCCAATTTAGCATCTTCTTCAAATGTCTGTATTTCTTCATGAAATTTTTGGACAAAATTGTTGTCCAACATTTTAGGATAACAATGGACATAATTAAGACAAAAAAGGGCAGACAGCTTTGATGAATTCTCACAAAAATAGTGGAAGGCATGCTGCTGACAGCAGAGCTGATACTCTGCTGAAGGTCAAGTCTCTCTTCAAAAGGAACAGCTTCTCTGAAAAAAAATAAATTAAAAAGCTGCTAAACAAATTAACATATTGCAAGACATATTTTCCCGTAAATCCATGACCCAAAACAGGTGGGAAACTTTCAAAAAATCATTCAGGCAACATACTCCCTCACTTAGTTCTAACTTTAAAAAAAGAATGTAAGCCATAGGTAATAACAACCTCTGCTTTAACTGACAAGAACTGTACATACATAAATATGAAATAAAAAATATAAAACTGAGGTGTATTAAACCAAGATGCATCATTTGCACAACTGAACACATTCAGTCAGAAAGCCTACGAGGCACAGAAGTACCATGTGTTTTCTCTACTTACTTGGCTGCTTCTTCATTAAGGATCTTTAAATACTGTTTTACTGGGGAGAGAAGGTCTGGGATTTCCAGCAGTGCATTTTTCAACAGAGGAGATCTCACATGGGAATGTATGACTGGGACAAAAGCTTGAATTTCCAAGTCCAGACGAGACAGGGTGCTGACTATCAAGAAGAACTCCTGGGTAGAGCACTGGGAAGGGAAGCAATGCCTGAATCATTACAATGCATTACATTTTCACTAACAGGTTATTTTGCTTTTTCAAAAAACAGGATGCAAATAAAGTGCATGGACAGTAATAGAGCAGCCCCATTAATCAGGGGGGTTAATTAATCACACCAATTGTCTAAAGCCTTGTCTTCTGGCATCTGTCATGAGCTGATCTCCAGTGTTCCTGTTGCTGGGGGCAGAAGTGCATACAAAAGCAGGAAAAGGGGAAATAAGGTGCCAATAGCAGAAAAAGCAGGTTGGGTGATGTCCACATGGTCCTGTGCAGGGCTTGAAATTAAGGACAGGCACAGAGAGACTGGGAACAAGAACAAGGGAGGGAGAAGAGAAAACAGAGAAAGGTGTCTTGGGTTGCAGTGAGGATGTGTCCAGCAGTGTGTGTTCTATCACCATCTTTAAACCAGCTGGGCAATCATCTTTATCTTCCCACAGCCCATCCTCCCTCCAGGAGATATCTCCTGTTCATGGCCACTGAGTCCCAGGGCATGACTGATAAAATTCCATCATCCCACTGGGAGATGCTCCAGCCAGGGGAGGAGCCAAGCCTTTCCTACCCAGATAAAAACTGACATTTGGGACACCAAGGAACCTTCTTTCCACTGGATTCCAGAGGAAAGCCAGACCTTTGCACATCATCCCTGGAGCTTCAGAGGAAACTGCACCTTCTCCAGGAGCACTGCTCCAGCTGAACCACATCTGCCCCTGCAGGAGGATGCAGCCACCATTGAATGGGACTGTGCCAACACCCTGACTGACTGACGGGTGTCAGCTTGGATTCTGACTCTGGCAGGGCTGGGATTGTTCTGTGTAATACTGCATTGCTGTTTTAATTTTCCTAGTAAAGAACTGTTATTCCTATTCCCATCTCTTTGCCTGAGAGCCCCTTAATTTCAAAATTTTAATAATTTGTAGGGAGGGGCTTTGCATTCTCAATTTCAGAGGCTCCTGCCTTTATTGTCAGACACCTGCCCTGTTAACCAGGTCAAAGGGAAACCCAGCAGTATGTAGAAAAACCCAATCCTGTGTAAAGTGCTTGTAGCTGTTGGCAGCTCGAGCTCTGCCTGGCTGCTGCCAGACTGTGAGAGGAGGGACACAGGACTTCCTTCTGTTCTGACTTTTTTCTTTTTTCTCATCTACAGCAACCTATAATTTAATTTCTGGACAGCAGTATATGGTGACCAGTACAACACTGCTCACAGAAGAGGTGGACTAGAGTGAATCACCATTTCATAGAACACATCTACATTTTTATTTTGTCATCCTTCATCTTTCAATTTCTCCCCAAAAGTAAACTTTTCTTTCTCTTTCTTCCCACACTCAAATGTAAGAACTAAGGCAATTCTCTCATTTATTACACTGCAGTTATTCCCAAGGAATGGCTGTACCCAAACACAGAATCAAGTATTAGCCAAAATGCAATTTACCCACAGTCAGGAATGCAGGAGGGCCACAGACACTGCACCCTGAATGTTCCTGGAAAACCTAAGCTCATCTATTTTACAGAACCACAGAGTTCTGTGGGGCAGAGGAGACCCATTAGGAGGTTTCCCTGAAAATACTCCAATTTTTTCTGTGTTATTTTTTTTCTGCTCTCAGGCCCACATGTTGCAATATACTGTATGCTTACCATTAATCCATAATGCAACAACTGTCATTGTGTAAAAGTGTTATCAGACAGCACAATTTTCCTTCCCATTAAATAAATCCAAATATCTCTAATTTTATTCTTCTGTATTACACTAACTGAACTGTTTCTTTGCTGCCAACACCCTTCAAATACCTCTAAGCCTTTTATTCTCCTTTAATCAATTTAAAAAAAAAAAAAAAAAAAAAAAAAAAAAAGTCTCCCAGTCTTGCTTCATAAACTATCCATTATCCTGACTCAGGAAAACTCTGGGTTTCTGCACTTGCTGCAATTTATCATAATCCTTCTGATAATCTGGGACTTCCATCTTGCAAAAGTTCTGACAACAAAATTAAACAAAATAATAAAGGAGTAAATATGTTAGCAGTCTTTGAAGTCAAAGCACAGGGAAAAAATTTTATTTCTATTTTAATTTTCCTAGTAATAACTGTTATTTAATTAATTAATTTCCTTTGGGGAAAGGGGAATTCACTGTGTTTTACTGCAAACAACCTTACTAAACAGTGTCCCCAAGAATGGGGGTGAACAAAACTCTGTTGTGCTTATTCAGGTGCTCCTGTTCTCCCTCACTTCATTTCAGTAACACTGCAGGACTTTGCATCTAAAATTTAATGTCTCTACTGCAGAAACAATTTACTAAGCAAAAAGATAACTTGGAGCAGATACATTCAAATAACTCTGAAAATCTAGGCTCCATTAGAGTGGGACTGATTCCATTCAAATCCTAGGTAAGCTCACAAAAGATACATACTGTGTTATAAATTAGGAGCTTTTAAAATACAGTAAAAATTGTTTACATAAAGCAGCATTAACAGCCTTGCATTCAGAAAAAATTCTCAGAAGCTTATCCAATGCTATTTTTGAAGTCTGCTTTTGAGATGACACCAATGACAGCCAAAACTTCTCTGGCACTGGAGAAATAACCTCGGAGTTGCAGTGATGCCAAACAACAGTTTCAACCAGCAGTTTGTCAAACTGTCCTGAAAATGGATGCAGGAAAGATCACAGAGATCTCACACCCTCTCAGCAACACTGACAGCAATTCAGCCTGTTTGCATTACTGAAATTGTTTCCAACACAGACACACAGCTAACAGCCACTAACCACTTGCTCCAAGTTAAAAGCATTTCAAATTAAAAAAAAAAAAAAGGTGTCTAAATGCAGTATACATTTATCACTCCTTTCAAGTTGCAATATCCACCTTTATCTCTTTAGCATAGGGAGTAGACTTTGGTTCAGGAAAAATGAGGTATTTACTTTTAAGATTATTAAGTCCCTTTGCTGTGACTTTATATTAATCAGCTTAATGGGGAGCAGTTTGCTCAAATCAGCATTTAGCATTGTAAACCTAAAGATATGTGTGATGCACATTCTTTAAAAGATTAAAAGTGTAGTATAAGCAAGATGTGCATGATACTACCACAGTAGGAAAAAAAAAATAAAAAATAAAGGTGTATGTTAGCTGAAGTCAAAGGATTGTCACATGGGCAAAATCAAGTCAGAACTAACTGAAATTGTTTTACTCCATGTGGTGATAAGGTTTGATTATTGCTCTCCCTCCTTATGTAAACAGCTCCCCTTTAATCTGTTTTGTACATGTAATGCCCAATTGTTATGATAATTTGTTTCATGACTATGCTTTAGTGAAAAAATAATGTTTATTGAGCAGAGTACAAATAAGATAAACACTTACGGGTTGAGCCTGTATAAATATTTATCTTTTGAAACACACTGGAAACACAGGCGTGAAAGCAGCAAGAAACACCAGGCTGGCCCTGCAGGACACATTTCTACAAGTACAAATGGCATGTTTACTTTGTTCTGGTTTTAAAACCTGTTCCTACATTGGTCACTGACCCTCTCTGCTACACTCCAAGGCAAGGCTGAACAGTCTCAGGAAAAACAAAGCAGGGTCCTGCCATCTGTGTTTCCCAGTGATGCCAGGAGGAAAAGTCTGTGGTGCAAACGGTGCTGGGTGCTTTGGTGATTCTCTGAGCACCACCAAGCATGATTCTGCACCAGCTGAGACAAAACTCACTGTAATTCCATCTCTCAGATTCCTTTGCACTCAGCTTCTGAGTGCCACCCAGAAGTCTCCAAACATCTCATCCCCAGGCACCCTTCCTTCCCCAGGGAGAGGAGAGGCCCCTCTGCAGTGAGAGCATCTCTGCCTGGCGAGGTGTCAAGAGCTGGACCTGCACAAACTGAGAACAGCAGCCAGCCCTCCTGAAGTAATTCCTCTCTCCATGGCAACTGCAATATTGCTCTTGTCTCCTGAACCACTCCCACAGTCCTTTTCCAGGCTGGGGCAAAATCACAGCTGAGCTGTGACCTGCAGGGCAATACCTAATTCCCACTGCAAAAATACTGTTCTAATTCCAGATTATATACCTGGGGTAAATCAGAAACAGGTCTTGCTGGTTTGAGGCAATGGAACTCGTGAAGGGCCAGGTTAACAACTGCCAGTTTGAATTATGCTATCAGATACAAACCTATTAGCAGGCTTTCAAAAGATAAAATGAGTGATTCAGAGCAGGAGAACAGACAGGGATGTCCTTGACCACAAGAGCTCCCATCAGGATGCTCTCCCTTATAGATCATTGTTCTGCCTTCATTTTCCTCTGCCTTCTCCAGAGGTTACTGGTGCACAGGGCTTTGCACAATAGAATTTCTGCAGTGGCTGACCTGAATGTAAAAAACACTCCAAACAATGTTTGGGATGACTGAGACACCCCAGCCATGTCTGCACACTTTGGAGTCTCCCTGTACAGCACACTGCTCAGACAATAACTGCACTGAAGTATAAAGGGCCTGAAGATTAAATGCTTGTCACATTCACCTGTTTTTCCTGCAGCTGACACTGAACTAACAAGCAGCACATCTTTCAGTGTGCTTTACTCAGAGTCTTGGATCCCTTAATGGAATGAAATCTCCCTTTGAGCATCTGGGAGATGGACATCTGGAATTAACAGAACTGGAAAGGGTTCTGCAGTGGGAACTGAAATGGCAGCATTCACTGGGGGGTGGGGGGAGGAACACAAAATAATCCATGAAATCCAGTTATTCCAAGTTCTTTAATAGATATCTGCTCTGCTGGGACCTTTCTCCAGGCTCCATATCCCCCATCTATGCCTCAGAATCGGTTTCCCAGAGTTTGCTTTTGATTTTTCATTCTCTCAGGGACACTGCCATCTCCTCAAAGTCCTAAAGGTCTTGAGGGATTACTCAGTCCCCTCCAGAGTGCTCTGCACAGCCCAGGCTTTAACCAGGGGAAGCACGTCCTCAAATTAAAAGTGTGTGCTTAGAGCTTTCCCCCCTCATTTACCCTTTTTGGGGATTCTGCTGGAGCATTTCTCCTCTCCTGCAGCTTCCTTCCAACATCTGACTCACTGAACACATCTTCATGCTACAGTGGCTGCTGCTCAGGCAAACTGCACTGTCACCTCCTCTCAAAAGCCATGAAAATCCAGGTCTCTGCATGGCTCCACCTAAAAGGAGCTGAAAGCTGAGAAAGGCAAGCAGTTCTACAGCAGGGAGTGACATCTGAAGAAATGAGTATATACAGAAAATAAAACCAAACAACCCAAAGCAAAAAAAAAAAAAAAAAAAAAAAAACCAAACCAAAAAAAAACCACAACCAAACAAAAAACCAACAGGGCAGCTGCAGAGCAGTTCCAGGATATTGTGAAATACAGATATATCCCTAAAGACAGTATTATGTATGAAACCTGAAATGAGACAAACCATTGAAAAGCAAATTGTCTCATTCCTGGGCAGTTGTTTGGACAGAGAAACCCAGCAATTGTATCATGTGAAGATGGTATATTTTAGAGGATGGGCAAAGTGGTGCACACTCCCTCTTTCCACAGCCTTCCTAAGGGCTGGAACTCTGTATCCATTCACTGAAATACACCAGCCTTTCCCACAGCCAAACACTGCAGCACTCCAGGGCTTTAAAAATTGTACAATAACTGGGTTTCAGATTTTCAGAGACAGGAAAACTTTATGCTGTACCATCCAAAGAAACTTCAGCTTTGCTCTCGTCCTACTCATCTATTCCTTTATCTAAAACAAACTGTCAAAACCTCTAAGCAGGACAGTGAAATAAAAGAACATGAAGTTCTCCACAGGTTCCACTGGCACATTAATCTGCTTCAACTAAGAATTGTGTCTCATCACTCTTAAGTGATTCTTATTAAAATGTGGATGTGAGGTCCAAGGTAGAGAATTTGCAAACAAACCAACATTCACTTGCAAACAGCTAATTCCAGCCAAGTGGCTCCACTTGCACGTGTGATTTTAGAGAAGCAAATGGAATGCAAAGCTTTGTTTGAGAGGAATGTCAGATTTGTCTTACAAACCAGCTCTGGGTCTGCTGGTAGATAAAACCAGCACTGAGAGATTAAAGAAGCAATGGGATGGATTCCACTGATTAATGAATGGAAAAAGATATTTGCCTGTACAAACTGTAGGTTTGCTGAGAGATGAAATTGGATATTGGAAAATGAAAGAAGCAACAGGGAAAAAACTATGAATTCTCTAAGAATTAAAAATTAAAAGGGAGGGTTGTACATTAGAGGTATCAGGTGTTTGGGAAGTCTGTGCCTCTCAAGTGCCTCAGCAATGGGGAAAGAGAGGGAAATTGGGATAAAAGGAGGCTGCAGCCTCCAAAAATCTGAGAGATCCCAGGGGATGCCCCATGGCCTCTCCTTTATTAGAATAAAGTAAAAGGATTCCTCTGTCTCCTTTTTGGACATAAACCTCTGGTGTTTGTGGATTAATTTTCCTGACAGGTTTAAAGGCAATAACAATTAATGGCAAAAGGGCCCATTGCACCACCCCACCTCGCTGAATCCAGACACTGAATCATGAGGACTGCAGATGTTTTCCTGTTACCATTAGAAATCCAAAGCATGTGCCTTAGAACCCTACCCAGACATTTCTTCTATCAGCATATCACTGACCACAGAGTAAGATCTTACCACATCTGATTTTTATAAATCCACATCCCTTTAATATATTAGCCTCAACCCTGATAAGTAGAAAACATTTTTAAACAAACATGCAAAACCAAAAGAAGTACACTGAGACACAATGATGCTGTTTAGAAGACAACAAATTAGTGAGAATACCTTCTTGTGGAAAACACTGCAGAGGCCTCTCTCTAAGTCTGGCAGCTTACAGAGAAGATTCTGAACCTGATCCAACACGCTGGATTCTGACAGGAGAATTTCAGACACAGCGTCCAGCCGGGCATTTATCTCACTGTAAAAGAAGAAGATCAGTTTTAAAATTTGTGCTTCTCTGAGGGGAAGGGGGAGGCAGTGAACCTCTTCCTTTGGTTTGTTAGGGTTGATTGGTTTTAGCCTCTGAGTAGTTAGCAAAAGAAGGGAGGCATGCAGAGAATCTTGGGGTTTCACTCCAAACGCAAGCCAGAGCCTGGACACGAGCTCATTGTCCCCTGTCTGTCTCACAGCAGCCCAAGACACGTTTCAGGTGCTGCTGCTGGCAGAACAGGAGTGGCACTGAGCCCTGAGGGCTCACCCCAAATGTCCAGACGAGTAGAGGATGGGCAGAGGGTTTGGAGCTCACAGCTGCACCCCATGTACCTTTGCCCCCCTGTGTCTGACCCTGACCAGGGATCGGTAATTACCTGGATCAGGACTGTGTTGGGTTTTCTACCCTTTTTTTGCTAAAACCTCTAACATTTATCTCCCTATTTCAGGACTGAAGTCAAGGAAGCATCCTCCTGGACTGAGGAAACACTTTTTTAATGAGAAGAGGTGATTCCATAGCTCTTGGCAGGTTCCTTACAATCATATTCTTAAAAGCAAAGGGCTGTACAAACGGACAACTACCACCAAGTTTCACCCCAGTCTCCTCTGTATCCTTCCAACATATCCATGGACTGGCTGTAGATTGCAGAGTTTAACTCCATTTCTGCTTTCTGTGCAAGCAAATTGCTGCTTTCTAGGGAAGTACTGAGAGTGTGGGTAAATGGGTGTCCCCATGCAGTTTAAGGAGAAATCACTCCTTTGCTGCAGACACTCCACATCCCAGACAAGTGTGTGCTAATGCAGCCCAGCCCATGTTCCCAGGGACCAGCAAGATGCCCAGAGCTCACCAGCACAGAGGGATGAGAACAAAGACACAATCTGAATTTAGGATTTTTGGGAGACTGCCTGCCTTGCCCTGGCTTTTACTGCAGAGGTTTCACGCCAGTGTGGCTGCTCATAAATAGTGTCCATGAGGAAATCAAGGATATTAGGCACCTCCAGAGGCTGCAGACATTACCACAGTCCAGCAGCCAGAGGCCTCTGGCCCTGGAGACAGCTGAATCTAAGAGTCCTAGAAATTTTATTGCACTTCATGTGAAAGGGGAAATCATGCCTGGGTGTGCTGTCAGACAAACACAAATCTTCCATGTGCCAGGAGTGCTTCAGTGCCATGCTTCCTCGTGCCCAGCAGTTAACCAGCTCCTCACCTGCCAGGGACAGCACACCCTGACCCCAGAGCAGCCGTGCTCAGCTCAAGGACAGCTCTGCCCACCTGAGGCAGGTGCCACAGGAGCAGGGACAGCCTCTGCTCTGGGCACCAGGATCTCACTGCCATCCTCGACAGCCCTGACAGCCCCACTACCCAAAAATGGCTTTTTCCAGCCCTGAGGGAAACACAACAGTCAGACCTGGCAGGCACTGCTCAGCAGGTCACAGCAACACCTGACCCACTGCTGCAGCAAAGCCAGCACACACATTTTTAAACTTCCCCCAGGTAACCTGGAAGCAGCTCCCAAGGGCAGCAGGGTCCCAGGGAGGAACCTGAGCAGGGTGACACCAGTGACAGAGGCACAGAACACCCTGAGCAGCTGCACTGATGTCCTGAAGGGTCACTGCCACCACCCACAATTCCATTTTCACACAGAATTATTGACATTTGCTGTACTGGAAACCCTGGAACACTTCTCCTCCACATGAGGGAGTCCTGAACTGTTATATTATAAACATATGTACCTTGCAGAAGATAAAAACCTTTATTCTTCATTATAAAAAAGCACTCTAAGCAGCAGAACTCTGTTACTTAATTTAAACAGCAGTATTACTATGTGGCCAACTGGAAACTGGCAGTAATATGTAAAATAGATGCAGATATTTGAAAAACTCCTCCCTCCAGAGCTTAATCTGCACTTTAATCATCCTCACATATGGCTGTGTTACTGGAGCTCCAGTAATCTAAAACTAAGCATCCATACAGTTTTTCTGCTTTAATCCCACAAATAAGAAAGGGTCAGGAGAATGGCATTCAAATGACCCATTTTTTTCCACCTGTAAAGAAAACCTAGTGGGATTCCTATTTCAAAATTCAGAAAGTACAGCAAGGAATTGCCTAAAACACCATGTACCCATGAGGAAGGAAGGACTAGGATGAGACATCATAAAAACAGATGATGAATTTCAAAGTATGCTTTTAAACTTTAAATATTTACACTTAAATTAACAAACACTTTACTGAGTGCTAATATATAAAAATATATAAATATATATATTCAGTTGCTAAGCCATTTCTAAAGGAATTTGTTCTGCCCTGCACAGAATAAATTCCTTTATGCAGCATATGTAAAGTACTGTTTGGGGCTGCATCTCTGCATGGTCTAGAAAATAATTCCATCACCAGAAAAACTGAATCTAACATTATGCAAAGTAACTCAACAGCCAGCTGAACTGGCTACTACTTCATGCTGCATTTAGGTGCAGTATTAGCCTGTTCTTCCTCATCTGTATAAACCATGTCAGCAATCTGAGCTTTATCCAATTTTCCAAGCAATCTTCTGTGGAATAATGTAACATAATTCAGTTGACTAAAAGCAATACTCTTACTTCTGCCATACCCCCCATCTAAGAATAGCATCATTAATACAATACTAAAATCACTTTTCAGTGTATTTAAACATAACAAAATCTAACTGCAGAATTGTTACTGCAGTCATTTAAAAGAAGTACTTGAAGTGAAATAATGAGATACTCCCCTGCATTATTCTGCTGCCAAATAGTGAACAATAGTGCAAATTAGAAAATGTGAGGAACATGTTTCAATCCTGAGCTAAAAATTATTTTGACAAAGCAGAAGGCTGCAGACAGCACTGCATAGATTTAACATCTGGGCAGCCCAAACAGGATTGCTGGCTGCTGGTGTGGTAACACAGATCTGCTGTCTCCTGCATCAAAACAAACCTAACTTTTTAAGATGTGATATTATATCTTTACATTTAAAGCAGAGTGACATTGATATTGTAACTGCTCTATAAGAACTAAGGATTTTCATTCATTTAAGGTATTATTTAAATACAAGGTAAATAAATACAAATTTATCAGAAATCTCTTACCTTATGCTAAGTGTATATAGTATGAATTCATTCATCATGCTAAGGACATAACTCAACAATAATGTATACAATCAAAATTAATTTTATTAAATCCATTCCAAGAGAACAGTGATGTGCAGAACTGTCAGTCACAGGAATTCAACCCCTTAAGAACATAATTAAGGGTATGAAACAACAAACTTTGCTTTCCATGGGCTGTGGTATCTAAATCCAAGCTTAGCAGCTTCCTAACTGCAGCACTGTAAAGAATGAAAATGAATTATTTAAATCACTCACTTATATATTATGGGGCTCTTTCTGACCTCCCCTTAGACCATGGTTCACAAATGAAGATCTGGGATGAGCTGATTAAGTTAAAGACCCTGTCAGATGTTACAGTGTCCCCTGTTTTATACCACTGCCTTTCATGGCAAGCAATTAATGCCACCAAAGCCCACAGCCCTGGTGGAATCAGGACTCTGCAGTCCATAAACTCAGGGTTCCTTTTAAAGGACAAGCAGGTAAAGCCCTGGGGGTCAAGGGGGTGAAGCCCCAACATCAACAGGCAACTGCTGCAGAGCCAGGCAGGGGCTGCTGAGGCTGGAGCAGAGGCAGGGATGCACTTTCCCAGGACAAACACCCGTGCTGTGCCTGCTGGAGATCAGCACAGCACAGAAGAAGGTGAGGAAGCAGCAGGTCAGGAGCCCCCAGCAGCCCTGCAGCCCCCAAGCCTTCTGCAGCCTCTCACTGCTGCTCTGTGACAAGCCAGCAGCTGTCTGCAAGGCAGGAGATGTCACCATGGGAAGGTGCCTGCAGGGAGGGGAGCCCAGGGGACAGCCACACCACAGTGACCCCTCACCCTTCCCTCCTCTCCCCTCTCCCTCTGGTCAAACCCACTGCTGTGTGCTCACCCCACTCAGGACTCACAGACCAATTTCCCTGCCAAGTGTGTCATCCCACAATTATATTTGTGCCCTTCTGTGGATCCTCAAACTCTGTCCTTCCCTTCCTGCCCACCTTGGGTGCTCCCCTCCCCTTCAGGCTGGGATGCCACCCTCACCCCTGCCTTTTAACCCAAATGCTGGCTCAGCTAGAAACTGGCTCAGTTATGGGATCAACCCTCATCTGTTAAATTTTGGCATGACCACTGAAATTTTATCCATTAGCACCAATGAAAATGTACAAATGAGGGTAATTATATCACAATTAGTGCAGTGAAAGTTAAGTGAAACCTGAAAATTAAGCATCCTTCTGGATCTGCTCACTTGCTCTAAGTAATTTACTCCCAAAACTCTCCAGATGATGCCTCTCCAGGGAGGTCCAGCAGCTGATGACAATCTCCCTGAGTGGATCTCAGACACGGAGCAGCAGCACACAAGAACCCTAAACTTCAGCTCACATCTGCTAAAAGAACGTCCAAAAT
Source organism: Oenanthe melanoleuca (assembly GCF_029582105.1). NCBI lineage: Eukaryota > Metazoa > Chordata > Aves > Passeriformes > Muscicapidae > Oenanthe > Oenanthe melanoleuca. The sequence goes on from NC_079362.1 coordinate 7,601,103, forward strand.
ATGCAAATGGTAATCAAACACTTTTGTTTATGTTCATACACTGTATTTCAGCTATTTGTGCCTAAAAAGGGAACAATTAGCTACTTTAGCCAACATGAATGAATGCCTGATTGCTCCATTTACAAGGAATTAGATACAGCATTCAAAGGGACCAAAACACAGCTAGCAAAAATGAATCAATACATCTGATGATGCTGCAATCTTTTTCTTTCCTACAACAATTTTGAGATCTCAGGCATATGCTGTAACCTGCATTTGTGCATTTTACACTATAAAATTGTCATTCTTAGGAGGAAAATTTAGCCCTAGGATCAGTGGATTTTATTCACAAATTACTGCTGGGGGAAAAAAAATTCTAATCCTGCTCAGGATGAAGATGGTATCAAATGGGAACCCATTTAAGTCCAAAATAAGATGGATTTTTTCAAGGATTTTTAGACAGTTTGTTTTACTGCCCTGATATTTTAATTATGAGAACAAGGACAAAGTCAAACTTGAAAGACTTTGCTTTAGAATCATAATTTGTATATAGAAGTATAAATAAAGCAGCACTCAATACATTCAAAGTGAGAAAATTTAGAACAAGGCACTATTTTATATTACAAAAGACATGTCACTGCCAATCTCACAGCAAAGAGATCTTCTTCCTAGTTCTACAGAAGATATCCTCCAAGAAAGTCATGTTGCATTAGTAATCCTAACTTACACTTCCTCCTCTTCAGGAGTAAATAAGGAACTGTTTGTAGTCCTGAACTGTGCAGTTCTGAATTTGCTACATTGACAGCCATTCTAAGCTCCTGTGGACAAACCATATTCAGACTAATAGTAATTATCAGTATCATCCTTCAAGGCTTTAATATTACAAAAGCATCATCTTCTCCAGAACTGGAAGAAAGAGGGGACAAAGTATACTGAAATCCCAGGGAATAAAATGGAAATCCAGTTTTTGAGAGGTAATTAAAATTCTGGTTTCTCTGAAGCACAAAGCAAAGGTTGACATGTTTTTGGCAACTGTCTGAACAGATACAACTTTTCTCCTTTTCTTCCTTTTTCAATTTTCTTGGGATTTGAACATCAGCTTTAACTATAAAAAATCAGGTGATTTTGACTACAAATAAAGGCAGGTACACCATATATAACACTGAAAACCTAAGAGAGACAAAAGAATATTAAACAAATACAATCCAGGCACTTGTGTGTCAGTCAGCCTGTTTAAACTACTTCAAACACAAAAACCCTCAAAAACCTGTAGAGAACACCCCAAAGAGAGAGACTACTGTGCAAACTAGTATGTTCACACCACACACCCTTCCAGTTTGTCTCACACACATCCCTAAGCTTTTAAAATTTTGCATTAGAAATTATTTTAACTCAAAGGGAGCACTTCTGCAACAGAGGGCAACAGCAGCCAGGCTCTCTCCCAGTCCCACAGCAAGGTCTGTCCCTCCCCCCTGGCTGTGGAATCACAGATGCTGCTAAAAGACATTCCACCTGTGCAGGAGCAGAGAGGGAGGTGGGGGAATCACCTCTCCTGTGCAGGGCTTTCTGCAGCAATGCAATCTGCAGATATTCCCTGCCCTGCTGTCGAGTGCTCTGTATGGTGCACCATCCTGAAGTTCTGCTTTAAACACCTAGACACAGCTCTGTGAGCTTTACAGACTGATCTGCTGTGGAAATAATTAACCTGTATCTAATTGTGCCTCTTCCAGTTTTGAACTCCTTGTTTGACTCCAACCAACCTTGACAAGGTTGTGTGTTGGACAGATCCAGAAACAAATTTCCTAGGAATTGTGAGAATCAGCAGCTGAGCAAGGCACAGACACAAATTAATACCCAGCCAGGGAAGGAATGCAGTATTTATCTGTCTGTTTGTGCTGCAGGTGGGTGATCAGCACTCCTGACACCTGGGGAAGGGAAGGAAGGAGGCAGTGGGTAGCCATGGATAATACTGATAATATGAATATATTTATGATATCTATGATATATGATACTGGATATATATATCCATAAGGGATATGGATATATAATACTGATAATATAGATAATAAAGACAGGACACATTCTGCAGAGGTGACGTTTCAGACTGGTCATGTGGAGGGCAGTGTCTGTACAGGACAACATCCAAAGCACACAACAAAACAAGAGATTAAAACCAGAGCCGGGTTTGCTCAGCCTGTGACAACCTTATCTTTCTTTAATTTGACCTCCTCATGTAGCTATTGACAAAGCTGTGACTTTGACATCAGCCTGACAGGTTCTGAGATCTGCTCCCCACCAGGAAATAAATTATTTTTGTGACAAAGGTCACACTGTGCTGCAGCTCTGGACCCTGAGAGCTGTCCTGAGCCCTTTGGCTGCCCTGCTGCCTCTCCTGCTGGACCCCCTTGCCCTGGAACTCTCCAGAAACTCACCCAGAAACGCTCCAGGCCTTTTCTCCTTTCCCATCTCCTTTTCTTCCACTCCACTTACAGACACCAGGTGAGAAGGGCACTCAATGGAACTCGGATTTCAGAGGTAAGATAACACTTCTACAACCCACAAAGACCCAACTTCTGCAGGAAAACAACCTTCCTCATTCCCCCTAAAAAGCTCAGTTGCTGGTGACTGATACACTCTTACCTCATTATCTTTGTATACCCAGGTGAGTAAGTAAGGACATTACTCCCCTCTTGGTTAAAACTTTCTTTTTTGCCATTTCTTTTTTTCCCAAATGTACACATCTTGTCTCTGCATGTATTGCACCACTGATGGTTTTAAAAGAGTATCTTCAGGTTTGCCCAAGTGAGTCTGTACACGTTCCATTGTTATTCAACCTAATGTATGGTTTCTTCACAGGAAATTTAGTCATCATCCCAAGTGATTTTCAACTCCAAGGCATAAAGCAGTAATTACACCCTCTCACTTCTTGATACACCTACTCACTGACTGGAAAAGATGCAGTGCAGAGAAGCCTTACTTCCTCTGAGAATGTCACTCCAGGAGGCACAGGTGTATTACAATTACAGAAGGTTCTCTGAGTGCATTTGTGTGCATTACTGAGAACAATACTGCCAGATGCCTGATGCACTACCTATGTAAAACTACAACTTGAGAGTCAGAAAGGAAGAAGTACACAGAGCAAAACAGCTTTTTTAGCTCCAAGCAGGACTGAGGAGCACCATCACCCCCAGCCTGAAAATGCCAAGCATCCCCCTCTGGAAGCAGGAAGGAGCAGAGGGCTGAGAGAAGGGAACAAAACAAAAAAAAAAAACCTGTAAAGGTGTTTCTGCACTGAGACAAGGGAGAATTTAAACAGAAAATGTGGCTAACAAAGAGGGAGTGAAGTGCTGGGCAAGCAGGTTCTGCCTGCTGTGCTGGGAAGGAGCTGCGTGTCCGAGCTGCTGCCCGCAGGCGTGGTCACTCACTGGGGTGGTCACTCACGGGTGGTCACTCGGGGTGGTCACTCGGGAGCAGCACAGCATCCCCGGGTCCTGCCCGGGGCCATCCTCAGTGCTCTGGCTCCCTCCGCTGACAGCTGCTCACACAAACCCGCAGGGAGGGAAATAAACTATCCATTTACACCTTTTATCCCTGCAAAGTGGCGCCCAGATTCCACCTAAATGATTTTCATGACCCTGATGAGCTGCCCTGCTGTTTGCGTTGGTTACATCAAAAGCCTTTGGAGGTGGGTAAGATACAAGAAAACTAGCACCAGAAGAATTTAAAAAACTTAAAATGACAAGAATTTTAAAAAATTAAAAGCATTTTTTAAAAGGGCCACTGAAATTAACCTATTAGAAAAAGGGTAGTAAGAAAATTAAGCAGCAATGCTGCAGAAGTAGAGTGCTTTAACATACTAGATTTGGTCAAGGAAAAAAAAATAGGCTCTGAAGAAAAGTTGTAAATCATCAGCAACAGCAAGATGCTAAAACACTGGTATATCTCACTATTTAAACCTGTCAAAAAGTAATAAACATTAAATATGCTTTAAATATTTTTGGAAGTAAAACAGAGGGAAAAATACAGTAGACAACGAAGTCAAAAGATCTCCTGTATGCTACAACTGAATGGAAAAAAGTGACAACTTCAATGACCTTTACATTGAAAATGCTCAGGAAACACCTGCTCAAATGAATGGATCCAAAACCTCAAATGTAGGAAAATGCAGCCCATGGACTCAACACTGCTATTTACTACACATTCAAGCACAACACTCAAATTGAGCCTGCAAAGAGAAATCAGAAAGGATGGAGTCCATTTCAAAACTGAGATAAGGGAGAACCAGAATACTACTGCTACAAAGCACAGCATTTCTAAAGCACTGATAAATCAAAATACAGGAGTGGCCAGATAACGATCACATTTCAGGATTAACTGAAAGGAACTCTCTCCTGATCAATACATTGCATACAGGGATAACAGAAGCATCCACAGCTACTTTAGAAGAAATTAAACACATTAGGGATGTAAATACTTGTGAAGCAAGAAGAATCCAACATGAATTGGCAAGTTTAGACAATCCCAGGTCATCCTCAGTGATTGCTTGAAAAAGGATACAGAATTTGATTTCTGCAAAGGAATTTCTAACGTGGTCCAAACCCAGCACTATTTATCTGTGTCCAAACTAAATACAACACCCACCACTTCTGCTGGGTCATCTGCTGTGGATTTGAGGTCTTCTGGACAAATAAATTCACTGGGCACCCTCAGCATCAGAGCCAGAAGGCAGAGGTTCAGCCCAGGGCAGGGACCCAGCTCACCTGATCTTCAGGAGGGGCTGTGTCACCCATTTCTTCAATCTGCGACGTCCAAACGAAGTCTTAGTATGATCCAAGACCCAGAGCAGGCTTCCTCTGGTTTTCATGTCAGTCTGAAATTATGAAAATAACCTGATTATTGTCAACTGAGCAGTCAGTTTTGCACTGGGAGGATCTTCACATCATTCAAAACATTGTGTTTGGGCTTTAAGATATGGCAACTGTACATTCTTTATCAATTCTGCTCATCAACAGTGCCTTACATGAAGAACCTCCAGGAGTCGTAAGATATTTAAGTATGTTTTTCCTTTAGCTAGAAAATGTTTTTTAGGAAATGACAAGGATAAATTAAACAGTTAAAATAAGTCTGGGCATAAAGCTCTGAGCAGGAGCAAAAACAAACCCTACTGCAGACATCACTCAGCTGCAGTTGCTGAAGAAATTAAATTTCAGGGAAGTTCTTTGTTAGTCAAAGTGCAGCAAGGTTCCTAACTCATACTAAAAACTTGTACAGATTAACTTCACTTATGCTTCTGAAAATGTTATCTCCCTCCAGTCTGATCCCATTTAAAATAATTCAAGACTTATGGGTCAGATTTACAAATTTTGTTAACCTCAGTGGGAAAAGTCGGTCAAACAGCAGTGAAAATCTCAGCATTTAATAAAAAAACATTCCATTTGTCCTTACCTGATTCTGTAAAATTTCAAGGTTTTTCATCGTAGTCCCATTAATTGTCATGTGTTCAGTTTCACTGGACAACTGCTTGAAATTGCTGGGGAGAGGAATTTCAGATGTGTTATATCTGAATTAAGATATAATCATATCATATATCATATAAATTAAGATATATCTTGAATTTGGGCATGGGCAGAACACTGAGACACTGTCAGGTTTCTCACATTACAGAATTCAACAGTTATGCAACTAAATTTTTAAAAGTCAAGCGAGAAATTAAAATCTCCTCAAATAAATAAAAGAACTGAACAGTAATAACTTCTTTTAACTTTCAGCTTGGGAAAATAAAATTTCAGACCCATTTCCTAGAGTGACTCTGACAAAGCTCAGAACAAAATACAGCCCTCCTGCTATCTAACACTTCTCCACTAAATGGTTAATTTATTCAGTTTACAATTTAGCAGGACTAACAATTAATATTTCAGGAATGGAACAGATTTTTAATACAACTGATGACCAAAACATCATATCAAAATACATATTACTTTTTATTACTACTGCAAATTTAAACAGCCTGCAAGTGCTATTATGTAAGAAAATAGAAATAGGGGAGATTGAAGCTATTTGATTTTGTTTTGATATGAAATAACCATGACCAAAATTACATACTTGACTTTTTGATACTCCTTAGCAGGGCTGGATGAGACCAACCCAAAGGTTCTGCTGCTTTAGAAACACCATTAATAAAATAATGGTATTAGGTGTGCAATCATATTAGATCTGGAAATCATTTCAGGCTCAGACACACAGGTAGAGTCAGGACTGTGAAGTGCAATATCCTCACTAAATGCTTCTGACAAATCAAGTCATGATTGTCTGGGTTAATCATCCTGCTGACTGCCCTTTGCTCAGAATCTAGGACATTCTTTGTCCTGCTCTGTCCTACACCAGAACCACTCACTGATCAAGATTTTAAACAGTTTTCTTGACTTTTTACAAGAAGTTTTTCAGTACATTCAATATTAAACCCTCTGGAAAAGTACTTGAATGCTCAACCTTTTCCTGTTAGGCACACACAGCTGCACTACAAACAAGAACAGCACCAAAACTTTCACAAATATGAAATATTCGGAGACTAATCTTATATATTTATGTTGTATGCAGGTGCTTGGGCCTGCTACCAATTTTTTTCCTAAATAATGGGTCAAATTAGAAGTATTTTCCACAGAATTGTAAAAAAAGCAGATTCAACTGAGGGCCCTGAAGAAGTTTAATGACAGCTTGGAAGTACAGCTGACTCAGAACTGTACCCATAGTCATAATTATTCTGCTTTGTGTGCTATTTCAGAAACCAAGGAAGTTGACCAGCAAGAGAAAACACTGGAGGCAAAACCAGCAACACTTTCCAAATTACACAATATTGTAAGCAACAATAAAAATAAAACAATACTTCTCTTTTATTATCTCCAGTCACAACTGCTGATGCTGGTGAAAATTAACTAGGAATGATTTCTGCCTGGCTCCCACTCCCATCTGCTGTTCCAAAAGCACCTTTCTGCACCCAGGACCTGCTGCAGTTTCCCAGTTTGGCACTGCTCTGGTCTCTCAAACCCAGCTGGGTGAGAATCAAGCCTTCCACCTCCTCTCCAAAGCCCAGAGGATGCTCCTGGCTCTCCCTGTCCCATCAGAGCTCCAGGATTGTGGGTTTTTCTGGTTCTGGTGCTCCCACACTCCTCCTGGCTCTAGAGCACCCAGCACAGGGCACACTCTGCTCACAGCAGTGTCTGAACACAATTCCCTCTGTTCCACTGCACAGGGGGTTTACTCTTCTTTCACACTGTATTTACATTTCTTTCAGATCAGACAAGCTCCAGTTGTTTTCACAGCACAAATTACGTGCGTCTTACATTACCCAGGAGTTTCTTTATCTGAGTTACCTCACCCTGCTATTAAAGGTGGTAACTGGGAGTTTGGAGCACACGAGTAACAGCCAAGATCAACGGCAGGATATGCCCAACCAACAATTCCACATGTCACAGCACAGAACGTGTTTTGCTGCCACCCACCCACCTGCCTTCAGCTTGGGATCAGAACTCGATGAAAATGTGAAAAAACCCCCAATCTTTATAAGGTGTTTAGAGACCAAATGGCAGGAGAAGGCTGTGGGTAACATTTAAGCCAGGGCTGGTTTTGCAGCAAAGGTCTCAGCACGACCTGTGTGTGAAAGGCTAATGCAGTGCCAGCAGCTCCTGCACTGCTGGAAACAACCTTTCCAAAACCACTCTGACAGGGCACAAGGCAAAATCCTCCTGCAGGTGACACTGTGACCCCAAGGCACACCCTTGCAGCAGTCCTGGGCCTGGAGCAGCACAGAACCAGTGATGGAAACAGCTGGAAGCCCATAGCAGTGTGGCCAGGCAGGGCCAAGGCATCCCTGGGCTCAGAGGAAGGAAAAGAGCAGACACACAGAAGCTCCAGGGAGCTTTAGGAATCTCAGAGGGAGTGCTCATGAGAATGAGGTGCCTGCCCATGAAATGCTTTTGCAGAGCAGGCACACGGTGATGAGTGTGCAAAGGTCACTGCTGTGCTCCAGGACAGCACAGCACAGACTGCAGCTGGGATGGGCAAACTGGATCATCTCTGTCCTTTTCCACTGCTTAAGGGGCTCATGAAAAAGAGAGAGCAGCTTTCCACACAGGCAGCTAGGACAAGCTTTAAACTAAGGTAAGAGAGATTTAGTTTTATGAAGGAATTGTTCCCTGGCACAGCTGTGGCTGCCCCTGGATCCCTGCAGTGCCCAGGGCCAGGCTGGACACTGGGGACAGTGGAAGTGTCCCTGCCATGGCTGGGGTGGGACAAACCTGAAGGTCCCTTCTGATCCAAACCAGGCTGTGATTCTGTGGCTGTGCCTCTCGAGAAGCCTGCAGGGAGGGGTGGTTTTAGTGCTGTGTTCATTATGTTCTCCACAGGAGACAATACATGTAATTTCATACTTGGTTATCTCAGCCTAAGTGCATGCATGTTATTTAGATCAGGAATTTTCAACTACTTTGATTCTCCAAGTCTCTAATGTTTCTGAGTGAAGCTGCAAGGCACCCTGAAAGCAACAGATTTTCTTTGCTCAATTACCTTTCACAGAGCTCTAGAGTCTGTGTCTTTGAGATCTCTAGGGCTGAATAAACCACAGAATGAACTTGCACACACAAGAAATGCAGGAATCCCTAAAAGCTTTAGGAAGTAAAAACAAGTCTCTCCTTTCTTCACAAACACTAGTTTTTTTAGTTCCATACCAAAGACATTTACCACAATCTGTGTAGCAAGGGATGTCAAGCCCAGGAGTGTTTTGTATTTAATTAACCAGGTTTAAACTCCTTAGTGAATATTTCCACAGGACTAGAACTTTGGATCTGAATCCCTTTTTGTTTTGTGTATTATTTCCTGCATTTCTTGAAGTTCATCCATCACTGTTCAAAACCTACAAATTGCTATCTACAAAGCCTCCCCTCCACATCCAACATGCTGGAAAACATAGAGGTAAAATGGAAATACACCAAGACACATTTCCTCAGCCACTGCTATGCAAATGATTTTTTCAAACAAAATTGGGTACTCAAATGTACTTGAAAACATCTCCTAGATGTGTATCAACTTCTTGACAACAAAAAAATATATTTAATGAATTTATAAATAAATTTAATAAAGGTCTCTCAGTATCTAAAGGTATTAGAACACATTGATTAACAAAAACTTGTAACATTCATTATTAAATCTATTTTTACTTGCTGCTGACCTCTAAAGCAGCCTAGCCACAGCTCGGGGACCTGCTGTGGTAAAAATCTTTATTTCTTGTAATGTTTTGTTTTTTTCAGAACCCTCAAAATAGATTTAAAAGCTTCATCAAAATATTATAGCAAAACCTGCTTCCCCCTACCAATGAGGATTCCTTGACTTGTGTGATAATCCCTGACTCTTCCTGATAAACTGAAATGGAATTTTTTTTCAGCTGGGAGAAGAGTGTTTGTCCAAAGAACGTAGAGAGGTGTAATGAATTTTTCTGTCATTCTTCCTACCAAACAGGTCTTCTTCTTTCTTTATGTGTCTGTGGCACATTAACAAACTGAAAACTCCCTCACAGCTCCCACTTCATGCTCTGACTTACCTGCATGTGCTCACTGACCTGAATTCTTCTGGGAATTTTAAGTTGCTTGACAGTGCAATGGAAGTTATTTCTCTTCTGTTTCCTCATTCAGGACATGCATGACCCTGACATAATTTCATTAAAAGTCTTTCACTGCTCAGTGTTTAGATAGCATTTCACTGGCATTAGGAAAAATACTGAAGTTGATTTTTCCCGAGTATTTGGCTCAGTTTGTTGGTCCCCACGACACACTACAAGCAGCAAGTGGAACTCAGTACTGGCTAGTCAGAGCACAAAGGCTTTAGAAACAAACACAGCAGAGTCCAAGCTCTGACCACAAAGTTATCCCAAAAAATGCTGTTTTATTTCTTCACAGAACATCACCAAGATATTAAGTGTTTCTTTGCCTTTTCCCTCAGATGCTCATACATTCCCCAGAAATCCATTAGAGCAACCTTCAGCAGCAAATGTCAGTGCTGAGATTTAGAGCTTTTCCTTCCCAGTCTATAATGTACTTGATTTTAGGATGCAGCTGTTACAAATGTGACTGACTGCTCCTACATAAGCCTCCACATAATTATATTTGTCCTCTGCTACTGAATTACTTCTGCATAGAAGATGGATTTCACATTTTCTCCAGAAGAAAGAACAGTCACCTCCTGTGTGATTGCACACAGGGCACTGTGACAGCAGTGACCCACGAGCTGATCACAAAAATGGCATTTCCTTGGAATTCATTTTCCTCCTCACAAGATCTACAAGATTTCTCCACCTATGCCAGCATATTAAAAAAAACAATTATTTTTTTTTTAAAAAGGCAGTAAAAGAAGACAAGCAGGCACACCACAGTGCAGGAACACCACAGATCAGCACAGCCCTTGTTGGATCAGCAGGAAAGATGCCACAGGAATTTATTCCCCTTTAGGTCCATCAGCACATCAAACCTTTTGTTAACATTCAAATAGAATGGAGAGTAGGGAAACTTAAGCAAAGAAATCCACCCCAAAACTCAGAACACATGTATAATTCCCAAATATTTTGGTGGACACTTGGAAAAGTGTTTAAGCAGTGTTTAAAGCTGGCACCTGCAGTTGGTGTTTTAAAGGCAGCTGATAATCTAACTGGTAATATAGGGAGCCCCTCAAAATTAGCCTCAAACTCTCAGAATCCTACCCAACACATGAATGACCTACAAATGACATGTTTCTAAGTTTCCAGTCAGCAGCCAGACTGGCTTTATTAAATCCTGCACACTTATGGGATAGAGGAATACTGAGACAGCTGGGAGAATATTCTGCAGAGGACCCACAACAGATAAAGCTGGTTTATTTAATAAGCCTCAATGATATTTTCAAAGCTAAGCCAGGTAGGACAGAAAAGTTTTGTACTCATGCAAGAACAGGGCAAAAGAAGCTTTAGCAGTGACATCTTTCCATTTTAATTTGATTCCACCTGCACAAGCCTGTCACAAACCTGGAGCACTCATCTCAGCATACCTAATAAACCCAAGTGCTGGGACTCTCCATGTTTGTCTGGTTTTGCAGTAACTTCAATGGTTGTGCCCCAGCAACAGCTTTTGATCCTTCTCCCCACTCCTACTGACCACTGAGTGCAGCCAAGGGATTCTCCAGAAAGCCAGGATGTGTTAAACAGTGTTCTTTAAAACTCAAAAAAAAACCTGAAACAGCTTAAACACACCTGCTGAGGATTGCCTGAACATTACAACACACCAGAGTTTATACCTGCCTCCACAGCATGGAAAGGAAACATTATTTACACTGCTGAAAACTGCAACAACATCTGCAAAGCTAAGTTGCAATAGCAATTTTTTTTTTAAAGTTGCCCAGAAAATCCCTACATTTTGGTTACACACTAAAACTGAGGTTGGGATGTGACAGCTGATACAAACTTTAAAATTTTGTCCCTAGTATCCACCAGTTTTTCACCTTGCTTGTTTTCAGTAACACCTGGCAGCAGTACATGCTCATTCACATCACTGACAGTAATGTCTACACAAACATACTTAATAAAGGTTTTCCTGAATTACCACTCAAAGAAACCACTTGATTCTTTCAGTTCTGATTAGGAAATCAAATGTAAGGTGTAATTTTTACAAAGACTATGTTTATCACTAGCAGGTTTTTCATTTCAATCAGGGACACTGTCTGCTAAAAGTTGCAAGAAGTGGTGCTTTGAATTGGAAATTTATATAGGCAACTTACCTTGGATTGTAAAGCATCTTTTCCAAATTAAATTCTTTGAGATATGCAATTACTGCTGCCAGAGAGCAAATAACAGGCTTATCCAAGCTTAGTATTATAGATAGGTTTTGAGGACCTAAAAAAAAAAATTTCTTGTTAAATGATTATTTTCTGGTTAACTCACTGGCTTCTAGTATGGTACTGTAGAAAAAGCATAATCTGCTTTTCAATTTATTCTAATAGAAATCTGTAATGCATGTACAGTGTTTTATGACATCTATAAATCAACATAAAGCAAGGCTCCAAAATAACACTTATGGTTCCAAATAATGCAGAACATTACAACAGTGTAAACACATTATGAAACAGAAAACATTTGACTCCATGGGTTTTTCTTCACAGAAAATGACTTACTGTTGGCATAACAAAGTTCTAAATATACAACTAAGAATGGAATTCTGACATCTTCATTTTTGTGCACAGTGCTCTACTGCAGTGCCTGTTGCAGCTGCAACAACAGGAAAACTCACCCCACGATATCACAACAGAAACTGGTATTTTTAAAAACCCAGGTAGTTCAGGTTTTTTTCAGGGATGTTTTTAAACCTGTTCTCCTGTCAGATAACACCTACAAGAACTTGAGAACTGAGTAACAAGATTGTTACTCCTGGGGCAAGAAGGAGGGTTCCCAGCCAGTCACCCCCACCCATGGGAAGGTGGTGGGAAGGTGGCTCTGAGGGTCATCACCAGGCATGCAGAAAGAAAGGTCATCAGGAGTGGCCAGCAGGGGAAACTGTGTTTGTTCCACCATGGGGAAACTGTGTTTGAGAGAGCAGGGCAGGGAGAAACCCAGTGAGGTTCAGCAAAGTCCTGCACCCGGGAAGGAATAATCAAGTACCAAAACAAATTGGGACTGACCTACAGGACACCAGCTCTGGGAAGAAGGACCTAGGGATGCTAGTGGGTGACAAGTTGACTGTGAGCTGAGAGAATGTCCTGGAGGCCAGGAGGGCCAGTGGGATTCTGGAGTGCATCAGGAAGAGTATGGCCAACAGGTCAGGGAGGGTACCCTGCCCCTGTGTGCTGCCCACACAGGTGGGATCCCATCTGGAATGCTGTGTTCAATTCTGGGCTCCAGAGGTCAAGAAAGACAAGGAGTTACTGTAGAGGGTCCAGTGAAAGCCATAAAGATGATGAAGAGGCTGGAGCATCTCGTATGAGGAGAGTCTGGAAGCTAAGCCTGTTTAGTCTAAAGAGGAGAAGACTAACAGGGGATCTCATCAATACATATAAATACCTCAAAGGGGTGTGAAAGTGAGAGGAATGTTGGATTTGTCTTTACAAACAAGCTGTAGATCTGATAGATATCTGGTAGATAAAACCAGATAAAAGAAACAATGGGAGGACTTCCACTGATGAAAGAATGGGAAAAGATATTTGCCTTTACAAACAAACTGTAGGTTTGCTGATAAATGAAACTGGATATTGGAAGATGAAAGAAGCAATGGGGAAAAACCATGGATTCTATAAGAATTAAAATTAGAAGGGAGGGTTGTACATTAGAGGGAATCTCAGGTATCAGGTGTTTGGGCAGTCTGTGCCTCTCAAGTGCCTCAGCAATGGGGAAAGAGAGAGGGAAATTGGGATAAAAGGAGGCTGCAGCCTCCAAAACTCTGAGAGATCCCAGGGGATGCCCCATGGCCTCTCCTTTATTGCAATAAAGTAAAAGGACTCCTCTGTCTCCTTTTTGGACATAAACCTCTGGAGTTTGTGGGTTAATTTTCCTGACAAAAAGATGGGGCCAAACTCCCTTCAGTGGTGCCCAGTGATAGGATGAGGAGCAATGGCCATAAAATAAAGGCCGGGCAGCTGCAGCCCAGCAGGAGGAAGAACCTGTGTGCATGGAGGGGCAGAGCCCTGGAACAGCTGCCCAGGGGGGGCTGGAGTGTCCCTGTGTGCAGCCACCCCAGCCCGGCTGGACACGCTCCTGTGTCCCTGCCTGGGCACGGGGATGGACCAGATCATCTCCACACATCCCTGCCAACCCCACATATCCTGGCATTCCGTGAACTTGAGAGACATTTCAGATGTTGAGTAATCCCCCTCAGCTGTTATGTACATTTAAATTTAAATGTCTAAACACACACCTTCAAGCTATGAAAAAAAAAGTAATGGTAGCCTATTACACAGAAATGTGTTCATTTCTATTTAAATAATGTTCCTTTTCCTCCAAGCTCAGCATAAGATCCCACTGTGCAGAAAATGAAGCAAAGGTGGCCAAAAGCCTGCATGAATGTAAAGGCTAATAGGATGCATGGTTCAAAGATATTTGGAATGAAAGCCCTGTAATGTCAGGCACTTCTTCTGCATAAAAATCTGAATGAACATACCTGCAGCACCAGGCACCTCTTTTGCATAGAAGTCAGAAACCCTCTGGAAGGCATGGCTGTACTCAAAATTGAGGTTTTCCATCCTTTCTATCCTAATTCTGTCATCCTGTAACCTGCAAAGAAAAAAATACTTGACTTTCAGGATTTTACACTCCCTTCATGAAGAGCACTGAAGGAGGTTACAAGGGTCCACTTTCTTTTGTCTTTGTTTTGTTAGGAACTGAATGGGTAAAGAATGAAGAGATAAGCTACTAAAGCAGGCTGAAAACATTTCCACGTGTGCTGTATTTATTTAAATGTTTATTTTAACCTCTGTGCAAATAAACCAAACCCAAACAGCAGCGAGCACAGCCAAAAGAGAGACAGCAGGAGGTGGTCCAGCACACCTGCAAGGTAAATACAGACATGTCTTCACCAATCACAGCACCTATCTCTTCTTAAAGACTTCTGATGATCAAAGAATTAAGCTATTATCCTATCCTATTGCCATATTTAATTATCATTTGTCTTGGAAGATTTTATTCCATGCTGTGGAACTAAAGGGCTGGATTTCTTTTAGCCATATTGCAGTTTAGGCAGCCAAGGATGTTACTACTGATAACCCACTCCTGCCAGCATATCAGCAGCTCCTCCCAGTTTAACTTTACAAGATGCAGCATTCCCACACTGGCTGTTTTTCCTAACTGGGTGCTGAAATTAAGATTGGATGCTGCTTTACCATTGAATTTGCACAATTGGTAAGCACTGGGCAGATTTGCTGGTTAAAAAACCACAAAGAAGAGCCTGGCACGTGGTGCCCCTGCACAGTGAGCACTGAGCCAGGGCAGGAGAAAGCTCCAGTGAGAAGACACACACGAAATCCAGTTGGCCTCAGGGCTTTCACTCACTCCCACACCCCCTGGGATGTGAATTAACCCAGTGCTTGGAGAAGACTGGAATTGTGCCAGTGAGAGGGATGTGTGGGTGTTACAGCATGGAAGTTAATCAATAGCCTTTTAGCAGGGCTTTCCAACTCTGCAGGAAAAAACAGATTTTCTGCCTTACATTCCACATACTCCTGCCTGAAAGGATCAATGCACCCCTGAGGCCCAGCTCTTAAAACTGAGAGTTGATTTCCACAACACGTGTCCAGCTAACCAGACTTGTCCCAGCACATGATCCTCTCCCTGCCTTTGTTTTACTGACCAAATTAAGTTTTCAGCCTTTATCCTCTCTGGGACTCCCATCTCCCCTGCCTTCTCAGAATGAGCAAACATTCTTCAGGCAAAGGAAAACACCAACCCCAGCCAGCAGTTTTCTTCCCTGCCATTTTCCCCTTGCTCAAACCCCCACACAGGGGAGTTTGGTAGATATAATCAGCACATATTTCCCTACTGGTGCACAAACACCCCTCCAGCTCTAATTCACCAGGTGAGGGATGACACCTGAGACCAGCACAGCACCTTTGAGCCAGCCTGAAAACACAGAGGGGTCTTTCTGCTGACTCTGTGTGAGTATGGACTTGGAGAAGTATTTTTAAACAAATATTTTATTTTTATTTTCCACCTCTTTATGTTTTCATGGCAATGACTACAGAAAAGCAAGGCTTAACAAGGTCTGCAGAGCTGATTTGTAGAACAGAAGTCAAAAAGGAAGGCTTGGGGTATATGTCACTGGATGGTTCATGCCACACCTGTTTGTTTTCTAACGCTTAAACATTAATGAGTGTCATTTTCTTTAACACATTTGTGATTTTCTCCCCTTTTACCAAAGGTATCCAAGCATATTCCATATTTATAACCAAATGTATGCCAGAGCACAGAGTCTGGAATATGATAGTTACAATCAATATACACTGAGTGACTTCTGTGACAGTATTTTTGTTTGTCAACGCTCTGAATGGGAATCATGTAAAATTTTTAACCCCATCTGCAAAGATCTTCACATATTTTAACACTTGTATTCCAGATACAGCAAACTTAGATATAGATACATATGACATTCTGATTCAGAGTATGCACCTGATATTTTAGATAAAGTAAAAAAATCTGAAAGTTTTAGATTCAATCTGTGAAAAAACCTCAATTTTATTGAGATGTATGAGAACAAAGTTTGCTGCAGAAGGTTTTCATGTGTGTCCTTTGTGCAGCAAGCTGATCACCAAAGGCCATTTTCCTGATTATGGGCAGGATGATATGTCAAAGCTTGTTTTCTCTCTCCAGCCACCAATGCCTATTTAAATCAGAAGTCACCTCAGCATCAGCTTTTGTAAACATCACTCCTGTCAGAAGCTACAAATGAGCTGTAGTTCAATCTTCCTCTGGAAAACAAGCCATGCTCTCAGTCCCTCAGCTTGTCAGATGTTTGATCCCAGAAAGCTGGGATTTTTGAGCTTTCTGTGCTTTCTGACACTGACCCTCAGCAGAACACTGCTTCTGACCTGAGGCCTTGGAGAAAACTTCCAGATTTGAGTGGTGGAGTTAAAATCACTGGTGTCTACTTAGAATGGAAGTGTGTAATTTCACATGGTGTAGGGTTTGGAATTTGGGGGGTTTAGAATACAGTAATAGGAATGAGATAAGATGGAGGATTTTGGGTGGTACCTCTTTCAGTGCTCATCTTCCTCCTTCTTCATGATTTCAGGTAGTTTCTGGTTGGACAGTTGGTGCTGCACTGCAGGTCATGGGTTTGGTAATTGGGTCAAAAGTGTAAATAATATAGGGGTTAGCTCTCTGTTGGACTGTTCAGCTTTAAAAGACCTTGTAACTAGCTGGATTCACTCTCCATTTTGCTCACTTTTAGCTGGTAGCTGGAAGTGTAACCAAACTCTCTGTACTTTAGATAAGATTTAATAAACAGCCAAGGCCAAACACGAGAAATTAGTCTTTTTTGTGTTTTGAATCCTGACTCTGAGTGAAGGCAGGAGAAAATGAGGACAAGCCACTAATTAATTGGTGCAGATACCACATTTACAGTCAGACACCAGCTCAGCCCCTCAAAGCTCCCTGTCCTCCCCTGCCCAGTCCTGCTGCACCCCTGGACTGGACACTGAGTGACCAGGGCATGGAGGGAGCCCCCAGTGCCCCCCAGAACACCCTGCTCATCCCACACCTGGCATCTGGTGCCTCTGCTCTCAGGATAAATCACAAAAGCTGCCCAAGGACTTGACCACCTCCCACAGACAAGGATCTGAAATCAGATCTGATTTAAAGGATGGGATCCTACAACACACACAGGCTGTAATAATGCAATAATGCAATCATGTAATCGTGTAATAATGTAACGTGCATCCTAACCTGCACTGCTCTGTGACTCTGCAACTGGAGGGACTGATTTATCTGCCACCCTCCTGGCAAAGTGAAAAAGGATCAGCACTGCTGGGTTTAATTCCTCTGTTTATCTGACAGTTCAACGCATCCACTTAAAATTCATTGCTTAACAAGTGCTGCAGGAAAAATATTTAAAAGAGAGCTCTCAGTTTGACAGAAAAGTCTCGTAAGAAAGACATCTATAATAATGCTAGAAGCTAAAAGGAAACAACATAAAAAAACTAATTTGCAGAAACTGGCTCAAGATACCTAAAAAAAATAATAAAATCTTTTATTAAGAATGAGCTTGCTTCAAGCACAAGAGCTAACTGCAGTTTGCTGAATGAAGCAGGAATCACTTCATTGCTGCTCCACAACTCACAATTAAACAGGCAGAAAGTGAGTAAGGGCTTACTGCAAAACAGACACATCCAAACTGAGTTTGCTTAAAGTTCAGCAAGTCCTCCTAAGGATAGCAGGTAACTGCAGAATTTTACCTTTCAACTACTATCCTGCCATGCCCATTCTGCTTTAGTACATTCAAATGAAGGGGTGCAGACACCAAAATTTCTCTGCACAGCCCTGTATCACAACAACAGGGACACCAATGATGCAGAATTTGGGAGGGTGTATGTTGCTAAAATTTAGTATGAAATTTTTACTTCTGATGCTAAGGCCAGATCTGTAAAGCATAAATTATTTATTTAATTTTTCCTGCACAATTTACTCAAACTGCTCTTTTCTCTGCATTTCTCATAATTTATTCTGCTGGGATGACCAGCCTGCCCCTGCAGGGAAAAAATGCCAGCAGTGCCCAGCAGGGCAAGGCAACCTGAGTGCATTAGTCCTTGGAATTGTGTCACCCTCCCCTATCAGCCTGGCAGAAACTGCATTTCCTTTACTTGTCACCACTGCCTAGCCCAGGGCTCAGGTCTGAGTGTGTCTGTGGGAATGCAGAACAACCATCCTTCCTTTTTTGGTGAGTCTTGGCAGGGACTGCAGCAGCTTCCCTGGCAAAGCCTCGGGGACATTTCCAAGCAGTTGTTCTTTTGGCACTGAGCACACACATTTTTAGAAGCACAGCTCTTTCTGCTGTCAGAGTCAAGCACTTCCCCACATTTGCTCTGAGCAGATTTCAGATGCCAGAGATGGAGACTGCAAGAAAACAGCAGCACAGCCACCTTCTCTGAATATCTGACACAAATTGCTGCAGCCCATGAAAACCAAAATCACCCCACGGACATTATCAGCATGTTCTATAGAACATCATATACATACATATACACAACAGTAACATCTGTTACCCACAGGACCTCCAGCTTCCAAAACACCCCACCCCAAACCCCTCCTGAATGCCAGAAGCTGCTGAAAAGCCCAGAAGACACTCTGACACACTTTAATATACATATATGTGTATCTGCTTATCACAGGCACATATACACACAAATATATATACACACACAGACAGAAACCTGAGGAAACCTTGCTTGCCTTTTTCTGTCCAAACTACGAACATTTCTCAACACATTTTCTGATTTTTCTCAGGAAGAACTACATCTGAAAAGAACTCCAACCACACTGACAAGCCTGGAGCCTGGAATCAAGAAATTCTAAGACAACATCCTTTTAGGTTTAGGAACTTAGAGGCAGGAGCTGCCAAAGAAATGGAGTAAGCAGGTTACAGAAAAGTAAAGGGCTGTGCATTGCACTGCATCCCTTCTGTGAGGGCAGAATTAGGTAGCACAGGACAAAACTCAAGCACAGTTGTATTGCAGCAGCTCCTGCACCCACAAATAAAAATGTTCCTCAGGCTTCTTCCATCTGCCTGTCTGAAGAATGGGATGAGACACATTGCACTCATGTCTTGGAAAGTAGAAAGGATCAAGAACTGCTAGGAAACTCTTTATTATTAGCAGCTAGGAATAGACAGGATGAGCAACAGTCAACACTGAAATAAGACAATCCCACCACGTCAATTTAATTTCCCTCAATTGCAGAGGAGCTGATTCTGTGGACAGAGAAGACGCAGATCCTGTACCTGCTTGATCTCAGGGAGGTTATTTCACAGCTCCACACCTCCTCAGAGCTGCTGTGCAGAGCATGAATCACAGGGAAGTGCTCTTAGGGAACGGCAGCAAACAGGCTGGAGAGCAGCACTCAGGCTGGCAGCAGGGCTCCTGTGAAATGAAGTGAGTGCTGTGCACATCTCCACAGCCCTGGGAGCACTCTCTGCCCCAGCAGCACTCACAGAGGCAGCCCCAGAGAGGACAAGGACAGCTCCAGCCCATCACACACAGCACGAGGCTGGGGCTGCAGAGAGCATCAGGAAACCCGACCAGAAATGTGGAGAGAAACCACCTTAAGGCACCCATCCTTTCTACCATGTGCAGGGCTGATGGGGCCAGCAATGTGCATTCTGTGTATTCCAGAAATGTGAATTCTGTCCCATCTGTTAACCCAGCTGGGCAGTGACCCTGATCTCCTGGCACACATTATCTGCTCATGGGCCATCTTTAAACCAGCTGGGTAATCATCTTTAACTTCCCACAGCCCATCCTCCCTCCAGGAGATATCTCCTGTTCATGGCCACTGAGTCCCAGGGCATGACTGATAAAATTCCATCATCCCACTGGGAGATGCTCCAGCCAGGGGAGGAGCCAAGCCTTTCCTACCCAGAGAAAAACTGACATTTGGGACACCAAGGCACCTTCTTTGCACTGGATTCCAGAGGAAAACCAGACCTTTCCACATCATCCCTGGAGCTTCAGAGGAAACTGCACCTTCTCCAGGAGCACTGCTCCAGCTGAACCACATCTGCCCCTGCAGGAGGATGCAGCCACCATTGAATGGGACTGTGCCAACACCCTGACTGAGTGACGGGTGTCAGCTTGGATTCTGACTCTGGCAGGGTTTGGGATTGTTCTGTGTAATACTGCATTTCTATTTTAATTTTCCTAGTAAAGAACTGTTATTCCTAATTCCCATCTCTTTGCCTGAGAGCCCCTTAATTTCAAAATTCTAATAATTTGGAGGAAGGGGGTTTACAGTCTCCATTTCAGAGAAGCTTCTGCCTTTATTGGCAGACACCAATCCTGCAAAGCAGGACAATGTCTGGCTGTGAACAAACACATGGAGGGACACACAGAGCCCCAGCTTCTGATGTAGAAGCTCTTTCCATTCAATTCCCCAAGCATGCAGAGTTTACTGCAGCTCCCACCTGGTGACCAGCACTGCTCACAGGGAGCTGCAGTGCCCTGAGCAGGTCCCAGATCACTCTGCAGAGCCTGCACAGCAGCTTGCCCACACCTCCAGCAGTATTCACCTTCCTCTGTGCTCTGCAGCAGCTGTACGTGATGCTGGGAGATGCAGCTCACCCTGGTTTGGTCTCATCAGAAGCCTGGACCAAGCTGCCCCTGTGATTGTCCCACTGCTCCCCTCTGTTGAGTCAGTCAGTCAGGGGTGTCTCTGAATTCTTCAGAGAGAAATCAGAGTGCAGGGATTGAATTAAAGCCTTTGGATGCATTGAAGTATATTAAGTATTCACACATAAAGTAAACATTTAACTTAGTAAGTTAGTAAGTTTTAGGGTGAGCTCTGATGCTTTTAGTAAGTGAAAGGTTTCAAATGCCACAGTAGCAGTGAGTGTTCTAGTGAAGGTTAACAAACACACTGATATCTTCAGTAGAGGTTCCAGGCCCACAGTTGTACACAGTGCTTAGACATTACAGAGCTACAGTAAGAATACTGCTGACATTTTTTAAATAGAACAAGATAGGTTGTATGCATAGTTTATATGTAACCTGGTGTGCTAAGAAGCTAGAATTCTAACAGGTTAAGGAGTGGTGCTCTGAGTTTGCACCTTAGCTTGTTGGAAAAATCCTGTATTAGAGTTGGTACTGGGCAGAGTTGGTGCTTTTAGCCATTGGCTTTTAGCCATTCACTTATTGCCACTGCATTTGCCATTGCTTTTTGCTATTGACTGTTGAGACTGATGTGCTTTGTAACAAGTTGTGCTTTGTAATAAATAACCTTTTTAACCATTAGCTGCTTTGTTTTTTTAGCCTGACAAAGTTGGTGCCTAAAGCACCTCACCCCATAACCTCACACCACTCCACCTGCACCCTGACAGAAATGTGCCACAGCCTGGTGAGCCACTGTGCCCCAAAATCAGCAGCTCCTCCAGTCAGGAATATGCCAACCAGCAAAAATCTCTCTCCTTGCAGGGCTTCAAACAAATTAAACAAAACAAACAAAACCATACCAAACCGAATAAAAAACAAACTAACAATAAAAAAAAATCAAACAGCAACAAAAACCAACCACAAACAAAGGCAACAAGAACACCACAAAACAAAGCACAGGGGAACCCTGCCTAATATCTGCCAGTCTACATGCACACTGATGAAATAATGTTCCTTCTGTGACACCCCATGATGGACAAAGAGCTGAGTCAAAGGGGAGTGAGGGAGGAGTGAGGACACACAGCCAACCCCTTGCTCATGACATCCTGGGACTATCTCTGTGGGTAAATACAAGTATTTCTACTTATCTAGGTCTATACAACAAAGATGAAAAATGCACTCATGACAAAGGAATTAAACTCTACATTTATTCTGTACATCCTCTACATTTATTCTGTATATTAAGTCAGCTGTGGAAGGTTCCTCCCCACCTCTCTTTCTTGTACCTAGCTGACATGAGCCTTGCATTGTGCTTTTGGGATCACTTCCAAATTCCAAACCCCCCTTTTTGTCCTCAAGGATGGAGCATTTTATATCCCTGTGTCGCCCAAGTTTTTGCCAAGTCATAAACAAAATGTTAATTATCTGCGCTCTCTCCCATCAGATAGGGTCATTTTCTGTGTTTTGTCTCAGAGTGGGTCCTAAACTTCACACAAAAATGTACAGCTGGACAAGCAAACTACAAAAAGGCAGTAATTACTCATTTAATTCAACACCAGCTCTTACTATTGTGTCTGGTCTCCACTGCTTTGCAGCTGCAGCTCTGTGTGTTGACATCACTGCACCTCCTGATGCCACAGAACCCCTTCTGAGTCTCTGCTCTTCATGTTACCACTGCTGCTGTGCTTTGTAGTCAAATATTAAATCTGACTTCTGCTCATATTGGTAATATTTTTAAGTGAGCTCAAGCACACTCATTTGGGACACCACTTAGTACTATTTCAGTTTCTTTTTGAATTACCAAGCCTTTTAGAAAGCTTTTCACCAAAAGGGGCCTTCTAAAAGCAAGTCTACACCACCAGACAATAGGCTGGCAGACAAGTTGAGTTCTGTATTACATACTATATAACTCAAGATTATTAACACTTTACCTTGCACCATTTTGGGGAAAAAAAAAACCAACGGCTTTGAAGTGCTTAAAAATGTTACCAATAAATTAAATAATAAGAAGAGCATGACCAAAAAGTTCTGAACAGGCAGAGCAAAGGAAAAGATGACAGAATAGCCTTGAAATAATTGGTTTTGAGACTCTAACACCAAAGTGTGTTCTAAACAGCAGCATTTATACTGCCTCCTGAGCACCCCACAGCACCATCAGTGCCTCACACAGCCTCCCAAAGTGAATGCACAGCTCCTTGCTCCACAAGGACACGTGCTGTCTGATCAAACTTGTCCCAACTGACAGAAACATGAAACATTCTCATTTTCAGCAGCAAAAATTTCTGAGCACAAAGCACTTTTCTCTGTCTCTCTTGTAATATTTTTGCAAAGGCTTCCCACCTACCAGATCTCTCAGTGAAGTTGTAACCATTGTGTTTCTGTCAGATCTCTGCCTACTGTCATCAGCATTCCCCATCACAACCCCTCTCTAGCATCAAGCTGATGGAGGAAACAGCAGAAAACATCTTATCCAAAGATTTACCTTCTCTAGCAGCAGGAGTAACAGTCTAAATTCAGCTTGAACAAAGCCAAGATCAATGCTTAATGATATTTCGCAATTATTTTTTTATCTCCCCCTTCCCTTATGCTATGTGTGAGCACAAAAATAATCTCCCAAGCATTTTAATTGCAACATGTTTGAAATAGCACAGGC
The DNA here is from genome assembly GCF_029582105.1 of Oenanthe melanoleuca. Classification (NCBI taxonomy): domain Eukaryota; kingdom Metazoa; phylum Chordata; class Aves; order Passeriformes; family Muscicapidae; genus Oenanthe; species Oenanthe melanoleuca. The sequence goes on from NC_079362.1 coordinate 7,624,585, forward strand.
CCTCAAAACACTGGAAGTTATGTGGGTCATACACAGACACATGCAAAACACACTTTGTTTTGTCCACAAAGTGTTTCCTAGGTGAGGCTGTTTAATTAAAAATTAAAAGCAGACAGCTACAACACAATGTACTTCTGGAAAGAATCTTAAATTAGTCCCTTCCAATCACAATTATCCTGGATTCTATCCTAGGGATTACTGCTGAAGTAGGAATCAGATTTGCCCAGGTAACTGGTAAAAGGGTACTCTACAAGCACAACATCAATAGAAGTTGAATGGAAGTCACCACCAGCTTATGAAACATCATTTCCAATGATTACATAAGAAATAACTGAGATGGTGACAGACAGGGTCCAGCCATGTCTCTGTTTTAAACCAGCCTGAGCTAACCTCCCACACTGCCACCACTCTACCTGCCAAAACCTGTCAGGAACATAATTCCTGTTCTTTAATCAGCATGAGAATTGCTGTGGAAACTTACAAGGAGCACCAAACATCCAGCACAGACCCCACTGAGAAAGCACATTTCCTATGCAAGCAGCAAGGCCACACCTGGATTCAGAAAAAGTGAAATCAAATTTAGCCCATAATACCTCAGTTTATTTTAAACACAAAAGGAAAGTATGCACACTACTGTGTTTTCCAGCTGTGCTGGTAGGTGATTACACATAGCACTCAGGCAGAAGATCTGCAATTGTTCTTTAATTCTTTGCTTATTCTAAGAGGTTATAATAAAAAGAAAAAAATCTAAAATATATACTCAGGATTTTGATATTTTTTTCTATTTCTGCACAGATAGCCTGAATTATTGTCTTAGATACTTAACTATACTCAAAATAAGTACCTGGTCTATATCCGAATCTGAAAATTCTGGATACCTGCTCTTCTGGGTATTAGCCATAATTAAAAAAAGGTGGAAAATTCATTCATTCAGGCTGAAGAGGAAAATCAAAAACAGCATAGTGATTGCATTCCATTATTAGGAGGCTACAGCATATGTCAAATGAGGACAGACTAAGGAAATTGAATTCATTTGGCATAGAGAAAGTTAAGAGAGCATCTTCTACCACCCAGAGAGCCTTCAGGAAAGCCTGGGGCAGATTCTGGTGAGATGTGTATGAACAAAACCAAACAGCCATGAGCTCCATTCTCTCCCTCAAGACCAATTAAAGACTCTAACAGGTGATGCAGTGAAGCTGGGGGCTTCCTTTCCATGAGCATTTCCCAAAGTGGACAAAACAAGTAACACCTGAGATCCAGAGAGCTCTTCCAAGCCAAATTTCCCCAAGACTCTGAGAAAAAAATTATTCTAAGAAACTGTGTAAGTCATCAGCTGTAGACCAATTGCACAAATAAGAACAAGAACAGAGGCACTGGCTGCATATTGAGTCTTATTTTCTCTTTTCCAGGGTCAGGATTAAATAAGTGCGACAGTATTTCTTGTTGGGACTCAGATATTTATTGATTATTATTTATATTACAGTCCCACAAACTCTGAGTTCTACAGCACCTCAAGCTAACAAACTAAAGATGGAGCTCCATTTCTCTCTCTACAGGACTTTTGAAGGGTGAACTGCCCAATTAAGAAATGCTACCTAAATTATTTTTACTTTTAACCCTATAAGCAACCACCCATGGGACTTCTCTACCCAATCACACAATATCACCCAAACCCATGAAGAAGAAGGTGAAGAAGGAGGACAAACCTCCGCCTTAAAACTTTCATCTTGTTTTATATGTATTACTATATTCCAAAATCTTAAACTCTTAAGTTTTCCAACATGTGATATTATTTCTATTTAAACTACACCGCCAATAATCCCAGTTCTATTATTCAATTTTGGAGGCTTTCTCCATGGCATCAGGTCAAATGCAGTGTTCCCCTGGGGGTCAGTGCCTGTCAGCACAGAAAAATCTATAATTCTCAGTACCAGGGTTCCAAGAGCTGCTCAGGCAGAGCTCCTGCAGACCCTTCTGTGGCACAGAGGAGAGTACACAACATTTAATCCATTGAGAGCTCTGGGGTGGGTCTGGTGCCTGCTCTGTGCTCACCTCAGGAAGCCAAGGTTTGTGCCCTGAGCACAAAACTAAGGGGTTTTCCATGCAGGAATTCCCTTTACATGTCTTCTAGTGGAGAACTTCACACATATACAAGGTAAGAGACATGTCTTTCCCTTATCTGTGAGTAAACTCCACCTACAGAAGGAACTGCAGGACATACCATTTCAGCCAAATACCCAACCACATTCTTCAGCTGAGACTGTGGCACAAGGTCTGTTCTTTTTTCAGATTTTGGCAGGTGTAACTTGCTGCTCACATTTCATTCTCCTCTCCCTGCCACTGACAGAACCACTTGAACCAACTCCAGCTGAAGGGATCTGATAGATCATGTAACTGCTTCATCCTTCCCTTTCTTCTCCTCGATTTGGAGGCTCAACATTTGGGACACTAGCACATTCAAGTACCCTCCACTCTACAGAAAAAAAAAACCTTAAAGCCACAAAAGGATCTCCCAGACGTCAGCGTCTGCAATTACCGACGTCATCAGAGACCATAAAAAACTCCAAGTATTAAACAGCTCCATCCTAAAAATCAAACCCTCTGCTCCAAAGACATTTCAATAGCCAATCCAAATTTGCCTCTGCACATGGCCTGGACCTTGCAAAGCCTTTTTACACTTTTCCAGGAAAGATCCAGCAGCGTGATGCTCCAGTGCATTGTCCCTAATGACCTGACAGCTGGATGAGGCTGGGAAATTGTATCAGCCCTGATTTTCCTCCAGAAGTGTCTCCACCAGAGCCCTCCAGCTGTGATTCAAATAAAAAAGACTCCCAATTCCAAGCTCAGGGAGATGCCACCTTCAAATATAGACACAATAGGCAAAGTTCTGCTCTAACCCACTCCTTTCTTCTCTGCTGTTACTGGAGTTATTCTCCCTCAATGCTGTCAAACCATGGCAGCACTTGGAACAAAACTTTTAAGACATGCATAGGGAGCTGAATTATAACAATAAAAACAAGTCTGAAATAAGCAATTAAGAAGCAATCTGAAGGAAAGCAAGAGAAGACAGGAAAGAGCAGGAACCTTTATTGTTACATGTGTTAACTTGGCAATTAATTCTGCTTTCATTCTCCATGAAAAAATCAGAAGAGGTTTCGGGGTTTTGGTAATGTACATTAATGCCATGCTATTTTTAATAATTTTACATCAAGCACAAATGTGGTTCTCATTCATCTAACAATTATTTTTTTTAAAGAACAAGCCCAGCAAATGGTAGACAAATGTTGAAATAAGGCTTCAAACCCTGAGAGCTCTGTGCCAATCACCAGAAAAGCCAAGCTCAAGCTTCTGGAAGGAGGAGGAAGCTGCTGAGTTTGGTCATGACTTGCCTTGCAGAATGGGAAGTGTGGTTTTGGCACAGAGTGTGGGTGGCTCCATCCCCAGGGGCACTGAGATTCCCTATTTTGGGAGCTGTGCAGCTCCCAAACCTCACAGCTGGGAAACTGGATGTGGGACAGGTCCAGGAGCCCTCCTGGCACCTGGGGACAGCCCTGCCCAAGGAACCAACGCTGTAAAACCAAAGGACAAAAAACCCCTCTGCCCATGCAGGAAGATCTGCTCACCCCACTGAAACCTCACTGCTGAGGCAGAATTTGGCACGGGGAACTTCTCATCTCCCTCAGATAAAGAGCTTTGTGTGTTTTGTAATGGTTTTAGCAGAGGCTTGCTGGACAGAAAATGGGATACATCTGGCTGGTCAATTACACTTGTAATTAATGTCTCCTTTGATAAGCTGATACAGATTTAGGAGGCCATTAAATGTGATGAATTGAACCTGTTAATTTTTCAACAGATCATTTCAGGCTTTCCTGTGAGATGTACAAAGATGCTTAAACACAGTCTCATCTCTAACAGAATAAATACAAGTAGAGTATGAACAATTACACCTCCCTATATAAAATATTTTCTTCTTATGCCACATTCCTGTAATTCAAAGTGGGATGTTTTCACCAGAAACTGTTATTTACCTTGATTTTCTGTTCTGTGAAAAGCTAATACAAGAGAAAAAGCAAGGCAGAAGTTCTTTCCAGGGGTTAATTTAGCATGTAACTTAACAGATGCTGTGCACTATGTATTCTTTCTTTCCAAGGATTTACCATTAAGAAGCCAACTGCAAAAAGCCACTTGAAATACTTCACAAATGGGAAAAAAAAAAATTTGAGGAAGAAAGTGGAGGCATCTTGGGCCAAATGGTATGCTTTTAAGGAAAAAAAATATAAAAAGTTCTAAATTGAAATTCAATTTACCTCATGTTTACACTTTGGGGGCTGGCAATGGTTCAACTCAAAACATGGTTTTAAGCATCACAAGGCTGCACATCATTTCTGGAGAAGTGAGCTAAAAACAGAGGTGGCAGAGTTTTGTCTTTATTCTGCCTGGAGTTTTTTAAAAAAGTCAAAAACTGAAGAAAAAAAATAGTATCTTAATTCTACAGACCATGAATACTTACTCCAACTTACAACTCAAGATCTAAGGAAACTGAGTAATAAACTTTCTAGTAATAAAACCAGTTAAATGGCTACAGTATTAGAAGGAGTAGAGGGATAAAACTACTAAGTGAAACTGAGTTTTTTTGCCAGATAAAGGACTTTTGTTCACAAGACACCTCTTCTTGTTCAGTACCTGTCTTTTAAAATAGAAGTAGTTTTTGGCATAATCGGTCTATAAAGAATGTTCCCAACAGAATCCCAATAATTCCTTTCACCCACTTAACATGAACATGGTCTAGACTCTGCTCATGGTCAGTGATGAGACAGAAGTATCTGAAAACACATCCCTATTAATACACATGAATTCCTTCATATTTTTGAAACCCTTCCTCCGTCTGGGCTGCAGCAGAAGGATTTCAGATCCTGCTGAGCCCTCTCTCAAATGTACCACTCTCAACACAGCCACACTCAGGGCAAGTTTTCTTCCTTAAAAAAACAAACAAACAAATAAAAAAGCATTATGTTCAAAGAAAGAGGTTTCTTGGTGTTTGTGGGTTTCTATTTCCTGCTGCAGATCTCTCTGATGCCACAAAAACTTTTGCAACGATCACATAAAAAGGGGCTGTGGGAACACAGCCAGCTCCTTAACCCAGCAGCAGCACTCCAAAGCTGCTGGTGAAACTCCATTCTGGGGACTCCTGAGTACAATAAAAACCAAACCTGCTGCTCTGCAATTAATGACATCTGATAGGATGCTAATTATACACCACAGGATGATTAATTGATAGAGTGAGTAGTTTCCCCTCTGCCATGGCTCACAAAATTACATCATGGCTTTGAGTACTGAACAGCAGATTCCAAATTAAGCATTCCAAAATGTAACTTAATTGAAGTTAATACAAGTGTACTTGATGATGACATTTATGGAAGCATTTCTTTGCCTAGACAACCCAAGGGCACTGGAATTCAGATTCTGGTGCCAGGTCAGCCCTGACTCTGGCTGGGTCCAAAAGTTGAGCTATGTGTAATTTCTCACACCTGCTTTGTCACACAGGGCTATTTTCACCTAGATCAACCCAAAGCACCAATGCCAGCATTTCCTTTCAGAGACAAACCAAGATGGTTTTTTCTCCAACCCATGAGGAATATCAAGTGCACTGTACTGGTAATATACACAGAATGCTTTATGGTAAGGCTTAACTTCCCCACTCCAAGATGCAAATTCTTGTGATATCTTTTCAGACAATTAAAACAGCTTAACAAATCAATTAATACTCTAAGCAAGGATTTTTGAAAGGTAGACAACTGCTTCCCTTAAATTAAAGGCTTTTTTCCTCCTTTTCCTACCTCATTTTCTTTCAAATGAATGTGGTTGTTTTGGTTTTGGGTTGTTAGTTTTTTAGGGTTTGGGGGATTTTGGGTTTGTTTTTTTTTTGTTTTTTTGTTTCTTTGTTTTTTTAAATAGCAAAAACAGCACTGCCCGGATGGATGGATGGATGGATGGATGGATGGATGATGGATGGATGGATGGATGGATGGATGGATGATGGATGGATGGATGGTGGATGGATGGTGGATGGATGGATGGATGGTGGATGGATGGATGGATGGATGGATGGATGGATGGATGGATGATGGATGGATGGATTATGGATGGATGGATGGATTATGGATGGATGGATGATGGATGGATGATGGATGGATGGATGATGGATGGATGGATGGTGGATGGATGATGGATGGATGGATGATGGATGGATGGATGGATGGATGGATGATGAATGGATGATGAATGGATGGATGGATGGATGATGGATGGATGATGGATGGATGGATGGATGGATGGATGGATGGATGATGGATGGATGGATGATGGATGGATGGATGGATGATGGATGGATGGATGGATGATGGATGGATGGATGATGGATGGATGGATGGATGGATGGATGGATGGATGGATGGATGGATGATGGATGGATGGATGGATGGTGGATGGATGGATGATGGATGGATGATGGATGGATGGATGGATGGATGATGGATGGATGGATGCATGATGGATGGATGGATGGATGATGGATGGATGATGGATGGATGGATGGATGGATGGATGATGGATGGATGGATGGATGGATGGATGGATGGATGATGGATGGATGGATGATGGATGGATGGATGATGGATGGATGATGGATGGATGGATGGATGGATGGATGATGGATGGATGATGGATGGATGATGGATGGATGATGGATGGATGGATGGATGATGGATGGATGATGGATGGATGGATGGATGATGGATGGATGGATGATGGATGGATGGATGGATGGATGGATGGATGGATGGATGGATTGTTCAGGAACCAGGAACCAGCTGGCTTTGCACATCCAGAGGGCAGTGGTGGACATCAGTGACCAGCAGAATCCCCCAGAGGTCTGTGCTGGCAGATATTCAATATCTGCACCAGTGATACAGACAGAGCATCCAGGGCACCCCCAGATGGTGACACCGAGCTGAGGGTGCAGGGACAGCCCTGAGGGACAGGATGGCATCCAGAGGCACCTGGACACACCAGGAGTGGCCCTTGGGGATCTCAGAAGGTTTAACCAGGCCAGGGCTGGGTCCAGGCTGGGGCTGAGCAGGTGGAGCAGCCCTGGAGGAGCCCTGGGGGCTGTGGGGCACAGCTGGGACCCCAAAGCCAGGTCTGTGCTGGCTGAGCCCCAGTGTGGGCAGCAGGGCAGGGGGATCCTGCCCCTGTGCCCCAGGTGAGACCCTGAGCACCTGCAGAGCTGCCCCAGCTGCCCCAGCACAGGCAGGAGCTGGAGCTGCTGCAGCCAGGCCAGAGGAGGCTCAGGGGGACCAGGGATGGAGCAGCTCTGCTGGAGGAAAGGCTGGCACAGCTGCCACTGCTCAGCCTGCACAGGAGGAGCTCTGGGCTGAGCTCAGGGTGGCCTTTCAATTCTTCAAGGGGGCCCATAAGGAAATCTGGAACACAATTTTTAGTAGGGTCTGTTGAGAGGTGGCAAGGTGTGACTCTTTTAAACATAAAGAGAGTAGATTTAGACTGGATATAAGGAAGGGGTATTTTTCCATGAGGGTGGTGAGTCCCTGCACAGGGTGCCCCAATCCCTGGAGACACTCAGGGTCAGGCTGCACAGGACTCTGACCCACCTGGTACAGCTGCAGCAGGGGGCTGGTCCAGGTGCCCTCTAAAAGTCCCTTCCAACCCAAAGGCTTTTATGGTTTTATGAACACCACCTTGCTCTTCAGAGTTTAGTACAAAGGGAGATGCACAGCCACAAATAGAAGGCACGCAGTGAGGTGGCAGCTGGCTGTCCAGGAAGCTGTCCAGGACAGTTTTCCCTCCTCTCCACACCCCTGCACTACCCAGGGCATCAGAGAGAGGAAGCAGGTTGGAGGGATGTCACCTGTACCCTCCCCAAGGTCCTACCTGCTGCTTCTCTCTCCACCTGAAGGTCCCCTGAGCCACAGTTCTGCAGAGGAGGCTGCAGGAGAAGGACAGCTCCAGGCTGCCAGGAATATCTGGAATCCAGCTAGAACTGGAGACAAGGACACCCCTGACACATAAACAGAAGGGCAGAGACAGGAGGAGGTGGCAAAGACTCCAGAGAGCAGGAGCATGGCTGTAAAACAACAGGCAGCAGGGATGGAGGGGCAAACAGGTACCTTACACCTGACAGAAGCCAGTCAGGCACAGCAAAAATCAGAATACACTCAAATATATTTGCTAGAAAATGCTCTTCAGTATATCTATCTCCCTCTATAGAAAGTCATTCACATAAGCTGACAGCAAATATCTTAAACAAAATCTTCTTGCTTTAAAGAATACTGTGCTGCTAAGTATTTCAGAGTTAATTGCTACAGTAGTGATCTCAAATTCTCTATTAAGAACACAAAAAATATTCACGTGAATTTTGAACATCTAACAGTCATTTGTACTATTCCAAATTCCCAGAGGAAGAGTCCATGCCTAAAGCACACTTCTCAGGAGTCTAATTTACCAAAAGCCTCTTACCTCTGCCATACATAGAAAAGAACATCTGTTAAAAGAGACAAACACTGTCAGTCAAGCACAAAATTAAACTGCTAAAGACAGCCTGAAAGATAAATCCTGTTCCTTTCTGCAGTTCAGCAGATTGATGGCACATAAAAACCCACTCCAATTTCATTCTCTTCAAAACTAAGAAAACAACTATATTCTGGGTTTATGAAAAATAAATAAATGCCAGGGTTTTCTCCCTTGCCCAGCTCAGGAGGGGCTGGGAACCACAACTACAGGAGCATTTACTCTCCTCATTCCTTATCTCTGCTACCTGCATGTCAAACATGCAGACAGCCTCAGCCTTCCTCTTGCCCAGGATGCCTCACTGACATCACTGCCTAGATTAAAGCTGCTCAATTTCCAACTCCTGGCACTAACAAGGAGGGCAGCAAGTAGGGGAAGAAGTAATGTCTGAGAAGTCAACACATCCAAGGTATCCTCAGTGCCACTGTTTCACTCTTTCACTGTTTCACTGGGAAAGAGTTATGTTCCAAGTCTGAAGCTGAATAAATCATGAAAAAGGAGTCCTTATTAAAACAAAAAACTAGGACTTTAACTTAACTTTAATATTCATGGACTGGTAAAAAAGATTTAAACTTGCACACCAGCTTCAAGAGCATAAGAGTCAGTCTCCATTTGAATATGTGAAAAATCATGGCATATAAATATATACAGAGAAAAAAGAAGCAACATCACAACCAGAGAGGACAAAAAAAAAATGTACCATAACTTACATGTCACCTCCTACAGTTTCTGATCTGTCCTGTAATAATAAACCAAACACTTGCCAAACCATACAAACAAGGGCTTTAAAGTTTTACTTCTCCTGTTTCTGCTTATAAGGTAGAGGTTTTTTTGCCTATGTGAAAAGGTAACTTCTTGATACCAAGAAACTGGACAAGCATCAAGCTCAAGACTTCATTGTTCTTAATTTAATAATTTCTATCTCTAATGGAGGGGAGGAAAAAAAATACAAACTCATGAATATTATTAATTAGTGCAGTAATGCCACAAATATAGCTGCTGGACACAGCATGTTTTCCATACTTTGCAATCACATGAGAAACTTTGAACCAGGTGTGAGTCTGGGGAAGCTCATCAGAGCTTTGCCCTGGGGGAAATTTACAAAAACATGTGGGCTGGGCAAGGCAAGGCCTGCAATGGCCAGCTGTTGCTGTGAAGAGTAATGCTAACATTTCTTATCTAATTTATCATTCAAGGTAAGAACAGTGCACTGCACTGCATTTGGACACAGGGCTTTGCAACTGCCTCTTCATGCCCCTGCAGCAATGTCTTGGCTTGGAAAGACCAATGGTGTCTGCTAAGGAAGGCAGGAGCCTCTCCTGAAATGGAAAAATGTAGACTCCTTCCTTTTGAATTATTATAATTTTGAAATTAAGGTGTTTTCAGGCACAGATATGGGAATAGGAACAACAGTTCTTTACTAGGAAAATGAAAATAAAAATTCAGTAATACAAAATAGAAACCACTGACAGAATACAACTTGACACTCAGTCAGTCAGGGTGTTGGCACAGTCCCATTCAATGGTGGCTGCATCCTCCTGCAGGGGCAGATGTGGTTCTGTTGAAACAATGATCTTGTAGAAGGCTGTAGTTTTTTTTGAAGGTCTAGTGGTGGTGTAAATAGGCCTGGTCTTTCTCTGGGAATCCAGTAGAAAAGACTGTTCTGGTGTCCAAAATGTCAGTTTTTATCTGGGTAGGAAAGGCTTGGCTCCTCCCCTGGCTGGAGCATCTCCCATGGGATGATGGAATTTTATCAGTCATGCCCTGGGACTCACTGGCCATGAACAGGAGATATCTCCTGGAGGGAGGATGGGCTGTGGGAAGATAAAGATGATTGCCCAGCTGGTTTAAAGATGGCCCAACAAGAGATATCTCTCAAAGAGATAAGGATCATTGTCCCACCTGGTTTAACAAATGTTGATAGAACACACACTGCTGGTTACATCCTGCAAGCCAAGACAAGCAACAACTCCATGTGCATGGGGGGGACAGCAATTTCACTTAGAGGATGTCCCAAACTGTGAGGGGGCAGTCAGGCAGCTGTGCCAAATAAATACACTTTACCCACAAGCAATTTGCCAAACCAGATGTGAGCCCCACAGTCCCCTCACCTGCAGTGCCACAGAAGACAACAGTGAATGCCAACGTTGAGAACAGCAGCAGTTCTGACTGACACAGGATTAAACTGCAAAAAAACACCATCCAGCAACTCCTCCAGGTTACTGCCTGAGGTGATAATACTGTGCTGGGATTTCTCCCCTGTGCATTGCAAAGGAGAGAGCTCTGACATGACACTTCAGGCAGCTGGCTGCAGACACTGGATTCTCAGCAAGACAGCTCTCTGGTCAGTAAACATCTGCTCACTGATGCATTTGGGGTTTGTACTCACAGAAAACAGCTCACGTGCTGGTTTTGTACTTCAGTTGCTTTTTTCTTCCCTGCTGCAAATTTAACTGCTTGTGGCTTCCACTGACACAAAACATTCTCAAGATGTTTGTCACAGCTTGCCTTTCACTTAAAATTCCGTGGGAACATCACCAGCTATACAAACTATGAAACCACTGCTTTCTATGATCACCAGCCCTTTAGACACTCTTCACTCCTCTGTTCCACCACTTAATGTGCAATGCTGCTTACTCTCACTGTAACCCTTTGGGGCACTGCTTTTGCCACTACAACCTGTCCTGTCCCTGCTCACCTACAAACCTCAGGAGCTGAGCTATGTAAATAAATGCACATGCTCTTCACAAAAAAAAGAAATTTCTCAACATCAACTACATGAATGCATCCTCTGATCTGAGCAACCAGCAGTCACAGATAAAGACCCACAAAATTAAAAGCATTTTGTACACAGTTGCAAGTCAGAGTTCATTCCAGCTGAGCTTCTACTTGACTGATGATATAAATCCATAACTCTGTCCATGAGAGCAATTAGCACTGAACAGCACCATTGACCAAATGCAGTAAATCCACTACAGCTCATGCTAAGAGGCCATGACAGAAACTGGAGAGGAGCAAACCTGCAGAGACCTCACCCAATACAGTTAAAAGCAGAGGCCACTGCTAAACCAGAGGGCTATTAGCACTGCACTTAGCAGAAAAAGCTTGAAATTATATTTGCAGAGGTCTTGAAACACAAATTAAAAAGGCTTGTGTTGAATATAATGATGGAGGATCACCTGTTTGAGGAATTCTATCATGCCTGGAGAGGGAGGATGTGTTTAATGCTCAATGGGTCTGAAAGAAGGGAATTCCAGGGAACCAACTCCAAGCCAAAGACTACTGCAGTACTCAGGAGAGAGCAGAAACCTGAACCCCATATTCAGAACCTTGGAGTCACCACAGGGCAACAAGCTGCAGACTACCTGCAGCCTAAACCAAACTGGGCAGACCCCAGTGAAATGCTTCAGGTTAAAAGCTAGTTTGTGATCAGTGGGTTTCCACAGGGTATCCAAGATACCACAGAATGAAACATTGCAAAAAAAGGGGAATTGGGAAAAAGAGGAACAACAGAGCACTACAAAGATGCACCGAATTTTTCAATGAAACTAGAGGGGGGCAACATTAGAGGAGCAAAAATATCCCAAAGGGACCTCAAAGACAATGCCAAGACCAAAACAGGCCAGGTTTTAAAGCAGTCAACATGTTAAGGAGGGTGGGTGCTGACTCTGGACTAGAAAGAACTTGGAGTACAAAACACTGCGTTCTTTGGAAAAAAATATAGGTATTTTCTGAAGGCAAGACTTTTTCTTTGTTTTCTAGAAAGAAGGAAATTAAAACCATGAAAAGATTGTGCTCCAGGCGGGTCAGCACTTGCAAACAGATGTTATTAACAGTTTGGGAACGGTACCCACCAGAACAGTTTGTCCTGAACCAGTTTTTGTAACCTACTTTTAATGTAAGCTTTGCTTTTGAGGGCAGGCTCTCCACTGGCCCCCAGCTCAGTGTGCTTGAATAGTATTTTCTAGTCATTAAATCCACCCTAGAATAGTAAAGAATAAAAAAAACCTCACAGAAATGGAAGGCAAGCACAGAGACTTTCAACTCTTGTCAGTGTAACGGGGCAGTGAACCAACTCAGGGCTGTTCACATAAAGCTGCAGTGCTTTACCTTAGCTCAACACTTTATTTCATCCTTTTGGTAACCGTAAGACCAGCTTTTGTGCTGGCCACAGCACCTTGCTCACTCTGTGCCAAGTTCTAGTACACAAAATCCAGCACCAAATCACCCTTGCTGCAATTCTTACACTACACAGGAAGATTAGAAATTCTCTTCTCTTCTCTTCTCTTCTCTTCTCTTCTCTTCTCTTCTCTTCTCTTCTCTTCTCTTCTCTTCTCTTCTCTTCTCTTCTCTTCTCTTCTCTTCCCTTCCCTTCCCTTCCCTTCCCTTCCCTTCCCTTCCCTTCCCTTCCCTTCCCTTCCCTTCCCTTCCCTTCCCTTCCCTTCCCTTCCCTTCCCACTTCCCTTCTCCCTTCCCTTCTCCCTTCCCTTCTCCCTTCTCTTCTCCCTTCTCTTCTCTCTTCTCTTCTCTCTTCTCTTCTCCCTTCTCTTCTCCCTTCTCTTCTCCCTTCTCTTCTCCCTTCTCTTCTCCCTTCTCTTAACCTCTCCAAGCTCTAATCTCTTGAGACTATTTTTCTCTCCCATATTTACCCTGTTTTCATCATTTCAGTATTTTCCTGCTGCATCTCTGACACATAAAGAGATGAAGAGCCTTCTTGAACCACAAGATCCAGTTTCCATTGTTTTGGTTAGAAAGGTCTTCAAAAATTACGGAAATTAAACTTTTTACAGCTCATGGAAGATTCTCAACAAGAGGTTTTAGCAAAGAGCTGGTACAGGATGAGATCACCAGGTACTGGGCCAATAACTAAACCTGAATACTACAGGCATCTCAATATGCATTACAATGAAATTACTGCTGTACAAAAGAAAACATACAAAAACAAACCTAATTAAAAGCACAAGAAAGCAGCATATTGAAATCACTTAAATTACTATGAAATACTTCAGGGCCCTCTAGTGGTTTAATCTCTGGTACGAGAAGAAAAAAATCCATCAAGAATTGTTTTTAAAATAACTGTACTGAGGTGTATTGCAATAATGAGTTCTATTTTTGCTACTCTCATGTAATTAAGGGCATTTGGGCTGGAAAGCTGCCCAGCAAATTACCAGAAAGGTGAAAAAATACAAACTAATCCCTGTTCACAAAATCAGCTAATGGGTAGCATTTTTTGTCTTCATAAAAACGAGAAGCCACTCATTAACATTCTCAACTGTGCACAACCAAAAAAACACAAAGAAAAAGGAAAAAAAAATCACAACCACTCTCCCAAATTCGCTCCAGAATGACTATTTCATTCAAAATTGAAATGTCAAGCTCTAAACTAGCTCTCTACAGCCCAAAACTGTGTGGTTAAAAAGAAAAAATGCGAAAAACTGAAATTTTCTCAAAAAAATTGCATCTGCAAGACTTCATCCCCTCTGTTCAGACGACTGCTTCATCCTTCATCTATCACCCTAAAAATACATCCTACTCTGGCTTTACTAGACAGCAAAACTATACAGAAAACAGGTAACAAATTTCCACTTGAAATATGCCAAGAGAACTCAAAGCAAAGAGGTGATCAGATGCAATACTTCCAGGTCTGTACCCAAGATGGTGTAACAGGACAAAGAGAATGAAATACTGCTAGCAAAGGTTTTCTACACCTATCTACATCAATAGAAAAGGATTCTCTTGCTTTTTAGAGACCTCAAATTATGACAAACAGGGAAAAAAAGAAATATAACACCTCTTTTAGATCTGAAAGGTAAATGTATGAGCCTGGAAATTATTCCAGCAGACCCTGTGATCAGGAGTGTGGTGGCAGGACCGTGACAATGACAAGTGCACAAATATTTCACAGGCCAGAGGCAGAAGCCATGAACTTCAGTCTAAGTATAACCCAGGAGCAAGAGCCCAGAACTCAGTGGGATTTGGGGAGTTCTGAACTCAGCAGCAAACTGCAGCCACACTGAAAAGGGCCAGCACAGAACAACACATCCATACCTGCTTCTGGATCTCAGCTCCACCAGCAGCTCTGGGAAAGAGAACACCAAACAACACACCCCCAGAGAACTCACCTCATGGAGGTTATACTGTGGATGAGCTTTTCAGATTGATCTGACAGCCTCGGTGGAAGAATTATTTCAACTGGCTGCAGGCGCAGAACGCGACTCTCCAGCTCTGAGCGGGAAGCGCCGTCCCGAAAACTGTCAAAAATCACCTCTCCTGTCGTTGGCTGGATGGCCTGCCAAAAAAAAATATATACACATAAATCCACTGAACAGTCACACTCTCAGGGACTGCTCCAGCAGCTCAAACTGGTAACCAGAAAGAAAATCTATGGTGTGGAATTATACAGCACCCCCACACACAGTGGAAGCGGCACATCAAAACACCTGAATGTGCTTTTTTTCAAACCCATGATACAACAATAATTTCAAAACACTAACACAACTTTGTCTTGGTAAGTGGCAACAATACCTTACAAATATAAACATGCCCTTGTAGTTACCAGTCCACCACTGTTCAATTTTTAAAGCAGATAAATCTACTAACTGAAGTATATGAAATCACGTGTAATTCAAACTGGAATTCGAACACTTGCCTTTGTTGTTTTCTCCCAGCAGCAGTATGGCATTCAAAAAGAGACACAATCAAGATGCTTTTAAATTAATTCATTACCAGCTGACTGGGCTTCAGTTATCACTGTGTTTTGCTGGGTAAACAGGACTGGGTTTAATCTTCACCATAAAAGACAATACAAATCTGAAGTGTAAGTAGCAAAAAAATCCTGTCTCTTCCTCTAAAGAATGGTATTTTGTAGAGGAAAAACGTGCTCACAAGCTTTAAAATGTTGGCCATAAAAATGTTTAAATGTTGACATTTGTAAAGCATGATTTCCCTAATGTATTTGGTTAAAATATTAATATGTTTTCAAGTGAAACAGCTTCAAAACCAGTTTGATAAATGTTCAACTATCAACTCCAGCAACCTTTTCTGCAGTTTTCAAACATAAAGCCATCAGAGTTCACACACAGATATCTTACCTAAAGTGCCTCTTTTCTGAAAAAAAAAAAAAAAAAAAAAAAAAAAAAAAATTCCTACTCCCCCTCAAAATAAAATCTGAAAGACAGAACAGTCATGAATTTAACAATGTAGCCACCCACCTCCCCAGAAAAAAAAAAATAAACAAAATGCACAACAAAACAACCCCACTCAGACCCTAAAATACTGACCCCTAAGAAACGAACTTACCATAATGCCTGTAACAATGTCACCTTTCTTCCTGTCTTTGAGGGTGTCTCCATTTTCACAGATGCAGAGGAGGTAGCTATCAGGGACATCTGCTGTTACCTCTTCAACATCTACGGAATCATCCAGCTTCAACAAAGGATTCACATGTAACAAATGTTCAAAAAAATAGCACACAGATTTGTGTAGACTATTCACAGGTCTTTCCAGACCTATGTCTTGTACTCTCAGACATTAATCTAACAATCCTTTTAGCTCCTGATATCTAGTAAGTTTGTTTGAGAAATTAAATTAAAAACAAGAGGTAGGTAAGACAGGATACAGGAAAACAAAAAATGGAAGAAAAGAAATGAAATTCATTGGTTAGAAGATGTTTCTCTCTCATTTTAACATCTTCTAGGCAAGACCTGGAGGACACTGCAGATTTGGTAAGCCCACTCCATGACTTCGGAAAGCAACTACAGTAAACACAACAAACCTACAGCCCCGAGGAGATTAAATTGTTTGTCAAGACAGCAAGGTGTTTTACCACAACAATAAAATTAAAGGAACTTTCTTTCCTGCTGCTACTCTTGTGTCAGCCATGAGCTGCTCATGTTCCATCCTGCTGATAACACTAGAATCAAGGCTTCCCAAAGGTTAGTCTGAAACCAAGTTTATTTGAAAAGGATATCTTCTCCAATAAGTGTAGACTTAGTGTAGAGGGCAGTCAGCTTACGGCTGAACAGAGAGCTTTTATTTTCTCCAGCAGCTTTCAGTGCTGCAGTTTCCATTTGTTTTATTACTCCAACCTACAGGCAGATAAACGAGAAAAAAAGTTAGACTTCTGGTAATAAATTATTATTTTTATTATTCTACATATCCTGGTAATCTTTTAAGATGTGCAAACAACAAATGCATAACTCAAGCTGGAATACATCAACAGAAAGGGCTCTCACATCAATCCCACTAATGAGATTATAAGGCACTGCTCTTCCTGACCCTTTTCCTACTCCTGACTGCCCTCTCAGCTTCTGTACCTGTGCCTCTCATGCTATTTTGAAACAATTTAGCTGGACATCACTGCTTATTAGAGAATGGTTGTTTGCATTCAGTTTAGAATCAACAAGTCCTTTTCTTAGAAAAGGAAGCAGAAAAAGAGGTTATCACCAGAAGCCACAGAATTACAGGGATTCAGAACAGGAAGGAACAGAGGAAAAATAAAGGGGCTGGGATGAGAAAAACAAGGATGTGATGAATAATAAAACAGAGAGAGGATATTTACATTGCTCCTTATTAAATGCTTATTAAAAACTGGATACAGAAACACTGATAAAAATAATTGTTCTGGAACTGTTCCTGAAAAAACGAAGATACTTCTCTGAATCTGCTAATGGTTCATGACACCCCCAGCACAGAGAAACAGAAACAAAGGGAAGCTGGCCATTTCTACTGCCTGAACCAGTGATAACGAGCTGCCCACTTCTCAGGCTGTGGTACAGGCAGTGCAAGTTCTCTCAGAGCCAGTGTGTACTCAATTAGCAGGAGTCAGGGGTAACCTTGTGTCCCTTGGCGACGAGGCGGCGCACGTGGACGAAGAGCCGGTGGCTGGGGATGCTGGCAGTCATGAAGTTGTGATCCAGGTGACAGTAAATGTTGAGCTCTTTGGCTGCAATCTGCAACAAGAGCCCAGCCAACGGGTCACAAAGTAATTTAAGAAGGTAAGGGGCTTATCTCTATGACAACAGTGATGCACAGCTGCAATTAAAAGCTCGGTGGCGGAGGGAAAACATTCCAGGAGAAAAGCCTGGAGGGGCCCCTGCACCTTCCTGTCCCAGCACTGCCATAAACAGGGGATTCACTATCACAGGCTGCAGGTGTCAGGTTTTAAGGTTGCACCTTGATCTTTACCACTGTGAGGTAAACCACCCACACTGCACACACACAGGGTCTGAAACACAGCTCAGCAAAAGGTCAAATGGCTTTCACGGCACTGGAAATGCAGCAGGAATGGAAGTGTTTAGTTTGTGGTCATGAAGATGGGATTAACCTGGCCAATCAACTAAAATACTGAAAAATCAATATTGAACAGTGGTGGAAACTAAATGCTTAATAAAAAAGAGCAGCAACAGTTACTGAAATGTGATTATCATGTGTGATTTGTACTGTCTCTTTGCACCTCAGCAAAAAAAGACAGGTGCTCACTGACCAGAGAATGTGGTGTTAGGCAGGACCTGCAGGCAAAGGCTGACCCATCCATCTGAACTGCATATTTCTATTCCTGGACTCAGAGTACACCAGCAAATGTGCAGACAAATTACACAGTGCAAATATAATGGGCAAAATGAATTCCCAGTAACCAGGCAACACTTCCCACTGGTCTCAAGTGTGGGAATAACACCAAACAAAGGGTGGTAGCAACGACTTTGGGACAGATCATTAGGAAACATTTATGAACCATCCCTTTATAATTATGTTTGTTACATAGTCCTTTCCAGCTCCTATAGATCTGCCATGTGTAGGTGCCACATCCAGGCTTGCATTCAGGATGCTCTCTGCACCCAGGCTATACCTGATATATTCATCTTTTTAAACACCACTTGCTCCACTGGATTTCAATCTAAAAGACTCTTAATGTCACACACTACAGTTAGATATATATTATATAGATATATATTATATAATATAATAGATATATATTATAGCAGAGTTCTCAGCCATGACATATACAAGGACATACAATTTCACTTCCAAAACTTTTTCAACTTTAACTCTGACAAAAAGTTATTCTAGGAACTCACCTTAAACTCTCAATAGACAAGAAAACAAGCACTACCACATGATTACAAAATAATAAATGCCAATTTGGCAAAAAAATGTGTGCATAATGGCTAGTCTTGAATTTCAGCATGCATAGATTTTTCATCCTGATTTCAAGCAACAAAACAAAATAAAATACCCCTTAAAACTTACACCCCCAAAGAAGTCTCTCTTCCAGAACTGACCACAGACTTAGGATGACACCAGCATAATGCAAGTGTCTTTCCATAATCTTGAGAAAAATTACCTCTGCATCTTGTCCAAAGAACCGGTACTTGTATCCACATTCCACACACAAAATAGCATCTTTGTACTTTTTCTTCATTTCTATGAACTGGAGTTCTAGTGGAGTGTAAATGCTTCTGGTTCTTTTATTAAGATTTGTATCTGAAGAATTCTGAGAATTTTCATAGGACTTAAGAGATGCAGAAAACTGACTAAGATTACATTGTAACTCCTCCTGAAAATAAAAGATGGAAAAGTGTAATTAGGAATCATCCAACAAATCAATTGCCTCCTCCTTGGTTTGCACTGACTGCAGAGCTAAAGACTGCTCTTGCATTGAAGAGTCCCCAATTGCAGCACAACTTCTGAAGCAGGATATACAGAATACCATATACTTGCAATGAAAAGGAATTAAAAAGTCATGAAAGCCAAAATTAGTTAGTCCTCAGACACCTGAGGAGAAATTAGAACATACACAGCACAGTACAGACCAAGACAATGCAGGCTGCAAAGACCGGGCAGTTTAGCTGACCATAAATTGAAATAAGGATGAATTACTGCTACAGTTTACAGGTGAGAAACTCCAGCACAAAGAGATCAATGATGTTCCAAAAATCCACAGTAAATCAAAAAATAAACCAATTTGGGTCTCAGTTCCCTGTCTCAGCCATCAAAACTGTACTCCTTCTCCAGTCTGCAAGTCCTCTGTAAGTTCAGCAAACCTCTCAAAACAACTTAAACACAGAAAATCTACACTACAGTTTCTAAAACTTTAAATGTGAAAGGCTTTGAGCCCACTCTGTCTGCAGTTTATCATTTACAATGACATTATGTAGCCTATTCTTGCCAAGCAACTTCACCTCTACCACTCTGTGTTGCTCTGTATTGTCAGTAGTGATGGGTTCAGAATTGCAGAGAAAAATGCTGAAAAGTGCTTCCCTTACAGCAAAGTTCCTCCTCACTTATATCACAAGATAAGTACAGGTAATACTGGTCAAAAAAAAAAAAAAATACAAACACAACACCCTCTAGAAATTTTTAAAGCATATGACTATCCAAAACACAATTGATCAGGTTGTGCTATAAATTCTGTACCTGCAAATACATCAAATGAACTTCCATTTCTACCACGGGCCCCATTCAGATTACAAGAAACAAAGTGAACAGACTGTTAAGCAGCAACGGTAATTCAGGAAAAAAAACAAAAAACCACTCAGAGATAGTTTAAATCTTATATTTTGGGTCATGTACAAAGAGTGCAGTCAGAGAACAGCTGGGGAACTTAACTGTAACTGCAAAATCCAGCCCAGCTCAAATAAAGCTGCACTGCACCCAGAGCCTGGGGCCTCAGGAGCTCAGATGTCTGTGCTGCAAAACCCTCAGCCCACAGCCCTTGGTCCAAGGTCTGTGCCAGCCAAACAGGATTACCTTGTCTTGTTTTACAGGAAATTTTCGTGACAATGCACGTGAAATAAGGGCACGAAACAGGGCAGAAGGAGTAAAAACAAACACAAAAGCTGACTGGTGGAGATGGTCAGAAGTCACCAGCTGGAGGACACAAAGAGCTAAAAGGACCCTTTCCAAGGAAGGCAGGCCAACCTGGAATCAGCTTTCATAACCTCAATCCCTCACCACAGCAGAATTCTCTTGCCGCAGGCTGCTCCCTGCAGCATTTGGGCCCCACATTCACACAAAGCAGACACCCCAGGTGAAGGTGACAGGCCTCAGGCAGGGAAGGGTAAAATCAGTTGTACAGCTCCTTCCCTCAAAAAGCCAGATGTAGAAGCCCATCAAAGAACAGCTACACAGCAAGCCATGAAACCTCAACACATCCAACTGAGCAGGCTAAACCCCAAACCCCACAACTAATGCTAACTAGCCCCATAAGTAAAGGGGAAACAAAATACTATTACTCAACTCTCTTGACTTGCACTATACATAATTATAATTTTTCATGTGAGCTACCCCTATCTTCTGCAGATGAAGAAACAGTGATACCTTTACTAGATTTACCAGAAATTAGATTAAGCCACATCTCAGTGATAACCCTACACAATATTTTTGCAAAGAAAGCCTATTGGAAGTTTGAAATGGGTGGAACTGAAAGCAAGCTGAGCAAAGTGCTGCTCTGAACACGTGTTTTAGGGTGTCAGAGCTTCCCTCACAGGCACAGGGACCCTGACAGGGCTCCTGTTCCCTTGTGATGTCTAAAGGTACCACTGAGCAGCCAGGGCAGCCATCGTGCTCACCACACAAAGAGCTTCAGGGAAACATCTGCACACAAACACAGGTCTGTGTCTGTGGGGTTCTGCTGCACCATCACAATCACAGCACAGCAGCACAAAAGGGAGCTTGTGCCAGAGCTTGCTGGTTTAACTCATAACAAGCAATCTCCACACACCACAGGGCCACAGCTCTGCATACCTTCTGTGAAACCTTTGGGCCGGTGTTCCAAGATGGATTTGTCAGTTCTGAGCTCCTCCCAGTAACACTGGGACATTTTTCTGAACTCAGAGATCCTTTCCCCTGAAAGCCATCCTCCTGGGCTCTGGCACACTGCTGGTTTGAATCACTGCAGAACTTCCTCAGCCTGTCCAGAGTTTGCAAACAGACACGGGGCTTCTCACACTTCTGAGGTTCTTCTTTGGTGAAAATTCACAGTACAAACATGTTAGCAACTTATTTTCTAAAAGAGAATGTCTATCAGAAGAACATCAGTAAGCACAGAACACAATCATTTTGCTACATGTCTCTCTTCCCTATGCTCCCTCTCCTCTCCCACTGCAGTATTTCTGCCAGCCTGACAGAACCATGCACTTAAACAGCTTGGTTAACTTCCCTGGAAAACCAATATTCCTCACTTGTGTGCCTCCTTCTGTGTGGGAAGAGATGCCTCACTACTTTTTGGACTGACAAGTGCACAGCCATAAATTTAGCTAAGAATACTGGGAATCAAGCAGATTTTCTTTCAGTACATTTTTTTAAGCACAAAATATTGCTTCTTGAGGGTGTCCTAGTGATGTTTCAAAGCATCACACCAACAAATTTAATACTGTTCCCACTTTGAAACTTAAGAGGCTAATTCTTTCTATTGAAATCTAATGAACTTCATATTCACTGGTTTTTATACCAGCATTAACCTACTAAATTCTCTGTTCAAAGCCAGATGGAGCTCAGGCATTTCTGAGGCAGCGGAGCAGCTGACAGTGAAAAACTTATTTATTGGCTGCCCATGCTTGAAGGTTTGCTAACAGTCAACTCACTTTTATCATGAGTCCTCAGTGGGTTACAGATCTCTTCCAGAGTAATCTGTCGTGCCTTGGCCTTCTTTTCACAGGGTTCACTGCTTTCAGTAGATGTGCTCCTTTTTGTGCCAAATGTAGAAGCCTGAAATGTAAATTAAACAAGTAAGTTCAGTTACCTTTTCTGTCTGCTGTTCTCTGAAAGACAATAATGCAACCAGCAACTTCATAAGAAGTTAATGCAAAATAATCCAACCTCCCATCCCTGGAATTGTTCAAGGCCAGGCTGGAGGAGTTGCTCCTTAGCTGTCTTCTGAAACATGCAGTTAGAACACTATGCAAGCAGAAAATCCATCATTTTTTCTGTTGCATCATTGGTCTTCTGCAAGAAGCTTGACTAGATATGAAGAAGTAGCTTGTACATAAAACATAAACTCTTTGCACAAAAGCACACAACTGCAGATGCTTTCAGCAGCTTGCATCCACATCTCACATTGTAACCCCAGATGGTTTAACCATGGAATTTCAACTTCATTAGAACCAAACAGGAACTCCAGCCTCACCAACCAAACCCAAAACCTCCATGAGCAGCAGTTTTCAAGGCCACTGTTAAATACCACCAAATTAACACTAATTAGGAAGTTGCTTCTACAAGGGGAGAAAGCTGTAATCACACCTTTCAAAATACATTTGGACCAAAGGCAACCAAAACAGATGACTTGAGTCACAGGAAGAAAAAGCAAACCCCTTCCAGGGATGGAAGGGGCTGGGAACAGTAACTACAGGAAGACTGGAAAATACAAACTCAGAATGAAATCCAGCTGCTGAGACACAGCCACTTTTTCCCAGTGATGGCACAGGGAGGATCTGCCTACCAGCACCTAGAGCTCGAGTCATTTGAGCTCCAGCACCTGAGACAAGAGCATGGCTCACTGCCTGCCAGAGCTGCACAAAACTGGATTCATCCCTCAGTGTGCTGCAAGGCCACAGTGACACCCTGGAGAGACCCTGGGTGTCTGTCAGTGCTGGGCAGGCCTGGGTGCTCAGGGTGCTCAGCACACCCCACTGTCCCAGTTATCCCAGTTATCCTGCCCTGATTTACACTCCTTACAGAAAGGCAGAGCTGGTCCCTGCCCCATCTGTTCCTGTGTTCAGTGAGCAGGGATTGCCCCCAGATCTGTGAGCCCAGACCTGCACACGTTTGCGTACTTGGAATGCATGTACACCAACGTCCTGATTTACATCCTTAAAACTTGCTAATTTGGGCAGTCTTGTGAAAGGGATGCAGCTGCTGCCTGTCCCACTGATCAGCTCTCACTGCTTGCTGATCAGGCTTCAAAGTACATAAAGATCAAACCTCAGAAAACATCCTGACTTGTGATACGTAGTCCACATTCTGAAAAACCAGGACAGGGTGCTCAAGGCTGGAGTGAAGCCCCAATGACATGGACCAACACGCTGGCCTTGCCCAGCTCACCACACCTGTGCCAAGCTCCAGCTCCTCCAGAGCAGGCACATCCTGTATCACGGAATGCCAGGATATCTGGGGTTGGCAGGGATGTGTGGAGATGATCTGGTCCATCCCCGTGCCCAGGCAGGGACACAGGAGCGTGTCCAGCCGGGCTGGGGTGGCTGCACACAGGGACACTCCAGCCCCCCCTGGGCAGCTGTTCCAGGGCTCTGCCCCTCCATGCACACAGGTTCTTCCTCCTGCTGGGCTGCAGCTGCCTGGCCTTTATTTTATGGCCACTGCTGCTGTGCTGGCACTGGCAGCACCGGGCAGAGCCCGGCCGCATCCTCTGGCAGCCCTGGAGGTGTTTGTACGGGCTGAGGGGATCCCCTCTCACCTTCCCTTCTCCAGCCTGAGCAGCCCAGCTCCCAAAGGCTGTGCCCAGATCATCTCCATAGCTTTCCCTGGATCCTGCCCAGCAGCTCCGTGTCCTTCCTGCCAGGCTGCTCCCCGAGCACCCGGGCACCGGAGCCCTGCATGCACCACACAGCCGGGCCCCGGGGCCGTGTCCGTGCCGCGGACCGGACACCGGGACAGACAGACAGACCGACCCTGGGCCCGCCCCGCCCCGCGCACCGTGTTTCGGGGGCCGCGCTGGCCGCCGCTCGCCGCCGCGCCGAAGAACCTGCTGAGCACCGGCTGCTGCCCGGCCGCGCCGCCCCGCCGGCCCCGCGGCATGGCCGGGCCCCGACCGCGGCACCGCCTCCCGCCGGAAGCGCCCGCTCGGCCCGCCCCGGACCGCCCCGGCACGGCCCCGGCGCGGCGCGGGGGACGCGGAGCGGCCATGGTGCGCTCGCTCAACTCCATCGTGGCCGTCAGCCAGAACATGGGCATCGGCAAGGACGGGCGGCTGCCCTGGCCGCCGCTGAGGTACCGCGCCGCGCCCTACCGCCCGCACTACAGCTCCCAGCGTGCCCCGCGCTGCCCCGCCGCGCCAGCCTGTTGCTGAGCGGCGCGGGGCACGCTGGGAGCTGTAGTGCTTGAGGGGATGCTCTGTGAGGCGGGAAAGCGGCGGCGTGGCGGGAGCGGGGCTATGGGGTTGTTTTTTGTTGGGTTCTCTCTCTTGCCGTGGCCGCAGGTTGTCGCTCACGCAAGCACATCTGGGGGACAAAGGTCCTGCTTCGGCCATGGCACCGGCCCAGCCCCCTGCGGCCGTCCCCTCCCGCCCTCCGGCAGCGCTCCCATCACGAGTGGGGTTTTTTTGTTGAAATTAGAAACCTTACAGAGAGAAAAGTTAGAAACTAGAGATTTTATTCTTAAGACACGTTGTAACACAGTTCGTGCTTCCTCGGCAGGAACGAGTACAAGTACTTCCAGAGAATGACGAGCACGGCCCGCGTGGAAGGTAACGAGGGGTGTGTGGCGCCGGACACCCAAAATTCGGGATTCTGCCTTTCCCTGCCTCGGCCCTCACACTGCGCCCTGCCCTCATGTCTCACCAGCTTTTCAGCCTTCGTGCTCGGTGGCGTTAGATTAGGAAAGCAGATTAATCAGATATTTCAGAGGAGATGCAGGTGATCTCTTAGGAAACAGTTTTCAAGGCCTTCTTTCCACCACAAGAACACAAAACTTCATCCAAAATGTACCTAACAGGTCTTTACACGAAACTCCCAGTTAAAATGGGAAGGTTTTCACAAGCTGCCTAATTAGCAGAGGTGGTTTGTTTTTTTTCAGCCTGCATTAGCTTATCTAAGTTGTTTGCTGTAGCTCAGCCTTGGCCATTTGATCCACCCCTCTGACCCTTGTGACAGTAATTTTGCTGAGTTTTCTGAGTGCTGAGCCAAATCCATGCACCAGGAAATCCAAACCTTGCTCATGGCATGGACCAGAAATACTGCAGTTGTTGGTCAACACGGTTACCTTTTCATGGTTTGTCTGGGGTTTTTTTTAATGTTGTTAAACTCATTTGTTTGGTAAAAACTCACTTCTGGTAAGCTTGGTATATTCCCTTGTTTTGATTAGGTGCCTTACTCTAATTTTCTGATTTGAATGTCTGTTCCATAATCCACAAGGAATGCCTAATCTCATTTTGAAACAGTTTTAAGTGAAAGACTTTACATATGTTTTGGAGACCTGATTCAGCCCTTTGCAACCCTGTGTGTACAAAAAAAGAACAGAACACAGCTGACGGTTGTAAGTCTTTTTAGATGTCTGCAAGTTGCATCATACCTGGCACAAATAACCTGTTATCAAGAAAAAGGATGTTCAGAATATAATTACAAAGAGACATTTTGCTCTATCCTGCCTGCAGATCTTTTGATAAGCTGAGGTCTTGGATGCTAGGCAGGTGAAGTGCTTCATAACCAGACTTTTTAATGGATTATGCTGCCATAAATCTTCACACCAGGGATGCCACCATTGCCTCTGTTGTGTCTCAGCCTAGAAACAACATGGAAAGAGTGACCATGTTGAAAATGTGTCTTTTTCTCTGATTATGGATCTTCCTCACAGAGAGAAGCATTCCTTTCCTTAGCAGATTTACATATGAGAGGTAATCAGGTTATGAATGCCTGGGTTTGGTCAGAAATTATATTTATGTTTGAATGTTGGAGTATGATTGATCACCTGTAGCACTTCAGCTTTAGATTAAACTTGACTGGTTCTTCTCCTATAAATTATTTTGGGTTTGTAAATTAGTGTGTGACTCATTTGAGAGCTGGGGTTTGTGCTTTTGCTGACTGCTGGAGAGGGGCTTGGAAGGGCAGGGGAAGTCCATCAGTGTCTCTAAACAATTCAATTCTCTCCTGCTCAGGTAAACAGAATGCACTGATAATGGGTAAAAAAACGTGGTTCTCCATTCCTGAGAAGAACCGTCCTTTAAAAGACAGGATTAATATTGTGCTCAGCAGGGAGCTCAAGTAAGTATGGTAAATAAGGGCCCTGTCAAACAAATAAAAGCCTGCACCAAAAAGTGTCTTTAGCATTGCAACATACATTAGTTCCAAATGTAGCATTTTTGATACCTGGTTAGAAAGCATTTCTGCTGCTGGTTCTGAGTGTTACAACTACTTTACTCGTAATTTTTAATTTTTTTAAAATTCATTCACAAGGTAATTGTCATTACTTTGCATCATGAGTACTACTTCTAGCTCTACTCACAGACCATTTGACAATTTTCAATAGTGCTTCTGACTAATGTGTTTAACTGTATTTCTCTAGTTCCTGCTTAGATTGGTGGCCCTTAATTCATTTTTTGGAGTTTATTTTCATTAGGGTTTGTGGATGAATTGTCCTTTTTCAGAAGTCTCTTCTTGAATGCATCACCCACAGTCACACAAATATTTTTAAATACAAATGTCCACTTGTAGTGCTTTATTGCTTTGGAGGATGTTGGTGGATTTGCAGGTGAACATGGGGGTGGACAGGGTATATTGGCTTTTCAACTGATTGTATTGAATGAAATACTAACATCCTGGAATTCATTTAATTTCTTGATTATCTGTGTTTAATTTGTAGATTGTGTATTTATGTTACAAATGTGTAAATTTCTCAGTTACACTTTTTCAAAAACATGTTGTGAAATTCCTGCTTTTTGATTTATAATGCCTCCTAAATTATAATTAAGCTGTGATCTGTTGAACAATCCTTCAGTCAGATGAGACTTCTAACATAATTTGCAATTACAGGCACTTCAAAATAATTAACTAACGTGAAACATGTAGTTATTTGTCAATTCAGCAAAGCACGTTTTGTGTCTATTTTGTGTTGGTGATCGTGATGAATTGTCCTTTATTTCTTTAGTAATAGAACTTTGCTTTTTCCAGGGAAACCCCGAAAGGAGCACATTATCTTTCCAAAAGTCTGGATGATGCTTTAGCTCTTTTGGATACACCAGAGTTAAAAAGTAAAGTAGACATGGTTTGGATCGTGGGAGGCACTTCAGTGTACAAGGTACATTTAGCCTCCTCCTGAATCACTCATTTTCTGTGATGGCAGGAGGATGAAGTTCCTATTACTGCTGCTTTAGGAGGTGCTTTCCCTTCACAGTACCAGCAAACTGCAGTGATTGCAGCAGAACAGGTCTCAGAGAGTAGGATCTCAACTCTCAAGTTCAGAACACCCGTCCAGAAACTGAACATTGCTCTTGCCAACGGGCCAGTGTCACACTGTTGTGCTTTTGAGAGCTTTTCATAAGTACTAAATTGCTGGGTTCTTCAGACAAAGCCCATATTGTTATGTTTATTTTGCTGAGCCCACGTTGTTATGTTTATTTTACTGAGATTGCTGACTGACCCTGCAAAGGATGTGAAAAGAAAAAAAGGGAAAAGTGCTCTAGCTTTTTTAGCCAGAGTATGACACTATACATGTAAATGGGGTAGAAAATAGGATTTGGAGAGAGAGCAAACAGGTCATGATGTCAGCAATAACAGGAGATAATCATGCAACAAAAGGTCGAACTCACTCTGCTTTCCCATCCAGCAATGTTCCTACTGCTCCCACTCCCTGGGTCAAGAATTGTAAAGCAAATTCTTTTTAACAGTAAAAGAAGCAGTGCTGCTGTCCTTTAGTCATTGCAGGCATGATGAGATACACTCCAGTTGTTGTTCAGCCCCTGGACTCAATATGTGTGGGAAGTCAGGGCTGATGCTGTGCCCTGTGTGCAGGGCAGGAAAATGCCTTTTCCTGGTGCTTCTTGCCTTTACACTTCGTGCTCTTCATGAACCTCTTCTCTGTATCTGAGGAAACGCATTTTTATGGTAAAAAACAGTGAAGTAGTTAGAGATTGCTAAGGTTATCAGAAGATGAGGTGCATTTGAAATAACACTGTCAATCCTCATGGATTGCCCAACATGTATTCAATGGGCAAGTGCATTCAGCCTATGTTCAGATGGTATGCTACAGAAGAAATGTCCTTTGCTCTCAGACAAAGACGGAGGGTTTCTGGAGAGGGCTTCTCCTTACAGAGCTGCCCAGCAGAGGCCAGAGCCAGCTGTGAGCAGCAGCATTTGCCCCTTCCCTGCCAAGCCACAGGTTCAGCTGTAAAAAATTACTGCTCCTGCTGCATCTTCCAAGAGTATCTGTCTTGGAGGCTTCTATTTTAACTATTTTTCCAGCCTCTGGCTGATATTTGGAAGAAAACAATGCCTTTTTTTAGACTATTACTCATCAATACTCGCATTGTAAGTTTGCAGTTTTGGTCAATAATGAATTGGAATGTGTTATTTGTGCTGGTAAGTACAAGGGAATGTGTAAAGTAATAGGAGACCTGTTTACCCTGGACATGAGAGAACGCTGAGAGAGATGGGAGTGTCCAGTGTGGAGAAGAGGAGGCTCCTGTGAAAGCTCAGAGCCCCTTTCTGAGCCTAAAGGGACTCCAGGAAGGCTGGAGAGGGACTGGGGACAAGGGCTGCAGAGACAGCACACAGGGAATGGCTCCCACTGCCAGAGGGCAGGGCTGGGTGGGATTTGGGCAGGAATTGTTCCTGGCAGGGTGGGCAGGGCTGGCACAGGGTGCCCAGAGCAGCTGTGGCTGCCCCTGGATCCCTGCAGTGCCCAAGGCCAGACTGGACATTGGAACAGCCTGGGACAGTGTAAGGTGTCCCTGCCCATGAAACATGATGAGATTTAAGATTCTGTCCAACCTAAACCCTTTTGTGGTGCTAAAATTTCAGCTGTCTCCTCCCATTCAGGCATCTAGTCAAGACATTTAAAAGGAAACTTTAATTACATTAGGGAGAAATCTGAAAGTTTTATACGTATTCCTGCACTCAAACTAGCTTTGTGATGGTAACTGAGAGGGTTTTATGGGGACCATGCACATCTACCAGAAGTGTAAGTAGTATTTTCAGTGCCTGCAGTAAAGATGTGCAAAGGATTTTACAGGAATATTTCCATTATACCATGTAGAAATGTGTGGGAAATAAAACAGCAATTGATAACTGAAGTGAATAATGTTATTCAGTATTGTAGGTATTTGGTTTTAAAGCATTATTTTGATCTTACTGGTTTGTGTGGCTCAAAGGCTGAGAACTGATTTTGTTCATTAATACAGGTCTGTGCTTGTCTGTAGAAAGGCCTACCCCATTTTGATTATTCAGGCTGTTACAGGACTCTCTTACAGAAAACCAAGTCTGTTTATACTTTCTGCTGTCAAACAGAAAGGATGTTCACATGAGAGTTTCTTGTTGCCCTTTCAGATCAAGGGAAGCAGTTGCAGGTGGCAGATTTGCAGGTTCCCAGTGGGATCTGCCCCCAGCTTCTGTGTTGCGGTTTGCTGTCTGACCCTGTCGTGCTGTGGGCAGGGAGCGTGGTCTGTGCAGGGTGATTGTTTTGTGGGTTGCTAACTCCTTGAGCACAGTGGTTTTCCCCCGGGATCACTGCAGGGTGGACCGCAGGCACCGTGGCACTTGGGGGGGCTCTGGTGGCTGTCAGGGGCTGCTGTGGGCGTCAGGAGGAGCAGAAGAAGGGGGGATTCTCAAGACAGCACTGCAGCTGCTCTGCCCAGGTCACTCTGAGCTCAGTCTGACATTCCACTGGAGTGGGTTTCTGTAGAAAGGAAGCAGATGCAGAATGTACTGAAGTGTGGGTGCACAACTGAGGGCATCCTTCAGAAGCTGCAGCAGCAGCTTTGCCATTGCCTGACAACACCCTCAGGGTCCACATTGTTATTTGAGATGGTGTTTTATTGTCCTGTGGAGCCTTCTAATGCAGCTCCTAACCTTGGCACCCTCTGATCAGTCAGTCAGGTTGGCTTGGGGAGGTGCACCATGATCAGGGCAGCTCTCACCAAGCTCTGGGGACAATCCTGCAAACCATGTTTGTGTAGTTGGTGTGAGCAAGGAGTGTGCCATGACCTTCCAGGCCTTTGCTGGGTTTTGTTTCCCTCACCCTGGTGAGTGCCCTGGGCTACTCAGGATGCCTGAGCACTGCCCTGCTGTGCTGTTTGCCTGGCCCAGCCACCATGCTGAAGCACCAGCCAGCCTTGCCCTTGTCCAGGGAGCTGTGCCAAGGTGCAGCAGCTGCCTGAGTGCCCGCTTGGACAAGGTGTCCAGTCAGTCCCAGCTGCAGGGGCTGCAGTGGCTGTCCAGCCTTCACCAGCTGAGGCAAGCCAAGGTGCTACAGCATGAGCTCCAGGATGGCATTTTGGGACAGGGTGCTGCCTGCCAGGAGTGAGATAGAGGCAGGGGATTGCTGCTTTTCACATCCTTTTCCTCCTCAGGCTGCAGAAGAGTGAGGGCCAAGTCTGTGAACGTTTGTAAGGACACAGAGCATCCCTCTGTTGGTTATGGCCATCCCTCCCACTGTCCCTGGGTTCTCCGGGGGGTGGGAGGGTTGGCACCAGCTGCCTCAGGCCCTCTGTGAGCTGTGGTGGCCATCCAAGTCCTCGTGTAGGTGACACTGATGCTGTGCTCACACACTCCAGGAAACTCTGACCTGGCCTCTGCAACAGGGAAAGGGGGAGTAGTGGGGCCAGGGAGAAGCTGGGTCGAAAGTTGGTATTGGCACGTGAGAGCAGGAAGGATTGAAAACAGCTCCATCGTTCAGTGAGGGTTCAGAAAAACTCAAGTGGGTGTTATCTTCCTGAATTTGACTGGACACTGATCCCCTCATCAGGTTTATTGTCTCCTAATGTAGCCACAGGGCGGTAGCAATGCCCCCAGGGAAGCTTTTGGACTTCTGACAGCACAGGTTTGCCAGGTTAATTTGCTTGGATCTTAGTGCAATGCCATCTGAATCCCCTCTGCACTGTTCTGGATGTCCTGATTTGCAGAAGGAGCTGGGGTTGCTGGTGTTTGTCTGGATGAGGAAGGAGGAGCCCAGCAGTGGAGGTTACAGCAGTTATGAAGCTATTATGCATCATGGCAGGCACTCATTTTGTGTGACACTGATTTTGTGTGAGCACTTCATGTTTTGGGGGCTGTCTGCTGGCATCTGAGTGCTTCTTGTGTGCTGGGTGGCTCGTGGTGCTGGCTCACTCCTTAGTTCTGGCCCTGGAGTCCCTCGTAGCTGTTAGAGCTCACCAGATGTACTGGAGCACAGTTTCTGGCTCGATTTCATCCCCAGGAAATTTTGTTCATGGATATCAAACCTGCTCCCACGTACACCTCAAGCATGGTGAGTGGGGAGCAGTTGGAAGACTCATTAACAGTTGGACTTGATCTTGTCTTTTCTAACCTTAGTGATGATTCTACAGTTCTGTGATTGCAAAACCAGGTTTGTGTTCTGAGTTAAGACACTGCTGCACCTGTGTGGAGGTACTGTCTCTTGAGAAGCTGAGGTCTTGCCTTGGGTCTGAGAAATAGTGCTCCCTGAACATTCTAGGGGAATCAGGCCCACAGAAGGGCTTAGGCTGGAAAGGGCTTTAAGACTGACGTCATTCCAAACCTCTTGCTGTGGCCTGGGACACCTTCCACTAGACCAGGTTACTCTGAGTCTACTCAGTATAAATTATATCAGTCTCTTAACTACATTTAGACAGGTCAAAAACAAGGTTGAGGTTTTACTAGGAGTAGGACCTGTAAGTCCATCACATCCTTAAATATTAAATAGGGTGTTAGAAAAGCCAAACAAAGCCAACAGCAACAAAAACACACACATAAAAATACACAAAAACAAACAGACCTAGGTGTCATGTTCCTTATGTGTATGGTTTTATGGTTTGTGAGTATGTCAGCATTCCAGTTCAGCTCAGTGCCTCCTCTAATTTCTTTTCAGTCCCAAAAAATGGTGAAAGCAATGGAGTGGGCTGGAAGTGAATATCACCAAGGAGCTACTTTATTCCTTGTGGAAATGACAGCATTATGACAGAACTCCTTTTCCACGCTGCCATGTCCTCAGCAGTATTTCACTGAGGCAGTGTCAGAGTCCAGGCCTCCCTTGGAGGCTCCACCTGTGGAAGGTTTTGTGTTTGACACAAAATTTACTTCTCTGAGGTTGCCTGAAGTTGCCTGGGGAGAGAGGGGAGGACCAGGTGTTCCCAAGGGAAGGGGTGCTTGACCCCAGGGGCAGTGATTGGAATGTCAGGGGTCTCCCCTGGCGGGGCTGGGGGCAGTGGGACAGGCCCCATGTCCATAACCAGGTCATGCCTAGGCTGGGGCTGACCAGGCAGGGCTGTGGGCACGGTCAGGATGGCAGCCAGGGACTGATTTGCTGTGAACTTGAATCCCAAAGCAGGGGAAAGTCGCCCTGAAGAGAACAGAAATGGAGAAGTGTGTTTGTCCTTGTGCCTTGTGTGCTCACTGCCAGGCACTGGGCACTCCCAGCTGCTGAGGAGGAATGTGTGCTGAAACCAGCCCCAGCCTGTTGCTCTTCCCCAGGCTCTTTTCTCTTTGCTGTTTGCTGGTCATGAGCCACCTACACACACAGGTCTCCAGAGCTGGTCTGGCAAACTGGGGAAGCATTTGCACTTCATTTATGAATGTGGGGACAGTGACACAGGTGGTTGGTTCATTCAGCTAATGAAGCCATTTCCCTAGAACAGAGGTCACCATCTGGTCTCTCTGGGGTTAAAATCGACATTCTTGGCAACACCTGTGGTCAGTCCCTCCCTGTGCTCTTCCCTGGCCTGTTGGGGTGGTAGAGAGTTCCTGATAAAGCTGAATTCCCCTGAGTTGGATAGGAAGTTGGTTTGTTCTTCCACTACAAAGCAGAAGTGTGTCTCTTGTTTACAGAACACAACATGTTTTTATTTGTGAAGCAGGTTATTATTCTTCTGTCATTTTGCAAGTGTGACTCTTCTTACCTCCCTGTCCTTAAAAAAAGAAAAATACTAGTATTTGTGTACAAACTGGATGGACACCAGTTCAGTGCTGTTCGATGCTTGTGTGCTGTGACTTACCCCTTTCATTTTTAACTGTTCTCTAGTAGAACAGCTTTTCTACAAATTAGCCTCTCAGCAGTGGCTAATTAATGTTATTGGATTCCATTTGTTGTTACTCGGTCCCTGTGCTTGTTGAAGTAGTACCTAATAGCCTGCTGCATGGTGAGTCACCTTCCACAAAGAGCATTGCTCATTGCCAGTTTAAGCAAAAGGGAGGAAAGCTACAAGCTTTTCAGAAATGGATTGTGACCAACCCTAGTGTAGCTTTTCATGGGTTATTTTAGTGCCCACAGAGTCTGGAAGAGTTGCTTTTTTTCGATCTCAAGACAAAATGTGTATTCCCAGCTCCTGAATTTGTTAGTGAAAAACTCACCTAACAAACATTATCTTAGAACATTTTCATCCAAGGAGCTTGGCGATGTAAAAACTGTCACCACGTGTTACCATTTTGCCACAATCCAGAGATCCAACTTAGAAGTTAAACTAAGGGGTAGATTGGTATCTGGAATTCCAAAAAATACAGCACAAATCCCTAGCAGTGATGTTAAACATCAGAGCAAATTACCTTGAGGTGTGGGCATCTCTTACCACTTAAACCTTCCTGTCTCCCAGAGAGGTGTGATTCAGAAATTGCTTGTTGCTATTGGGCCTGCTGTTCCTTTCTTCTCACAGGGCTATTCAAATTTTGTTCTTAACTTCTGTCAGATACCCCAGGCTCTGAGAATAGGTATTGCTGCCACTTACCAGGTGGAACTGACACTGGGTGAAATTACCCCTTTAGAAAGTGCTCTTCAGCAGAGTCTAAAAGAGGAGATTCAGAGTGTAATTTTCACGGCTTTGCTAAAAGCCTGTGATACATAAAATTGTGACGGAGTTTGTGTTGTTTCTAAAGGCAGCAATGGAGAAGCCAATTCATCATCGATTGTTTGTGACAAGAATCTTGAAAGAATTTGAAAGTGACACATTTTTTCCAGAAATTGACCATAAAGACTACAAGCTTCTAACAGAGTAAGTACCAAAATGTGGATCAGGCTTGTCTTCAGAATAATCTAATTTGAATGTTTTAAGGGTTCTATTAAGGCCATGTTGGCTTGAGTTTGAGGTGATTTTTTCCCCAGAATCATACTTTACTTACAACCTGGAATGGCACCACACTCTATACAGATTTTCTTGGAACTTGCTCTGTTCCTCAACTTTTGTATGATCTTCACATTAAAGAATTTTCTATTTCAGTTTGCTTCAAATGAAGCTTTTTCTTAGTGTTTCCTGTTTTGAACTACTCAGGTATTTACTAAGCTTTGTAACTCTCAGGATGTTGTTAGTAAATAGTATTTGGCCTCTGAATGTCTTTGATAAATTGCTGAAGACAATAGATTTGACTGGAGAGACTTGAGCTTTATAGATTTCTAAGATTATTCCTTCCCTCCTGAGAAAATTACTTTTTCCTGACACATGTAGTAGGAAAAGGTGTATAAAAACTTACAGTTTCTGCCAGTCACTGTGGTTTCTTCTACATTATCCTTGTCATATTCCAGTTGTGCTTTTATGTCCTCTGCAACAAGATCACATCCAACAGGCACTAAGGAAGCAGCAAAAATTCAGACACCTGCCTCCAGAACGAGGAAGGACTGGACCTGTTGCTGTTGCAGCTGCTCCTGTTTTGGCTCTCAGCTGGTTACAGAACAGCAATGGACGAAATAGAAAGTCTGAGGGGTGAAACTCTCCCCAGGGGGCACAGGAGTGGATTAGCACAGCTCTGGGGGAGGATAGGGGAAGAGGGATGCAGGACAGACAAGGTGGGTGGGGAGGATGAGTCACCTTCTCCAACTCCAGTATATTCTGAACTACTCTCTGCTCATTTCAGTGTCCTGAGATCTGACCCAAAGCTCCCTCTCTCTCTCAGCTGCTCCTAGCTATGCGTTGTTTTTGGCCAATGTACTGAAATGAACATCGGTGTTAGAACATGATTTTGTAAAATAACAGGTAATTTCCTCACTGAAGTGGAAACCTGACGATGCCAAACCTTACCAAATAAATTTAAAATGTATCTCTCCCTCAAAGTCAGTATTACTCATACAAAATCCTTGTTCTTTCATGGGAAGATGAAAAGATTTTTGAAAGTGTCTATTAATAAGAAGTGGTTTAGAAAACCTGGAATATAGAGGTGCTCTTTCTATGGTAGCAGTCACCTGCTTTAGTAATCTCTTGCAGACTTTTAAAAAGCTTTGTCCTTAGCGTTTCCTGTAAACCAATGTAGAAAAAGCAAGTGAGAAAAAACCCCAAAGTGTTCCATAATCTCTTCTTCCTTGGCAGACATTTTGAATAACATATTGGAGGCTTTAATAAAAATGTTGGGTATTTCTTTATAGAGCCAAAAATATAGGTGGTGTTTTGTGTCAGAATATGATTTCTTGATCTAAAAGATGTGCATATAAATAATGGTTAGTAATTAATAATAGTCCTAAAAGCAGTGTACCTGTTATAAAGACGGTGTTTTAATTTTTTTTTTTCCAAATAACTTGCTTTTCTGGTTGCTTAGATAAATTACAGGTGAATCACAATGATATTCTTACCTGGTGGTTGGCTTTTGCTTTTTCTTCTTCTCTCTCCCTAGGTACCCAGGTGTCCCTGCTGATATTCAGGAAGAGAATGGGATCCAGTACAAATTTGAAGTGTATGAAAAAGCTGTTGTGGCACAATAAGGGAGGCATTTTGTACTTCTGTGTAAGGGCAGGTATTTTAAACCATGAAGTTTTATTGAGTTTAAAGATACATTAAATTTTTGAAGAAAATCATGCCTGATGGTAAAATTCCTCAGTAGTGAGTAATTCCAAAAACCACACCCCACACTTTGAAGGTCCACCCTGCAGAAGGGGGTCTGAGCAATTGCACAACAAAGGTTGCACGAGACCTTGAACTGATCTTACAATCCATGGCAGCATCCTGACAATTCCAAGGGAAATGAAAGGCATTAGCCTATGTCAGAGCTTTTCTACCGAAACAAAGGGTTTTAGTATCTATCTCCTTGCCCAAAACATCCAGCTCTGAGAAGGCACCAATCCTCCCAGGTTTGACTGGGATGTTGTATACATTTAGACAGCCTTTAAAATGTGTGGGTGTAGAGGTAAAGGTAAGCAAGCCCAGCAGGAGAAGGGGAATTGGGAAGTCTCAGGCAGCACTTGAGGGATGCACAGAGCCAGGACCTGTCACTCCAGGGTGGGTCCCCTCACAGAAGCCACCCCTGCAGCCCCCCTGCACCAAGCCTGGCCACATAAACCCAGCAAAATCTTGAAAATAAGCTTTAATATTTCCCTAGGTTCACAGCTGTGTGAAAGCTTTGCTGCTCTCATAAAAAGTCACTGTGTCAGTTTGACCACAGCCACTTGAAAGTGGAAGAAAATACACATTGATTTCTTAAAAGTCTGTGTTCCTATGTTCCTGCCAGGCATTATAAGTAAAAATGCAGTTTGTCAGTGTGATTTTGAGTTATCTATGTGACAAATATGGATTGTCAGCAATAGTGGAGTGGCTCTGTTTCATCTTTATTAAATAAATACAAAAATACTAAAAATATCAAATAAACTGGCATAATTTACATTTGTGTTCCCTTAGAATATCAGCTATGAGCACCCTTTGAATTTCCCATGGCACTTTACTGCCTAGGTGGTAAAAAACATATTTGTTGCAGTACCTACTCTGAGTTGTCTCAGTTTTCTCTGTTTCCTTTGAAACTGTAAGCACTTCTCTGTATTGATCTTCTTGTTCCATGTGCACTGATGTTACATTGATCGATAAAAACAAGTTTATGCTTACATAATGCAGCAAGAAGTCTCCAGAGTTTTAAATTGACAGCACATTGTTGAAGGGGAGGAAAGAGACTGCTACCAGGGAGATGTCTTTTTTTTTTTTTTAAATACATGTCACAGTGACCCTGGCAAGAGAATAACCTCCTCAAAGTGTTTAAAACATACCTGTTATAGGTCAGTGTTGAAAGCTCTGACACTTTGCAAAGTACTGTGTTTAGGACAACTGACATTTATTAAAAATGGAAGAAAAGACTTCATGCAATGTTGGCTGAGGCCAACATACATTAGAAACTTTGTGCCTAAGTGCAGAGATAGGGCTCACTGAGGCCAGGATGTTTTGCAGCATCATTTCAGTTTCAAAGAACTTTAACTTGGTTGCAAAAACAAGCCTGCTGAGAACATAAGTGGTTATTCTTGATTCTTTGTGGACTCACTCAGTCCTCTCCAGATTTAACTATGTCGTTTGTCGGATACAACAACAAATTAAGTTAATTGACGTTTCGTGGAAATGCGAACTCCTGAGTCTCCTACTTGAAACTTTACAGAACATAATGCTGTTCCTTCAGTGTGGCTCTCTGCCACAAAGATGCGTTTTTGTTTGGTTTGGTTTTTAGTAGAAGCACTGGATTTGGACAGCACCTTCTGTACCACAGCTTTTCAATATACAGAGCCGTGTCGAGAACTAGGAGAAAGCATTTGACTGCAGTGAGGCTGAACCCAAAATCCTGTTCACCCCACAGACAGACGCCCCAAGCACCACTGTAACCACACCAATGTGAGAGGCTCGCTGTGCCAGGGTGGGTAGGCAGAAGGGAGTGAGCCTGTGTGCTCAGCAAGCACATGCAGACTGTTTGCTGCTGGGTGTATTTTGACGGTGGTTCCCCGGCCCCTGTTACCTCCCCAGGGTAAAAATAAGTCTTTTACTGAGCTTGAAGGGGGAAAAAAAAAACAAAAACGTGTTCCAAACACATCTTCCCCATGTTTTGTTTACTCCTGTACCTCATTGATGAATGATTCCTTGAAAAGCCATAGATTCTCATTATGTCCAGTACAGGGGAAAATGTCATGTTTTTACCCAGTTCCATGCAGCTAAGTGCAATGAATAGCATCATGAGTGACAGTGTAATTACCAATCACCAAGAAAAGTCTATACAGGTATAATTTAATCCCCCTCATTCATGCTTTCCCGGGAACAAACTGTTCCAAACATTAAAATTTTAATTTCAAGGATAATACTAGATTTAGCTAGATAGCTAAAACCAGAGGGTTTGCATAAAAAGTGAAAAACAAACGTAAATGTTTTTATTGCTTTTCTATTACTCATTATCTCTTATCTGACAGTGGACAGTGATTTCCATTTGGCAGTAGAAAGCTGATGTTTTCAGCAGTGTTAGAGCCACAGTGTATTCAAGGTCAGAGCTGGGAACATTCCAACAACAAATCTCTATCATGGACAGCAATCCATGGAAAAGAAAGGTACACTCTGAAAAATAAGTTAGCTAATTTAGCAAATAAAATACTATTAGCATTTCTACAGAAGAGCAGGTAAAAAACAGGAAGGAGAGAATAGCAGTGATTATCTTATTCAGGTTATCTGAGGAAAGTACTGGTGTAGCACTTGACATGACATCTTGATGGGGAACAGACAATTGTGTTGTCTTCATCGGGCAACAGCTAATTTGCTGAGGACTTAAACCTAAGCCCAAATTTACTTTGAGTAGTTAAAAACTTCTGCCAGCAGAAGGTAGGAGCAGGCAGAGGCAGCAGCTGACTTGGAATGATTGTTCCTTAATCAGGACAGAAAATTAGGTGAGCAGAGGTGACAGATGAGGTGACAAATCCTGGTTAAGTGTAAATCTGGGAGATGCCTCCCTTGCTGTTCAGGTGTGCAGTAGCTGTCTCTGCTTGCCCTGGAGGGCTCCAGGAATGAAGCCAACCAAGTTAGGGAAAGGCTGAAAGAGCCGCATCCTGAAACAGAAGAGTGGAAGAGGAGAAAGAGAGCGGAGAAGAGGAAATTGATGTTTCTTAGAAGGATACATGGTTTATCGTGTTAGTTTGCCCTGCGGCTATAATTACTAAGAAAACAGTTTAAGAGTGCTGTGGGGTTTAGCACCTTTAAGATGCTGTGACAAAGTATATCGTTACTGAGGGATTTTCGGGCTTTGGGCGCTGTGTGACTGCCTCTGTCAGCTCCAGAGAATCAGCTGGAGTTGCTGTCCGGAGCTGCCTGCTCCACCGCCGGAGCCAGAGTCCCATCCAGTCCCGGGCTGTCGCTGTGCCCGGCCCAGTGCTCTCCTGCTTCTGGGACTGCATGTGGGAAACCTGCTCTTTTCCCTGTCCCCACTTGTCTTCAGCTGGCTCTGGGTGATCCTGGGCCATTCTACCCTCTGCAGATCATTCTGTCTTCTTTCTCCAACATCAAAGCAAAATTCATACAAGAAGCCTTTTGTTAGATTAATTGACATGGTTGGAAAAAGGATAGGTGAGCTCTCAAGCAGAGTTCTATTATGATTACGTTTTCAGGACTTTTTTTCAAGTGTCTTGGACAAGAGCTTACATTGCAGAAGTTGCCTGTTCATCTCCAATTAAATTGGGTGGGTTAAAGTAGATTATCTTTTCTCAAACATCTTGTTTTGATCTTTTCATCATTTAATGGTTTAGCCACAGCATTTTTTATCATCTTCAGTCCTTTGAGCTGTGGCCCTTGCCATTCTGTCCCTTATCTCTTCAGCTCCCACTGAATTGAAAATTTACAGAAATTCAGAGAATTGGGCTGATCAAGAGAAGTAGATATTTCAAATAGATGTCTCTTAAGTATGTGCTTATTTCTGATTAAGTAGTGGTGAAGTGTTTTTCTTGAAATTGGGCCATATATTTGCCTAAGTAAGCAAAGGTGCAGGTATAAAAATCAATATTTTGTTAAGTGATTTGCTGTGGGAAAAAAAAAATATGGGGGAAAAGTAAATACAAAGTGAGAATAAACAGAGCCTGGGGACAGGAAATGAACGATCCACCATTACCTATGGAGCCCTAAATCAATGTCTTTTCCTTCCTTGAGCAGTTCAGTTTAACAAGTTCCTAATACCAAGCAGAGTCTTTTTCACTAAGCAAGCCATTAATTCAGAAGCCATAAAATCATTTATAAATTATGTCAGTGATTTAATTGAGATGGACACTTGCATGAAAACAGAGCATTTTGATGTTCATCCTTCCTCCCAATGCAGTGTTCCACACAGAACCCTGCTGGGACACTCGCATTGGTTTTGGACAGCAGTCCCAGTGGATGGATTACCAGCCCTTCAGTGGAGATCCCTGCTTCACCTCAATAACTTAAAATGGATTGGACCACTGAATTGCACTAAAGCTTGTTCAGTTGTACTAAGGAGCACTTTAGAAGCGTTTAGTCTTTTTAGTTGTGTATCAGTAGCTCATTGAACACGGCCAAAAAAGCTCCTGGAAATGATTTCTTGTAAAAACAGCTTGAAAAAGGACTTCATTTTCATGAGACCAAGAAGGTACCTTTAATCACTATGCCTCTTCTTGCTTGGTTTTGTTCAAAAAGATTAAAATGTGAATCTGCTCCCATCAGCAGTCCTAGATGGAAAACTTCATTAATGCAACATACCTAAGTTTAGAAAGACTTTTTTTTTCTAATCAATTTTAAGACCTTTGTTTTCCTCACACATGTTCAGTTGTTTATCACGTTGGAAGGGAGCCCATTTGACAGGAGTCTTTACTCACTGAGTACTTTTGTGCATATTGCTATTTCAGCCAGTCAAAATTGATTTCTTTAGTATAGACTCTCAGTGTCTCTCATGAAATTATGGTTATGTTTCCGATGGGATCATGTAAATCCTTTTGTGGCAGACCAGTTTCACATTATTTCTGTACAATTCACTATATTTTTTCCAAGTTTGTAATTCAGATTCTTTTAAAAAATGCTCGGGACATAAAAGTGCAGCCAACAGTCTTCTGCAATCTAAACAACAATTTATAAATGTATATACGAGAAAGATTCAGCTCTAAGGATGTTCACCAACAGTGGGAACTGGCAAAAGAGAATTATCCCCTGAGTGCTGATTTATAGCACCCAGGAAGGCAGCATTTGAATTGTGCAGCCTTGCGAAGGCTTGTGCCCGTGGAACAAGACATTTATTGCAATATGTTCTCTAAAACTGTTAGAGGGAGCCCTGCTTCCGTCACCAGCCACAATTATTCCTGCAAGTGTCACAAGTGCAGTTCCCACACACACTCAGTTTTTTAATCGAAGTACTCGGCAACAAACCACCAAACACTTCAGGGAGATTATTTATCCAGGCAGAAAGCTCTGTGTCATAAATAGCTAATCAAAACACGCATGATGGGAGCCAGGAGATACCTGGGCCCTGGCATGATGTGACTGGAGGCAGAGGGTCACCCAGAGCACCCCGGAGCTGCTGGCAGGGACAGTGCAGCACCACGTGCGCCTCCAAATTGCCTGGTAAACAAACCAATAACATAACAAGGCACTTCTCTAGATTTTACATTGCACGCATGGCGTTTTTGTGAGACACTTCATAGACTCCTAATTCCTTCTGTTTGGTTTTGGTCATTATTTTTGAAGCACAAAAACATAGCACTCCACTTCTCTCTTAGACCTCTCCACTGATGTCTCTACATCACTACCATAATCCCCTTTCAAGATTTTGAACAAGCAAGCAGCTGTGCCTGCTATATTTAAGAGATATATTTTTAAGAACACTGTTGTTTACAATACAAGTGCATTCTTCTCAGCAAACAGTTCCAGGACAGTAAACATCTACCTCTACCTCTGTACCTAATGGTTTAGAATGTATTTAACATACCAAAGTAGTAGACAATAAAAATAGTTTCAGGGTTTGGGTTTGGTTTTTTTTTCAGTCATCCCAACAAAACAAAGTTAATTAATCTTCTACATTTTTCCATTCTTTCACCACTTTGAAAAGAATTCTATGCCCTAATACATAGTAAAGTAACTGAATTACTGGAATGACTTATGTTAGATTATATCCTGTTCAACAATTTACATGGCAATGCATTAATACATAAATAATTACATATGAAAGCAGTCATGGCTCCTTCCCTTGAATGAGTTCTTGCTGGTGTAGGCTAAGGCTGGCCAGTACCAAGCAGACATGATGGTGTTAACAATTCCTCATGGGAACAAAATCCAAAACTAGGCAGGGGGTGGGGGTGTCAGGTCTAATTTAACTATTTCCACTCCTTTCTTTCTTTTATTTACCTGTGAACAAAGTAGAGCAGCTGACCAGGATCCCTAGGAACAGAGGAAAGGCCCGTATGTGGTTCATGACACTTGGTTGCCACAAGCCCTGTGGTGTGCCTGGACTGTCAGGCGCCAAGCCAGGCCTTTCAGCTCAGAGACCACTTCCCAAAATAGGGCTCCTGGGCTCCAGGCCTGCCATCCAGTGCTGGGCTTCCCACAACCTGCTGGCAGCTGCCATCCAGAAAACAAATTATGTCATTTTCCTACCTGCCTGCCCATATTTGGGCACAGTTTATCAGGAATCACCCACTTGGGGCCACACTGTGACCTCAGAAATGCTCATTAGGTCTTGGACAAGCAGCACGTGGGCTGAGCTCCTCCTGGGTTACCAGAGACACTGTCTGCTCCCAGGATCTGGTGCTGGCTGATGAGCAAGTCCAAGTGGACAAACATTTTCCTTACAGAACGTTCAAAGAAAGTTGCCAAGCAAAATTGCAATCCAGATGGAACATCACTGTGACCCTACAAAGATCAGTCCTAAGTGAGACTTTCCCTGAGCTCAGGGGCATTTCCCACAGGGGTGAACCTCTGCAGGGACTGTACTCACCTGAAGTCACTGTCATGCTTCTAGTAAATTCTACAGAGTCCTTTGTTAAATTATTTAAATTAGGCTGTCAGTTCAGTGCCATTATGTTTGAGTGCTGTTAAAATCTTTAGGCCTAAAGCTCTGGTCAAGTCTGAGGCTGTGTACTGAGCCCTGTAACTCAGTGACAGGGTCTCCCTTATCCCTTTGTATCT
Source organism: Oenanthe melanoleuca (assembly GCF_029582105.1). NCBI lineage: Eukaryota > Metazoa > Chordata > Aves > Passeriformes > Muscicapidae > Oenanthe > Oenanthe melanoleuca. Next base: position 7,667,846 of record NC_079362.1, read on the forward strand.
TCAGCCTTTCCCATTCTTACTCTTTCTCCTCTGCTCAGCCCCCACATATATCACTTTAATTTGATTTTAATTTTAGATTGATTGATTCTAGATTTCAGTCTGTAGTGAGTAGTAGAGTGAAGCATGCCAATGAACTTCATTGCACTTTCACTTTTAAATTAAACCCAATCTGGCAATACCTTTTCTTGTGATTCTTTGAGCAACCTAGAACATTCATTTGTGACAAGCATTTTTAGTCAATTAATATTAGAATTCTGCGACCATGAAACTTTCTCCTGGTACATATCCAGGTACCCCAACTGTTAGTGAAATACAGGAGAGATATCAAGAAGTGTGATAAACAAATATGCCATGTGCATATGGAAACATCTTCTGTGTTTTATAATAAAATTTGTGCTGCATGGACGTGTTCTGTGCTCTGGCTTTCCACTCTCCTTCACTTTTAGCAGGAACTTCTTGATACCAATAGTTGTTTTTCTATCCAACCAGGGGTATCCATGGTGATGTTTATAAGAAAAAAATCTAATTATCTTCATAAAAGTGTTTTTCCAAGAGCTGGTTTGATACACTGATTTTTTTGGGGTTTTTTTTGGTCAATGATTCATGTTGGCTATCAAGCTCAACAGCACAATGCAGGCAAGGATGGAAGGAGGAATAAGAAAGGGGACATTTAGAGCTGCAAGAACTACAGAAGTGGTACTGTTTCAGCAGCAAGAGTGCTGGTATATACACAAGTGTACACTGCCTCTCCATCTCACAGAATTAACCCAACAACAGGACTGTGAAGAGCAGTAAACTCCTGAAGAGTGGGTGCTCAGTACACATGCCTTTCTGAGGCTGCATGGCAAAGAGAATTAAGAGTGTGGATGAGGTATAGAGGTAAAGAAAACAAAGATAATTAGAAGCTTGCCACAGGCAAAAAAAAACCCCAAAACATCTGTGGACATTCTCCCAACTTAGTTTTTGAAAGAGAAGGTTAAAGACTAACTGAGGAACCTGCCCTTGGTATGTTGTTTGTCTTAGTGGCTTATTCATACAATTTATCCAGCTCTTAGTCATGACGGTTTCTCATTGATCCTGACGTGCACTTCTAAAAAATAGCAAGGCACAAATCCCCTTTGCCTTGCTCCTGGAACCTTCTGTGTGCTGTGATGCCGAAATCAGTGCAGTGCAGCTGAGGCTGTGCTGTGCCTGGCTGCTCGCTCGGGGCCGTGCTGGCTGTTTGTCTGCCAGGTTAGCCTCACCTCCGTGCGGGCTGCTGCGCTCACCTGGTGTTCCTGGCCACACACCCTGCCAGTGTCACTGCGAGAAATGCCCTCCTGGGCACCGTCTGCAGTGCTGTGGCTCACAGGTGTGGGAGAGGGCACAGCACCGCCGGCACCCAGCGGCTGAGGAGCAGCGCAGGGCGGCCGTGGAGGCGTCGGGCTGGCCGCTCCAAGGGGCAGCCCTGCCTCAGCAGCCCGCAGGCCTGCCATGAGCACAGCGGCCCAGGCCATCTGGACTTCTGCCAGGACAGTCCACAGCAGCTCTGTCAGGAGTGGAGAGGCTCAGCCAGCTGCTCCCGGAGGAGGGAATGCCCAGAAGGGGCCTCACTGCTGCACACCAACACCTGCGAGGAGAAGGCGAACGCGGCATCCTTCCCAGCAGCGCCCGGTGACAGCGCCAGGGCCAGCAAACCGAATTAAGGCTTTCCCTCTGCATCCCAGGAAAGCCTTTTCCACTGTGAGGAAGGTTGTGGAGTCTCTACCCTTGGAGACATTAACTAAGTGGTGGGGGTGTTCTGGCTGTTCCTGGGGGATCAGGAGGCTTGGACTGGATGACCTCCAGAGATCCCCTCCAGCCTTAACCAGACTGCGTTTTTGTGAAGGTGTCCTAAGCTTGCATGGAAACCCACAAGAGTCTTTGACCATATTAACCAGGAATTACTGCAAAGTCAAGCTTGGTCACATCTGAGAGAAGCATCTCAGCTTCCTCTCAGCCCTCTGCAGTCCTTGCCCCGTGGCTGGAGGCAGCGTGGTGGTGAGGAAGGTCTCGGGTGTGTTCCGTGGGATCACAAAGTACAGCCAGGGGCTGCCTGTGTCCGGAGCGCCGGGGAGCCAGCGGAGCTGCTGCGGGCCGGGGCCGCGGGTGAGAGGGGCTGTGGTGTTGTGGGGCTGAGGGGCTGAGGGGCGGTGGGGCTGAGGGGCCGTGGGGCTGTGGGGCCGTGGGGCGGTGGGGCTGAGGGGTGGTGGGGCCGAAGGGCGGTGGGGCTGTGGGGCCGAGGGGCCGAAGGGCGGTGGGGCTGTGGGGCCGAGGGGCCGAGGGGCGGTGGGGCTGAGGGGCTGAGGGGCGGTGGGGCCGAGGGGCAGTGGGACTGTGGGGCTGTGGGGCCGTGGGGCCGTGGGGCTGAGGGGCCGAGGGGCTGAGGGGCGGTGGGAGCAGGAGGGGCGCAGGTGTGAGGGCACGGGGCACGACAGGAGGGCTGGGGGGTAAGAGCGGAGTGTGTGGGATGTGAAGGGCCTGTGGGTCTGAGCAGTGCGAGCAGGGAGAAGGGTGTGAGGGGTCTGGGGGAGATCTCGGGTGTGAGGGGTGTGGATATAGGGGAGGTGAGGGGGAGCAGGGTAGGCACCTGTGGAGGTGTGAGGGGACACACGGAATGTGAGGAGTATTTGGGGTGTTGAGGTGTTTGGGGACACACCAGGCCTGTGGGATGTGAGGGGTGTGAGGGGTACTTTGGGGTGCTGGGCTGTGAGGGGTACTTTGGGGTGCTGGTGTGAGGGGTATTTTGGAGTAAGGGGTATTTGAGGTGTGTGGGGTTCTTTGGGATGCCGGTGTGAGGGCGCCGCGGGGCCGGCTATGGGTCGGGCTGTGGTTCTGGCTGTGTGTCCGGCTGTGGGGCCGGGCTGTGGATCCAGCTGTGGGTCTGGTTGTGGGGCCGGCTTGGGGCCGGCTGTGGTTCTGGCTGTGGGTCGGGCTGTGGATCCTGCTGTGGGTCCGGCTGTGGGTCGGGCTGTGGGTCGGGCTTGGGTCCGGCTGTGGGTCCCTCTGTGGATCCAGCTGTGGGGCCGCTGTGGGTCCGGCTGTGGGTCCCTCTGTGGGGCCGCCGTGGGGCCGCCCCGCCCCGCCGCAGCCCCGCCGGCGGGGGCGCGGGCCGGGCCCGAGGGGCCGGGCCGGGGGTGGGGGCTGCGGGCCGCGGCGGTGCCGAGCCCGAGGGCGGTGCCGGGGGCGGCGCTCGGTGTCCCGGCGTTGCCGAGTGTCCCGGTGTCGCTCGCGCCGCCGGGAGCGCCAGCAGCGGCGGCTCCGTCCCGGGAGCAGAGCGGGCGAGCGGCGCTGCCGCCGGCAGCCACGGCGCGCGGGTAAAGTATTCAAACTAATTCTCACAGCCTTCATCCGGTGCTGCTCATCTGCTGCTCTGTGTGCTGCTGTCACTTCGCCGCGGAGAACTTTGCGGTCCTCGCTTTTCCCTTTAGAGCCGTCAGGTTGCAAGTTGTGGAGGAAACTTTGGGGTGGTGGTAGAGGAGCTCTGGCAGCGCTGGAATGGTAATTATTTTAAATCAAAAGTAGCTCGTATGTGGTAAATTTGAGCTAGGAAAAGTACTCCGACTGATTTTGCCAGGCTTAATGTGTATATGTAGAATCATAAAAATACCTAAATGTTTATGCTCTTTTAGTGTGTAAGCACGTCTTTTTTCCGAGATGAGAATCAATGACAATTTTACTGGAATGACTCTAGACTCTCTAAACACGGCTGTGAGAGCTCGTTTAACTATGAGGGTGCTGAGGCACGGAGGGCAGGGAATCTGGCTCTCACATCGAATAGGTGAGGAATACTTTGCAAGAACTCCTTCAATCGTATCATGCATTCATGACACTGTTGCCTTTGTTTATTTGTTATAACATCGATGGGCTCTTTCTCCCTCAGTGCTGTGATTAGGCTATTAGATTCAAAATCAGGTTTTCATGAGGTGCCTGGTGCTATTTTGCCTCAGAGTACTTTCCGGGACAATATTACTGCTTGAAAACAAAACTAAGCACTTTCTAGATGGAAAGCACAGTGGAGCAGTATTATTTGTACAAGAATAAGAGGAATTGGTGGGTCGTCTGACAGACCAGTCTAGGATTCAGTGTCACACACTGAGTTCCATAAGTTCCTCATTCCTCAAACTGCTTTAAAGCTCGAAGCTGTTTCAAAGTTTACCTTCACAGGTGAGAGGCAACGGTGTCAGTCAGTCCCGATAACTGAGGAACTCATGGAGTGCTTCTGACAGAGCAGTTAATTACATGTGGGAACGCTGTATAATCCCATCTGTTCAGCACCGATCTGCCATGAATTATCCAATAATTTACTGTTCTAGGGAGTCTGCCTGACCTGTGGTCTTTCACTCAAGAAAGCCAGCTGTGGGGTTTTGGGAGCAGGCTGCACCCAGTGCAGGTGTGATCCGATACACAGATGAAGTTGTGGCTGTCATCCAGCACCTGCCAGTGTGTTCTGCATGATGCTGTTCCACTTGTCAATCTGTAACACTTTCTTTTGATTGCGCAGTATCTGATTTTGAAGTATTTGTGGCTTTCTCTTCCCCATTTCATCTTGTCCTCACTTTTCTCTGCACAGAAACATCTCAGGCTTTCTCCAGGCAAGTCCATACCTGCCAACACCATTTACTCCTAACTTTCAAACTTCAACCATTGTCTTAGGTCAGCCCTCCACTCTCAGATCAACAGTCCTGCTGAAGTCGGTGGAAACAGCAAATTTAAGCAGCAGGAGGGGTTAGATGAGATGTCAGAGAAGCAGCTTCACCTTTAGCCCGGACCTGCTGCACCACTCCAGGTAGCATTATTCTCTTCTCATGCCTGTTAAATATTTAATGTTCTTTTGGTCATAAAAGGTGTTTCTAGAGATGAAGAGGTTTATGTAATAAGAGCTATATGCTGTCACTTAAGTAAAGGGAGCAGTTATGTATCAGAGGAGCTTTAGATAAATAGGAAAGAAATGTAAAGTCACCAATAACTTGCAGGGAGGTTAAAACCAGGGGAGAACATTATCAACATTCCAGCATGTGTGTTATCTATCAGATATTTCTCTGCAGTTTCCTCCTGGAAACCTAAATGCAGAGATTAATTGGATACTTTTATAAAAGACTTTGCAATAATCTTGAATACATTACTTGTCAAAAGTACGCATAAAAATCATAGTAATGATTTGCACTTCAGTGAAAGCTGGGATAGACAGTAGTGAGTCCTGTACTTTCAGCATAATGGAGCGAATCCTTAAAGTAATTTTGACACAGTTACCTTTTAAAAATATGTTATTAGGCAGAGGGGTGAAAAAAACCAGTCCACCAATCAAAGTCAGATTTCCTCCCCAGATTTCCAGGGAGAAAATGTGACTCTTTTTTTTTTGCTTGTTGGACTTTTGAAACAAAGTATATCAAGATCATCCCTCGATTTTGGTATTCAGAGTAAAATGGAATGAGATTTCTGCTTTTCAGTTAATCACCAGACCATTACTAGTGTCTTCAGTGATGAATAAAAATGATTAATTAATTTATTTTACAGCTCAACCCGTTAAACACTTTTATTTCTTTACAAATACATTGTAAATAAATGAATGTAATAATTTAATGCATATCCAATCTTGTATTGAAATAATATTGCTCTGCCAATTATTAAAGACTGTGTTGGTTGTTTTTTCTCTAAAGGTTTTCCACACAGGTAAGCAAGCTCATACAAGACATAGAAGAAGTTTTAGTTGCATGTCTGCAGGTATACATTCATATAAGACCTTATGTTATTTGTGCCACAAAACAACAAAATTATGCGCTTAATTTTTTTGTCTGAAACCTTCTGTTTCTCTTTGATGCTGTCAAATGTTTCTTTTTTTGTAGAGCTGGTACTGTCTGCTCAGGCAGAGGACTGTGTAAAGGACAGTCAAAAAGTGAGAAGGTGACAGTCATGCTTTAATCTTTCATAAATGCTGTAATTATATTGAAGTATTTTTAAAGTGCTTAATACATTTTCTGTAAGTCTAAAGGGTGGGAAAACCTTTTTTCTTTTCTTCCCTTTCTAGTTTGTTTTTTTTTTTCCACAAAATACGAGGGTATTTACAGGAGCAATTAGCACAGTAAAATCCCTTTTTTTTTCCCCTCCCTCCTTCCTTGTCTTTCGGCGGGGCCCGTGTGGTTTGTGGGGCAGGAGCAGGTGGGCAGAGCGGAGGATGGAGGGGGTGGACGTGCCGCCCGAGGGCTACTCGCTGATCAAAGCCGTGTACCAGCGGCGCCTGCGGCTCACCCGGCTGCTGATCGACGGCGGGGCCTACGTCAACGAGAGCAACAGCCGCGGCGAGACCCCGCTGATGATCGCCTGCATGACCAAGCACGCCGACCTGCAGAGCGCCAGCAAGGCCAGGATGGTCAAATACCTGCTGGACAACAAGGCCGACCCCAACATCCAGGACAAGTCCGGCAAGACGGCGCTGATGCACGCGTGCCTGGAGAAGGCGGGCCCCGAGGTGGTGTCGCTGCTGCTGATGAGCGGGGCCGACCCCAGCCTGCCCGACCACGCCAACTGCTCTGCCCTGGTGTACGCCATCAACGCCGCCGACAGGGACACCCTGGAGCTGCTGCTCAAGGCCTGCAAGGCTCGCGGCAAGGAGGTGATCATCATCACCACCGACAAGTCCACCTCGGGGAGGCAGAAAACAAAGCAGTACCTGAACGTGCCGCCTCCGGACCTGGAGGAGTGCATTTCCCCAGCCGATTGCACCTCCCCGTCAGAAATAGAGCCGGACGAGGGTCCGGAGGACCCGTTCAGCTTTAAGGAGCTGTACGGTGGGCAGCAGGCGGACAGCTCCTCTGAACGAGTGCCGCTGATGAGCAAAGCCAGCTCCACACCAGCACGGTTCAAGCTGACACAGGTGCTGCACTGTGATCCCTGGCTGAAGTGCTGTCCGCCAGTGTTCCAGCAGAGGAAAATGGCTTCTCCTCACGAGCTTCAGGGCAGCAGTCCCATAGAAGAGCTCTCCTGTAAAGCCACTGGCCTTGACTTGTGCACGTGTGTCACCGGCAGTCACGACAGCAGAGACAAGAAAGACTCTGCTCAGGTGCAGAAGACCTCTGATCAAACCTTGTCAAGGAAAGCATTACGTGATGCAGTAAACTATCAGACTCATTTCATTGAAGAGAAACACAACCCCAGTGAGATTCCCATGGGCATGGATGCCAGTTTGGGACAAATCAGCTTACTTTCCAATTTTGGCAGTCTTATCAAGAAAGGAAGTGGAGAACAAAATTACAACATCTCCAGTTCTCAGTTAACTAACAGTCTAATTCCTGCTGCTGATACAAAAGGCAGTAAGTCACCCAAAGTAAATAGGGAGATTCTTCCTACATACCAGACTTTGTTACCAAGCCCCAGAAGAGCTCTGGAGATGACTCCTGTTTCTCCGAGAGGCAGGAGGGCTCCTCTGGAGGGGGAGAGCTCGGGAGCCTTAGCGCTGGATCAGACCAGGCCAGGTTTCCTGCCACCACTGAGTGCGAACCCCCGGCCCCCAGGCCCAGAGCTCACTGTCATAAACACAGTTTCTGGAATGATCTCTTATGGACAAACTCACTTAGTGCCACCCGGATCTGCTTTCCCTAAGGGGACCAAAGACACGAATCTGATGCGGAGGAGGCCCTATGAGCAGATAACAGTCTAAGCAGATTCAGCAATTACTGCGTTTTTAACAGGAGAGCAAAGGGGATATTTGTAAATATTCACCGCAGTCATTGACTGTTATGGTATGTATCACAAAATAGAGCAGGTCTGTGATGTTACGTAATGTCTGCCTCAGGACGAGTGGAATAGCTCAGGAACTAGATGAGAAGACATACTTACCTAGTGAGGCTGTCTTCTGCAAGCTAAGGAAGGTTTATTTTGCTGGTTTTGTAAAGTTTTCAACTTGCCTGTGGCAGACCGAACCCACAACGGTCCATAAGCATTGCAGTTTTCATTGTAGGTTGTAAATACCACCCCCCTAATTTCCCCAGACACACACATTTTCCCATTTCAGCACCCGGACAGGCGTGCACGGAGTTTGCGAGTCTGAAGCATTGGACTGTGATGCTGGACAGCAGACCGGCTCTGTCCAGGTTGTACATATGCAGAACCCCAGAGACAGCAGTGGGGCGGTGGCGGCAGGAGCCAGCGGCAGTGTCTGCTGGCCCCAGCAGCCCCACGGCGAGCGAGCAGACACGTCGGAGCTGCAGAGCTGTGCTGCCCACGGGCTCACAGCCGCGGCTGGCGCTGCAGCCACGGCCGGGCGGCGCTGCCGGGAGCCCGCGTGTGCCACAGGCCAGCCCGGACCGCGCTGGCCCCAGGCACTGCACAGCGCGGGCTGCCCCAGCTGCAGCCCCTGAAATCCCTTCGGAAGAGCAAGGTGCGGCACAGCCTGCACCTGACCGGGCTCCGCTGCTCCCTGCGGCTCGGGAGGCCCCAAAAAGAGACCCCCGGGCCAGGCTGGAGCAATCTGCCCCCAGTCAGAGCCCTTCTCAGTGGGGTACAGACACCGGGACACACCCGTGAGCAGGGGCACTTCACACACAGACACAGACACGAACACACACACACACACACACACACACACAAACACACAGACACACACACGCACACACACACACACACAGACAGACACACACAGCTTGAGAAGCGGGGCAGGGCTCTGCCCTGCTCAGACCTATAAAACATAACAGCTATGGGGAAGTCGGGGCACTGGCACAGTTTTCCCAGAGGAGCTGTGGCTGCCCCGTCCCTGGGAGTGTTTCAGACCAGGCTGGACACTTGGCCTGGTCTTGTGGAAGGTGTCCCTGCCGGGGCAGGGGGCTCAGAATGAGACAGGCTTTTATTTCACATGGTTTCCAACCCAAACCAGTCTGTGATGGGTGAGTCTAATACAGAACTCACCTGGGCGATGGAAACCCACCTTTTGCCTAATTTGAAGCAGAGGACTCAATTTCCCACCAGTGGGAAGCAGTCCTCTGCAGCCTCCAAGCTACTGCGTATTTTTAAGTATCTCTATCTAAAAATCTTTCCTTTAGTGTCTTGTGACTCCAAGTATCTCCTTTGTCTTTGTGTGCATCCCATAGATGCTGGATTTCTGCTACTGCATTTAGCATTTAGATCTCATCTTCTAAATTTTGAGAAAAAGTGAATGTGTTCTGTTTGGTTGTAATTTACAGCAATTAGTTGTATTGAAATTGTGTCTGTGTAATGTGAATTTCAGTATACTGAATTTAAGTGGTTTTTTCCTGAAAATACTCAGTGGGTACTACCTGTCTTGTTGCAGCTTCAGTCAAAGTCCACCAAATCTGGCATTGGCTAACAAAAGCCTGTAATGTTATTTAGCTTTGCACTTAGTAGGAGACAATTTAACGGGGATCTTAACCTTAAAACAGTGCTACGGGGATCTTAAATATAAACCAACTTAAGGAGGATTGGGGACATAAGACAATTTGAAGGGGATCACAAACATACAAATATTTAATGGGGATCATCACCATAAAACAATTTAATGGGGATTCTAAACATTACACCATTTAAAGGGGATTCTACATACATACTCTCTGTAAATAACTTTTTGGGAGTATTTCTTTCCATTCAGGTTCTGCCTTTTCCTTCAGATTTTCCTGGATCAGACCCTGTGTACACCAGGTTAAAAAAAAAGATTATGTGGACATATTTTTATGATACAGAAATTATGTGGAACAACATATGTCAGTATTAATTGAATACAAATTAGTCCCTACACAGAAAACACTTTCCAAATGTTTTCATGATAGTATAAAAGGAAATGGCAAATTCTCATCTGTTCATCTCATAGTGAAGTTAAATATTTGAAGGGGAAAATAGATCTTTAAAAAAACACAAATTATTTTTTAGAAGACATTGACTATGACCAGGTGTTCTAACTGGTATCTTTGCTGAGGGTATAAAGCCCAATTTATGCTGTTTTAATTTTAAAATTATGTACATGGGACTGTGGGTCCCTTAAATGAAACCTTAATTTTTCTATGAAAAGCTCAGACAATGGAGGGAAGGGACAAGTGTCTTGTAAAGGGAAGTTTTTTGGTAGTGTTACCAGTATTTTGTGATTAATTGTGATGCAAACTAGTGTGAAGCGTTCATATTATTGCTTGTGTTACTGTTACAAGTGACCTTCAAATGAAAAAGCTTTGTTCTCCTGTTGTTGTTCTGCTGAATAAATAAAAGATATTTTTTCCCCCTCAGAGGGAACATGGAAATAAGCACATGCTTTTATTCACTACTCAGGAAATGATGAGTCATTGCGAAAGGTACTCACTCAGAAGTGTTTCTCAGGCTGCCTCTGTAGAAGAAAATGGGAGCAGTTACATCGATTTAATCCAATACAGCTAAATTTGTCCCAAGTACGGTGTGAGAGAGGCTCTTTCCACCTGCAGGAAGCTTCCTGTGGTTGCACTTGTGGAGCAGAGATGCACTTGTGCTGTCTCTGAAGCCGTAATCCATGACATCACCCGCCACGGCGCGGTCAGCCCGACCCCGGCTCGGTGCTGACCCGGCTCCAAAGGAGCCCTGCCAGGTGTCCCTGCGCGACACGGTGACACCAGCCACGGCCACAAAGGGTCTCAAGCCTCACCCGCCTGGTCTGCAGAGGGAAACAACCCGGGCTTCTCCCCGAGCCTTCATCCTCTCTGCAATATGCTGTGAAAGCAACTTCAAAACAAACAGTGGTGGCTTCACAAGAAGCAGTGATTATGTAAGAACTCCCATTATTTCGGTTTAAGGGATTTAAGAACAGCAAGTCACCACACAAAAACGTCGTAAACTAGCAGTTTTCAAGGTTGTGTTTAAGGTGCAACCTTCAAAATACAGGCTTCAAAATGTCTTTCCCTGCACATTTAATTTGGTTTTGCTCTTAAGGAGTAATTGCTTTGTTTTGATCTTTGTCTTTTACAGTTACACAGCACTTCCAAAAGAATATTGCCATAATTTGATGCAGCTATACAAGAAAAACTATGTAAGCACAAAATTTCCTTTTTTTCCTCATCAATCCCATGTAGGACCTTTATCTCTCTGCCTGTGATATACTGCAGAACTAATTACTTTTCCAACTGAACAAAGGGATTTATAAATACAGATTCCAGCATTTTCACTGGGAAGTATTACTGGCACTGCACTAACTGCAAGGAGAGCAGATTTCTTAAGGAAACACCTTTAGAAAGCTCATGGGGGTTTTCAGAGTCAAAGGGATAAAATTCCAGTTGTCATCACTACATATTCCAATGAAAGACCCAGCTGATAATCCTCTTGGAACAACAACAGGTTTTTACTCCTGTACACAAGTTGGCCTCTTTTGTAAAAAGCCCCTCAACATACACACACACACACACATACACACACACATATATGTATATGTATAAATATGCAAAATCCCTGTTTCTCAGCAGCACCTGTTACCTGAGCCAGGCATATCCTGGACTGATGACGCAGGCAGCTGCAGATCTCATGTTAATCCAGGGGTTTTGTCTCAAAATTTAAGTCCAGCTATTTAAAAATTATGTTGCGACCTTATGCTGAACACCAGAGATGCTTCCTAGAAATGTGCACAGGGCTATTTATTCCCAAGTTCCTGAAACCCAGACACAGAGGCATGCTGAGGAACTGCAGTGAATTCCTGTATTTTTCCCCGAAAGCATCAGCAATTTTGAACACTTTATGTGTGTTTCACAGACGGAGTGAGTTACAGCCTGCTTTCTCTCAAAAACATGTCGACTTTAAAATATAAACCTGACCTGTACATGTATTTTAAAAACACATGAATGGGAGCACCTTTTAAAAACTTGGGCAGATCCCCAGTGAGATTATGAACCTGTGCCTGCTCTTCTCTACAAGGAGAGAAAACGCAACCAGGCAGTGGAACCAACACTGACAGAAAGGATCACTGGAAAAGTCAAGGGAATCAAGGGAATTAGGCCAAAAAACCTGTAAAAGTATTATTTCAAGGGAATTCAAGGAATCAAAATACAACAACAAATACAAAACACAACTGGCTTTCAATTAAAATGTCAAGAAATTACATATTTTGGCTAGAAAAAAGATCTCTAATTAACATACGGTTATGGATCAATAAATCTTTCTTTAAAAAATTCTCCAAACAGTTCCTCCTACTGTAATGTGTCTTACTACATTAGTACCTTTACCATTATTAAAAGAATTAGTCTGAAAATTGAAAGACATTTTTAATCAAAAACTTCCAGAGGAACACTGAAATCTATGGAAAAGCCCTCGTCTTTCTTGGATATAACGTAGGGTACAATTAATGTGCTCCAACAGGCTCTCCCTAACCATTTTAAAACAAAGATTTTTAATTCCTGTATTTTTTCCTTAAAGTAAACAATAGGGCCATTTAATCACCACATTACTAAATGAGTTCCAAAGACCCTCAGCATCATTTCAGCTTTGAGGGTATGAATTGAAAAAAATTATTTGTGTGTTGGTTTTTATTTCAGTTAGTTTAGGAAATGTGTAATGTGTTTGCTGAACATGGAGAAGGGGAGAACATCAGATGGAGACTCATGTTTGGAAAATGTGTCTTTGGGGCACTGCATTTGATTCCAGAGCACATTTAAATTACAGAAACCTTGGACAATATCCACTAGGATGCTCCCCTGTCATGCATGGCGGGACACAATCACAACTCTCCTCTGCACCATGTTACCTATTTACTAATATCCTTCAAATTCAGAGAAATACAAGGCTTGAAACTGCAGTCAATTACAAATGGCTCTGCAGTACAAAAGCAGCAGATCCCTGAAATAAAGTAAAAGAAAAAATATCAAAATAAAAGACAGCTACAGCTGGAACAACAGAGACCTGCTGTTCCCACCAGAATAAAGACCTGACTTCTTCTGTCCTTTACTGTCTCACTGCTGGCCCCACAGCAACACGTTTTATTTTAGGAGAGCATTTGAATAAACACAGAGAAACAGAATCAAATTAATTTATTTATGTGCAAGTCAGCCTCGACTGATATAAACAACTTCACAGGGGACTAGCAAAGATCCATAGGTAAAAATTACATGCAGAAATTAATATATATAGGATTATCCATACTGAATAATCAAATTCAGCACACAGCCGTTTCCTGGTAATCCAGATGATGTGTTCTTTTAATTTAACTGATTATCCCTGTTTACTGACATCCACAGATATTGCTCAGACACACTTATTCCTTAAAAATATTTCTGGCAGCTGCTGATTTTTTTAACCTAATGGTTTAATGAGTTTTAACAAATCCCAGTACTTCAGGTGGGAACTGGTAAGTGGGAAGATTTCTAAATGACAGAAAAATGTGTCCCTGTGGTTCCCAAAGAGACCTACCACTGAGAGATGAAATCCTGCAAATCAATGAATGCAACTGCCTGCAACAAACCACAATTGAGAAATGAATCATTTCTCCCAACTCACTGCAGCAATCACACAGGCAAGCCTGACCCTTTGGTGGTTACTGCCACTCACTTCTCCTGGAGCTGCAAATTAGATCAAGTACTCTGTTCAGCTATCCCAAGTATAATCAGCTAGTTTTCTTCCTTATGGGGAAAAATACTTCTTAATTTTAGCCATGCACACCTGAGCAGATGACCAAAAAGAAGAAGTTCTACCCCTCAATAACAGAAAACAATTATTAGATAAATCTCTCAAAGGAGCTGTGGGTAACATAAAGGAGTCTTGAATTTTAACGTGAAGTCATCATAATTCAAGATTTAGGATTAAGAAATGTAACTAACTTTTGTATCACAGCTATACCAATGCCATGTAAGAACCAAAAATTACTATTATTTACTATATAATTTACTAGCAGCCTGTTGAATACTGTGTACAGTGCCTGAGTTAACAAAATTCCCACAGGAGCCATGTGAGAGGAACAGGAAAAGGAGGACAAGAAGTTGGCAAAGTAGTGCCTCTCAGGGCATTAGTTTTTATTGAAAAGCTAAAATGCCCTTTGTGATGGTGGGAGAAATCTTTGATTTTTCCTGAAGCGTCTGTGGTGTCTGGCAGAAGCAAAAACCTGACATTTCTATTTGAGAGGCCTCAAACACGAAAACTCCTCCAATAACCACAGGTGTGCTCAACATGGTCCTTCTGACAAGGAAAATGCATTTCCTTGAACAAAAATATCCTCATATTTAAAGGGGTTAGCAACATAAAGCATTACAGGGTCAGGCATTGCCTGCTTTGCATTTAACATTCTATTCCAATGGCTTTCTTGAATTCAGAATTTTGAGGCTCAAAAATATCATAATAAACCCTACTTTTATCAAAGTTTTCTCGGATGAGAAGCAAGTCTTCTACAGAATACACGTCCTCCTTTCCTGCCCAAACAGTGAGGCTGTATCTATGTCCAGAAAAAGGGAGAAAACAAACAAAACAAAGAGAGAGAGTAAGTTAGGACAAAGCATGTAAGCCAGAAAGACATTGCACTAATAGGCTCCTAAAAACACTCAGGATTACAGCATCCTAATTTTAGAAATGTAATTAAATACAAACAACTGCACCCCCATACCAATAGATCTGTGATTGTTCTGCCAAACCTTGGAAGGAGTTACATAAAAAACCTCAGGTAAATACCCAGCAAAGAAATTTACCAGACTGAGCATTTAAGGTTTGATAAAGTAATCAATAGGCACAAGCTGAGCCTCAAAACAGGAAATATGATGCAACCCCAGACGCAGGTGACTGTCGTGCTCTGTGCTTTGTCACATCTCTCTAAAGATGCTATCTAACTCAATCCTCATTAATTGCACAGAACTTCTCAAAAAACACCGAAATGCCCCAAAGCATTACTCAGTTAAAGCATTAATTCCTCATCCTCCACATGACATATCCTTAGTTTTCTCCCTCTGTTTAATAAAATTGTATTAATTTTAAAAATGGGTAAATCAGAATTCAGTTGTATGTGAACAAAACTGGCTCAGGAATTACTGTCTTCTAATCATGTCACTGAGAAACCCCCTTGAGTTTTATGCTGAGGTAAAAGAGAAAATCCTACTATTTCAGTGGGAATAATGTTTCTATCCGATGATATTTGAGGCTGGCACAATCCATCAGACATATTCTTAGTGCAATAATATTTTAGAACACACTTCCCAGTTTAAACAGCTTACTTCTAATTTCCATCTTGAGTCTTCATCCATAAAAAAGAATATCAGCACTTCATTTGTCCACCCTGTTGTTTCTAAATAATTAGAAATTTTTCAGAGACTCTCCTAAGTTCTCTGTTTTGGGCTCTGACCTTGGTTGGAACAATTTTATTAAACCCTGGGCAGGCAGACCAGGTGAAAAAGATGAGTAAACGGCAATATGTGGGAAGCCGATTATATTCTCATTCTATTACATGTGAATAATTTTTATAATGAAATGATTAGGAGTTTGTAAGAACGATTTTTAAAGGAAAATGTAAGTTGGTGTATGAAAACCACTGAATACATTTCAAGTGCCTCAGCAAAATTAATTAGCTAGGAGGGAAACACCTGACTTCCAATCTAACAATCAGCTTTGACATTTTTCAGGAGACACTGCTACAAGAAATATAAATAGTGAATCCAATACAGAGTCTTTGGACTGGATGAATTCCCAATTGCAACATCAAACTATTTAGTCTATTTAAATACAATCATCTCAGGAAATGTTTGCAGCAGAACTGGATTACACACCTACGCACCATTTACAAGTCCTTACAGTGGGTAATGAAGATTCTGGAATTTAACTACTTTATGGAAATTAATAGCAACCACTTGTGTTTGAGGACTCAAACTTTGGAGAACTGAGGGAAATAAAGTGCTGAGAGAAGAAGCATTTCCAGTGCTGCTGGATGAGCACGGGCACAGGACCCTGCTGTGTTTGACTCGAGCAGGCTCATGTTGGTCAGGACAGGTGAGGGCTGAGGGCTGGCACTGACCTGAGGGATGGTGGAAGGAGCAGCCCCAGGTGTGGGTTCTGGAGGAGGCAGCACTGACCTGTGTGACTGCTGCAGCAGCCACTGGAGCTGCGGGATGGAGCCGGGCAGCAGCGCCGCTCTGACGGCGAAGGTCACGGGCTGGGACAGGGGGTGGCACAGCTGGGACATCTCCTGCACCATGGGCCACTGGTAGCCTGGGGACACACAGGGCACTCAGAGCCTCCGACTCACAGCCCTGGGGAGCCCCATGTCCCCCCTGAAACACCAAACCAGCACACAAAATGTATGTCTGCCCTTTCTCTAACAAGCTCTGCTGCCACTGACTTCAACATGCCCTACTTTAACACTGTCAGAGACCCTTCAAAAATAAAAACATGAAAGAAAAATTAGGACAAAAAGCTAAATTGATCCACTAGGAATGAAGTCATACACTAATCAACACACACAGAAAAAAGCATTCTGTGCCTAAAAATGCTAAAATCAAGCAATCTAAAATACTGAAAGTGCTTTTGCTGAGATTTTTACAAGGACTGGAGCTATTTCAAACTACACCCAACTGCTCTTTTGTTTCTACAGACTATGGAGATCCTATAACACCAGTTTATAACTTTTTTCTCAATTATTCATATGGAATGTAGTGACTACAAAGAGTAAAAAAGCACTAAAAATTGAAAAAAAAAAGTTCTGTCAGGCAAGCAGCAACTTCTAGGTGAAATCATTCAAATGAGCTGGTTTTCTCTAGTTTTATAGTAGAACCTTACTTTGTATTTCCATAAACTGAAATTTAGAATGAAGATAAAATGAAATTTGTTTTCACATGCTACCCAGTATTTCTAATGCATTTTCCAGCAATTTCTTCCTGCACTGAAAATACTTGGGAGAAAGCACTGAACAGTTTAATACAATTACAGTTGATCATGTAACAAAATATTAGATCTTGCTAATGAGTAAGTGGCAATGGGAATGGTGTACAATCCTACCATGGTGGCCCCAGACAATACTGGAGGGGACTCAGCTTCTCATAATGAGAATTGCAAGAGGAAGCTGGTGAAAAAGAACCTATCATCATGAAAATTGGAAGCTTTACTGCAAAAATTCAAGTATGGAAGAGAAATGAAATGACAAAGATAAGGCTGACCAACAATTTGATTTCAGTGATTATAAAAAGCAGAGACAAAAGTTTCACATTTTCAGCTGATCTGTTTTTCCTCAGGACACGTGCCAGGATTCCAATCACCGAGCCAACACTCTCAGGATTCAGGGAGCCCTCCCTGAAACACAGGCTAAGGAGCTTGTCCCTCACAAGTGCTCAGCAGGTGAGAAGCAGTTGAGGTACAAACCAGCTGATTTTAAGAAGGGGTTTTCACCCAGCTGTGCTGCAGCACTGGACAGATTGCTGGACAGAGCTCAGCTCAGCGCAGGACAGGCTCCACAATCCCCGCCACCGCCAGCCCGGGGTGCCCTGGGGCTGCTGCCAGCTGCACACACCTGGAAGCCAAGGAGCCCCGCCTTACCTTGCCCTGGGTGGCGGGCCGTGGTCCAGCCCAGGGACAGGGTGGCGCCGGGGCAGGCCGAGGTGACGGCGCGCAGGAAGGCGGGGGCGTCCAGCGGCGCGCAGGTCCCGCGGGGCCCGGGCAGCACGTCCCCGTTCAGCCACACGGGCCGGGCCAGGGGCTGCCCCAGCCGCCCCAGCAGCTCCAGAGAGGGTCCCACGGCATCCAGGCTGTGCAGGGACACAGGGCAGGGTCACAGGATGGCAGTGTCCCTGCCGTGTCACCCCCACTGCCAGCTGCTGACTTCTCCTGCAGGAGCAAACCTGTAGGAGTCAGTGAGTCAGGGGTGTCTCTGAATTCTTCAGAGAGAAATCAGAGTGCAGGGGTTGAATTAAAGCCTTTGGATGCACTGAACTACATTAAGCCACTCACATATAAAGTAGACATTTAAGTAGAAGTAAGTCAGTAATTTCAGTGTGAGCTCTAATGCTTTTAGTTTCAAATGCCACAGTAGCAGTGAGAGTTCTAGTGAAGGTTAACAAACACACTGATATCTGCAGTGGAGGCTGCAGGCCCACAGTTGTAGACAGGACTTAGACATTACAGAGCTACAGTAAGAATATTGCTGACATTTCTTAAATGAACAAGATAGGTTGTATGCATAGTTTATATGTAACCTGGTGTGCTAAGAAACTACAATTCTAACAGGTTAAGGAGTGGTGGTCTGAGTTTGCACCTTAGCTTGTTGGAAAAATCCTGTATAAGAGTTGGTACTGGGGAGAGTTGGTGCTTTTAGCCTTTGTCTTTTGTCAGGGCTTCTGGCCATCTGCTTATTGCTGCTGCTTTGCCATTGCTTTTTGCGACTGATGTGCTTTGTAACAAGCTGTGCTTTGTAACAAATAACCTTTTTAACTATTAGCTGCTTTGCTTTTTTAGAGACTACCTGACAAAGTTTGTGCCAAGAGCACAGGAGGTTGTAACTTCACACAAACCCCAACTCACAGCCCTGCTCCCAGCCCCTCCTGCCTCACCTCAGCGCCCCCGACCTTGCCAGCTCTTCACCTGAGAAGGGTTTTAACAAAGGAAGCCACTGCAGTCTCTAACATCTGTGTTTCACCAGACCTGAAAGCCACAAATGCCGTGAATTCAGTCCCAAGAGTGAAAGTCATCTCTCCCCAGCTTAGCCATGCTCAAAGTGCCAGAGATTTTACCACTATGTCAGATCCAGACTCAAAGTTACCTTCACATCCCTGCAAGGTGGTGCACCTGCACCAGCAGAATAAAAATCCCAACGTGGACTAATTTCAGGCAATTAGAAGAGAGAAAAGGCACCCACTTGAACATTTAATGCCTGGCTGTGTTTCTTCCCACAGCTCCAAAGTGTGGCAGCACACAGAAGCCTGTCCAATGATCATCTGTCAGCTAATTATTAAATTGTTAAATATGAGATGGCATCACTTAAGGAGCCAGTGCAGACTCCCTGTGAGAATTTAACAAAATTTGTGGTCACATATTCTTACTGTCCTGTCAACCAAAAGAAAAAGAACAACCTGCTATTTTCTAACTCTAGCCTACCAAAACTTTCAAAGTACTGTGAGGGAAAGGAGAAGGGGAACAAAGGGGAAAAGAAATGAACACCAAGAAAATCTTCTGTCACAGCCATTAATTAATGCACCATGTAACATCAAGGAATTTAACATCACTATGGTCAGATTTTTTGAATTAGGTTAGTCCTAAAATCAAGAACTAGCTGCTTGTCTTCTTTCCTCTGTAAAGTCACTTCGTGTATTTTGCCTCTTGTGCTGTTGGGAAAGCTGCACAGAGGCAGGAATTCCACTCACTGGAGATGAGCTCAAGTTCTCTAGGAGAAACGCCAGTGCTGGCTAGTGTTTGTTAATGTGTGGGCTTCAGCATTTCTCACACTGTCTGGGCCCAGAACAGTTTGTATCCTCACATTTGCACAGGACTGTCAGGGCCAGCGGAAAGCCTTCCTCTGTACAGCAAAGTACAAGGTAATGCAGTGAGAAAAAAGCCCAAAGCAAAACAGCAACACAGGGGAAAAAAACAAAAACAAAAACAAAAAAACCCAAAAACCCCACCAAAAAAAACCACAAAAAACCAACCAACCAACCAAAAAAAAATCCCAAAGCAAAAAACAACAACCAAAAATCCCAACCCCAAAAACCAGAGGCCCTGGAGAGCACTGGGTTTGTTGGGCAGCATTTAGAAAATTCAGACACTGATGACTTCATGTAAAATGACTTTGGCATTTCTGAAGTGGGACACTGAAGACCTTTTGCAAATACATTAATTTCAGATGCCAAAGCCAGCAGGAAATGCAATTATGTGGTCAATCAAGCTGATAGAGCAGAGATATAAAAAGTAGATTTTTACAGGACATTGAAATCTCCAAAACTTCAGCAATGGCATCCAAATAAATATTATCCAAAGGAACATCAAATTCTGTTATTACTTATTTGACTCTATCTGCTCTGTGTGATGTATTTTTAAATGCTTTTATACAATCAGCTTATATAATGCAATATACTTTTAAAAGCTTTTTTGAATCACTGCACTGTCAGGCTGTAAACTCTTTTTGAAAAAAATCAAAGGTAGGTAATTTAAAATTAATTTAAACAATAATTAAAACAGAGGAAAAACCCCACCCAAACTCACAAGAAATAAGCCCAAACAAATGCCTACTGCTCATTTTTCCCTTCTCTGCCCAGAGGACACACACAGATCCTGTGACAATAAAAGGATTTAGCCTGCCCACGTTTTTTACTTTCATGACCTTTCACATGAAAACCATGACTGTGTTACACAGAACGACAGGAATAAATCACATTTTACAGCTATCCTGTGGGGTTTTTTTGCATTTCTACAGAGTACTTAATCACTGATGAAGCTCTTTGTAAGTTGCTGCCAAAACAGACTGAGCACATGGAACTTCAGACAAAGCCAGAGTTAGGAGCTGAAGGGGTGCATGTCTGGAAATCACAGCTCATTTCAAACTCTTTCAGGGCAATCTCATGGAGTTTTCAGGTGTGGTTTCCATTGGAGAAATGAAACAGCTAATGATTCAAACTGAGAATGAGCCTCTGAACAGTTTTTTAGTCAGGCCAGAGAAAGGAGCCTTCCAGAGAGGCACCTTCCTGATGGCAAAGCTCTGCTGTCATTACCTAATAGAATAAAAATAGAAAAAAAATCATTATTTGTAGTTCAAAACGCTTTTAAAGGCTTGGTTCTTGCCATGCTTTTGAGAATTGTGGACTATGTTTCCATATGGATTATGCTTCTGAACTGCACAGTGAGGAGGAGCCTGGCTGAGGATCACCTGCAGAACTGTAACAGGTAAGAATGCAAACAACGAAACAACCTTTTTGTTGAGATACCTCTTGAAGTCCAGCTTGATGCCTTTATCGGTGCTGGCCATGCATGCCAGCCACTCCTGCAGGGTAATGTCGCTGTCAGTGTCCGGGGGGTGAGCCAGGATGGGGTCCCCGTGCCCGCCCCGCAGCAGAACATCCACCTCCACCATGTGCACGTCACCTGGGCGTGGACAAATTACACCTCAGCTGTCAGTGCTTCAGGGCAGCAACCACCCACCGAGTCTGCCTGCACCAGCCCCAGCAGCCTTGCTCCAACGGTAACTGCTGTCTGTCACACAAAAGATGCAATTTTGGGGGGTCTTCAGCCACTAAACTCTTTGCAACCAACAACCACGTGAAATTTGATCTTTGAGAGTGCATTTGGGCAAGCAACCACACGGGTTTTTATCTTCATGGGAGCAGAAAAACAGACATCGAACACGTGAATCCACTCTTACTGAATTTCAGATCTTTTCCTCTTTTCCTGACAAAGGATTTAATGCTGGCAAAGCCTGGGCATTCCCCTTGACTCGTGGCCAAAACTGACCAGGAGAATGCTAGCTCACACTCAAGAAGGGCAAAGAGGGATCTTGTGAGTGCTCAGGCTCATGAAAACATCTTTATATCATGAATCTGAGCAGTGCTACCAGCTTTGCAGAGAATCCAATACACACTGAAGACTAAAATACGAATGAATGAATGAAGAAAAGAGCTTGTGGTGGTATTCAAGATAAAGGATATTATATATAAATTTATACAAGTATGTATTTGTCAAATATTTACACAAATTTACACACAAATTTGCATGCAATTCACAGTTGTCCAAGCTGGTGCACCAGGGCCCCTCTGGCTCTGCACAGAAGGGAAGAGCCAGATTTGGGATCTGCTCCCAGGGAACAGGGACAGGAGGAGAGGGAACGGCCTCAGGCTGGGCCAGGGGAGGCTCCGGGTGGATTTTGGGGAAATTCTACCCTGGAATGGGCTGTCCAGGTCTGGCAGGGCTGCACAGGACAGCGGAGGCGGCCCCATCCCCGGAGGGATTTAACAGCCGTGGGGATCCTGGAGGAGAGAGGGGACGAGGAGGAGGAAGAGGAGGAAGGGGAAGAGGAAGGGGAATGTCCGCACTCACTGCGCGCGGCCTCCGCCGCCCGGGCGCGGCTGTTGGCGGCGTGGAACCAGCGCACGGCGGCGCCGTCCCTGGCCCCGATGCTGCCGCTGCGCAGGAAGTGATCCACGGGCCACTCGCTCCAGGAGCCTGGGGGGACAGGCCGGGACACGGCGGGGACACGGCGGGAGCCTTCAGCGCGGCCCGCCCGCCGGCACTGCCCCGGCAAAGCCGGCATAGCCCCGGCACAGCTCCCACAGCCCTCACAGCCCTCACAGCCCCTATGGCCACGGCACAGCCCCGGCACACCCGGCATAGCCCGCACAGCCCTCAGAGCCCCCATGGCTCCCACAGCCCTCATGGCCCTGGGACAGCCCTCCCCAGCCCCTCATGGCCCTGGCACAACCCTCACAGCCTCCATAGCCCTTTCCAGCCCCGACAAACCCAGCACAGCCCTCACAACTCTCACAGCTCCCACAGCCCCCATGGCCGCGGCAGAGCTCTCACAGCCCCCAAAGCCCTCACAGCCCTGGCACAACCCTCACAGCCAGCCCTCACAGCCCCCAAAACCCCGGCACAGCCTCTCACAGCCAGCCCTCACGGCAGCGGCACAGCCCTCCCCAGCCCTGGCAAACCCAGCACAGCCCCTCACAGCCCCTCACAGCCCCCCACAGCCCCGGCCCCGGCTCACCCCGCGGCCCGCCCGCCATGGCGCGGCCCCGGCCCGCCCCGCTGAGGGCTGGTCCCGCCGCCTTCGCGCCGGGCGGGGCCGGGCCGCGGCACGACGGGGCGTGTGTCAAAATGATCCCCAGTTGGGATGCCTGTCAGGCATCAAGCGTAATCGGCAAGGAAAGGGCTGGTCCGTGGGACAGGCAGGGTCCGCAGTCACCGCGGAACCCGAGCGGTGTAGGGCGGGCTGTGGCCAGGGCAGGCTCAGGGTGGACACCGGCAGGAATTTCCCCATGGAAAGGATGCTCAGGGGCTGTCCAGCGGCTTTGGAGTGCCCATCCCTGGAGGTGTCCGAGAAATTTCTGGAGGAGGCACTCAGTGGGAACACTGTGGGGACCAGGGAGAGCTGGGACTCCGTGGGCTGGGAAGGATTTTCCATCTTAATGATTAATTCGTGACTGTGTGTGAAATCAGGACGTTGGTGTACATGCATTCCAAGTACGCAAACGTGTGCAGGTCTGGGCTCACAGATCTGGGGGCAATCCCTGCTCACTGAACACAGGAACAGATGGGGCAGGGACCAGCTCTGCCTTTCTGTAAGGAGTGTAAATCAGGGCAGGATAACTGGGGTAACTGGGATAACTGGGACAGTGGGGTGTGCTGAGCACCCTGAGCACCCAGGCCTGCCCAGCACTGACAGACACCCAGCAGCACACTGAGGGATGAATCCAGTTTTGGGGCAACATCAGGAGTCCCAGACAGCTGCAGAGACAGGACACACACATTCCAAATCTGTCTTTGCTAGTTTCATTACAAATAAAGAGGCCGACGGTCGCAAGCACTGTAGTTAACTTTATTGATCATTACTGAAAAGGAGTTAGTAGAGGTTAAGTGCCAAGAGGCAGCTGTTCCTTCAGGTGCCCTGGCCCTGTCACAAACCCAAAACACCGTTCAGCCTCTTGCTGGGCTCCCTCGAGGGCCTGGGTACAGCTTGTTTTCAACAAAAACACGTTTTGTTTGTACTGTGTGTGCGTTCAGCCCTTCTTCTCACAGCAGCTTCTCAGGAGAAGTCAGCACAGCAGCTTCTCTCAGGAGAAGCTGAAATGCAGCTCAGTTCCATCCAGGGTAAGATGTCAATGCCTGAGCCCTTCTAGGACTGGAGTGTTAAAGCACAGATAACAGCAGAGCAGATTAGGTTAAATTACAAATTGTTTTTGATACAAAAACATAAAATATCCCCTATTAGCATCAAGAAGGCATCCAAGTTTTAATACTCTCATTATAAAATTGTACCAGCATTTTTACTGAAAACAATATAGATCTTGTATATATTTAGTTTTGGTTCTGTTCTTGACAAGCAGTTGTGTGGCTGCTACCAAATTCCAACTGCAGTTCAATGAACCTCAGTACAAATCACATGCATCACAAATACATAAATAGATCTAAATGACCCAGTATCAAAAATACATCCTATGCAAGAACCTCAGGTATACTAAAAATCCCAGAACAGTTTGGGTTGGAAGGGACCTTAAAGAGTTCCAACCCCACCTGCCACAGGCAGGGACACCTTCCACTAGAATCAACCTGTTCGTGAAAATTCAGACTTAATACATCTGTTCTCCCTGAAAGCAAAGGTGGCTACTAAAATGTGGCAAAAGCAGTAGACAGGAGCAGAAAAAATACTGCAGAATTCTTGTCTTATTGCTACATGTAGATTACATGAAGGGTAATCTGTTTTTTCCTAATCCTTGAAAGGTCAAATTGTATATGGAATTCTGAACAGAGAGTAAAGAAAAAAGCACTTTTTATAAAAATAGCATCCATTTAAGTTAGATAAATCCTTATAAATACAAGAAAGAAAACAGTTACTCTATAAAATATTAATTGAGAGCATATGTTCCTGCAGCACCAGCATCACATCCCCAGGTTAAAGACCTCAGTGAAGTGTTTGTCCACACACCCAGAGTGTTCCCCCTGCACTTCCAGAGGTGCCCTGGCACACGGGGCGCCAGGTCTGAGCCCCCTGAGGAAAGGAATCAGCTTTGGGCCAGCCCTGCTCCAGTGCTCAGCTCTTGCAGGGGGAAGCATCTGCAGAGATCACAGAACCCCAGCAACTTTAGTTACACACTAATGTGAGGGTAAGAGGCAAGATCCTATGACTTGGAGTTACACCACACCTACCAAGTGCTACAACTGTGTGAGGAGTAACAAAACCTGCACTCTCCTGCACCTGTATTAAGTGTAAACTTTCAGAACTTCATGACACAAACTACAACTGTTTTGTGGCAGAGGAACCAGAGAGGATCTGAGGGGCTTTAAAAAAAAACAACTGTTTGAAAAGCTATTAAAACATAACAGGTTTAGAAACTTTAACATTTTTAGTGTTTGTAGCATTACAACTTTGGTGTTCAGATCTAGCAAATCAGTATATGCATGAAATCAGCCTCATCAAAGCAGGTGCTCTATAATGAAAAATACTAATTCCATTTTCAGTGGTAGAGCTGCAGGGTCTGACATTCCACCGTGAATCACAGGAATCAGAGCACTGTCCAAGTCATTCAGGTAGTTCTGTGGAAGAAGGTGCCCTCCAGATCCTGCTAAGTATTCAACCTGGGAGGGAAACATATTGACATTAATTAACACTTTTTGCATTAACATAACTGCAGAAAGTGCTGTATCACAGTAAAATAATATTTCAGCTACCAAGAAGTGAGAAATTGATGACTAAGGCAGCTTCTTCCCCAAATGTCATCCTCAACCTGGAGCTTGGGTAGGGAAAAACTCTCGAAATATTCACTGAGAGATCCAAGGTACTTAGAAGGCAAGATACTTCAGTGGAAATGGAGTGTTTGCAATAAAAGTTGAAAGCTTACCATGTCTGAGTCAATGGAAACTCTGAGTCCTATCTTATTCATCCCGTTATTTTTCAAGGTTTTAAGGTGAGGGCAAAGAGCAGTGCTGCAGGCAATGGCAATCTCTTTTGCAAACTGGTGGGCAACAGCACCGGATAGTTCATGATCCTTTACAAAATAGTAAACCTGAGACCAGAGAAAGGGAAGGGCATCAGCAGCCTAGTACATCCCAAAGTTAGAAAACAGAGTAGTTCAGGTTCACCTAACACCAAACAGGGCAGGCTTTGATGCTTGTCTGCTGGGAAAGCACCCAAGTATTTCATGCACATAATCAAAATCCTTCAGGAACCACGGGAATGCCTGCTTTAGGCATTTACAGAGCTGTCCCTGCTAACAGACTATAGTCTTCTTCAGAGAAGAATGGTAAGTCTGTAAACTCACCAAGGAGCTGCACAGAACATTCTGCCTGGTAGGGTGGCTACATGTAAAATCAGCTCATTTTAATAGTATTACTTAGAATCATCACATCATCACTTAAATACTCAAAAAGTGCAAAAGAAGCTCAAGAATGATAAAATGCACTAACCTCAGTGCACTTCATAACTTTTCCCTCTCTTTCAAAGTCTTTGTATTGTGGTGCTTTTTCACTCTGAGTTCCTTCCATTGATTTTCCATCAACTGGGCTTAAAATTCTATGGAAAACAATAGTATGATTAGTAATTTAAACAACATTTATAGTTTAGATACAGTAACTTCCATGAAAAAATATTTACCCATCCTTTAAAGCTATTTAAACATCTTCACAACAAAATACAATTCAGGACTTGCACTAGGAAAATACAGATGGTACAAAAAGAAATATCCTAAACAGGGAACTAACAGCATTAATAGAAGCCTAATCTTGCAGGTTTAAGACTATAACAGGTTTAAGACACTATGAACACTATGAATAGTGTTTAAGACACTACATACCAAAGATAATGTCAAAACAATACTTCAGAATAATTTCAAGAAACTAAAGGCAGATATTTGAACACTGAGAGTAAGAATTCTCTCAGATGTTTGACTGTGGTAGTACATTTACCCTTGGTTTGTTTTCTCTTCATTTTCTACCCAGCAAATATCTACATATTCTTTCACATCCCCTGCATCCATTTTTCCACAGGTTATTTTGAAGTCCTTCTTGTCTCTTAATGCCTGACGTAGGCTTTCCATTGTTTCTCGTGTTATTTGTACCATAAGTCCATCTAGAAGAAAACCAGTTAAAATTCCTCATTATCCACAGGAAAAGCAGCAAACTTTTTATAGAATCTTGGCCTAAATTCTACTGAGACCAGCCATCTCCTACAACTAATTAATAAATGCATAAAATGCACAAATGTACTCCATCCCCCACCTACAGCACTAAATGTTACATGAAAGAGGAAGAAAACATTTTTTGTCAACAGAACACAAACTAAAAGATCATTTTAAAGTTAATTTTGAAATAATTTTTTTGCATATATGTGCCAATATACTTATTTCAGCAATATGGCAATGAAAATAGTTCCATAAAGGAAAAGACCTGCACTGATTAAACCGAGTTTAAATTTTAATGTTTTAAAACAAGTAGGTGAACTATCATGTATTTTTATACAGCATTTGTTTGCAATAGGTTTCATACAAAATTTTAAAACCTGAAAATAAATGTTTTGCTTACTGAAGCATGAAGCCCTTACACTAGACTGCTGCTACTTTTTTTTCTTCATTTAGTCTCTTAAGAGGAGAACAGAACAAAATTCTTACCTTCAACTATACTGGATTTAGCTAAAAATCCTGAAGATGTTTTTAAGGCTCCATTAAACACCACAAAACTTGCACCTGTAACTAGAAAAAGCAGAAGGAAGTAAGCACCACTTCGTGTCACTCCAGTTGCAACTGACATTAAACCTGCACTCCTCTTAAAACACAATTTAATGTAACACCAGAGATGCATTTCCTGTGCAACCTAACACTGAATGTCCATTTCTGCTGTAGAAAGTGATTTTTGTCCCCAGACCTCTTACCTTTCCTGGGCTGTCCTGTGGCACTGATAGCCTGTGTGTGATAGAGGCCCTGCTTGTTCTGCACACACACCAGGTGAGAATCTGCTTCGGTGTTGAAACTTGCTCCAATGCTAATTACATATTCATTAGAGGAATTGATCACCCTCATCACCTGCCAACACAAAATTTGTCAACACACTGATAAATTTCACTAAGAAAGGTTTGGTTGTTGTTTGTTTGTGTTTTTTATTTTTTTTTAATTACTAAGCAAAACATCATCAGAAGAAACCTGTAGGAAAGAATGTTTGAAAACACAAGCTGAGAGGTGCTGAAGAAACTGCTAATCTTTCAGTTTCTTCAAAACTGAAAGAAGAAACTATCTTAAATCTCCTATCCTAAATCTCCACTGCTCATTATCCACTTTCCAGCTATCAAAGAAGGAAGCGTGTGCTCATGTAATTGCATGCCCTTCCCATTACACATTTAGGTCAGTATAAAGTTCAGAGAGGGTTTATTCAAAGAACTGATTGTAGAGGTGTGACTGGTATGATACAAAAAATGAAGACCAAAGCAGCTTGGATTACAAAGCTAAGGTGGGTGTACTCACCTCATTATACTTCCTTAGAGGTATTTTAATACAGCTTCTACCCATTTCCACATGAACAAACAGGTTGTCTATGGTATGCAATGTATACTGGTAATTTCTAAGGTCCTATAACAGACAAAGTATTTATGTTAGCAGACAATTAAGTATTATTTTCTTATCTTTTCCTTACCTTCATCACTTAGATGAAGGTACTCTAAATATATCTATAGGACTTCTAAAAAACAGCAATAATAAGAGTGGCTGAAGACTCAGGGATCCCTTTTTGCCACTGGGTGTGTGTGACAGGCACCTCAGTGAATATATTGACAAATCCACAGCACTGACAAATTATCTCTATTAACCAATGCATTATTAACTCTATGGCTGCTTCACACACATTAGAATCCCAGCATTTTAGGGAAAGGAAAACTTCAACATCCTCCCTCTGATAGAAAAGTGAAGCATGGAAGCCACTACAGATGAGTTTGTTTCCAGACTCACAGCCTGTCCCCTACAGCTCTAACTTGCTGATTTACAGATTGAACACTGCACAGTTTCTTAGCCCTTTCTGTGACAGAAGTAATCACCCATCTCCTCATCCACTTCTGCAAAATTCTGTTTATTTCCACAACATCAGGAATGAAATGGTCTCATTTGCTTTTACTGGAATAAAAGTATAAAGAGGCTTTTTTCATCTGCACAGAAGCCCCACTCAGCAGCAGGCTGCCCAAAGTCTGAGGGTGCACTGGCACATCTCAGTGAGGCTGGGAGCTGGCTCATGAATTACAGTGTGACTCCTACAGCAAGAGGAAATCTGCTGTTCTTAGATTCACCTCCTCCAGCTGGTTCCTTACACAGTGCTCTGCACACCTGTGCTGGCAAAAAGGAAAAGGGGGGCAAAGACTGCAGTTTCATCTCAGCTATGATGGTCCTGAGACCCAGAGAGGATCCAGTGATTGCCTAAATGAGACCTGTTCTGCTTTCCACATCCTTGCCCTGAATGTTGGATGGAAAGAGCTAGAAGCTCTATCTAAGTATCAGAAGAGGAAGGTTACTGGTCAGGAACACAGGCTTACTGCAATCTGAAATCAAATTATTTGGGCAACACAGGGAAAGCTTCCACAGGGAATGGCATGAATTCCAGACTTGATTTATGATTTTGCCAAAAAGTCCTTCACAGTCAAGATGAATAACTGTGGCAAAGTTAAGTTTGTCTGATAAAGAAATTACTACTGCAGTTAGTCCATAGCATCTGCCTATCAACCGTTTCTTCACATTTAAAATTGTCACATTTAAGAGAAGAATCCCTGTACCACTGTGCTCAGAAGTGAAAAATGCACCTGAACAATGGTGACTACCAGCATCAATGCAAATCCAACATCTCCTCACTCATTAAAAGCCTTTTTCCACCACCAGAACTAGAGCATAACAATACAAGGTGGAACAAACAGCTTTTTGAACTCCCGCACCAGTTTTAAGTATGAAGAACACAAACATTAGCTGTGCTTTCAAGACTCAGAATTTGTTTGGAGGATACTTTATTTCTGATTACAACAGGAAGGGAGGATAATAAAGCATTTACTCACAACAAGTAGATTCATAATCGTGTGTCCAATGTCTCCAAAGAGCGGCTTCCGGTGCCTGACACTTACCACAGGAGTTGGATAGGCTAGGAAGAAAAAAGGTCATGTTTACCTGTCAACAACTCTAAAACTCGCTATTCCAAGTCATTTTACAGTTTTTTTCAGCTATAATCTGTCTCTAAATTTTAACATCTGACCAGCCAGAGGAAGCGGAGCCCCTCTCTAACTCTCAGCCACTCTGTGGTTCCCCCCCGGCCCCTCCATGGTTATATTTGACAAAATTGGTTTAAAAAACAAAACACAGCAAATGGTTTGGTAAAAGAAAGAACAACAACAAAGCAGCTGTCACCCTTGTTATCACCAGACAGGATGTGGCTGGTAGAGGTCCACCATGGGCTCCAAAAACCCATGAACAAGTGACAGGTACATGTTTACAGACTTGCAGCTTCTACAAGGGGGGCGTACAGCCTTTTTACATGCTTAGATGTTTCCAATGTATTATTAAGTTATCTTTAAAAGTAATCAATATCTTTCTTCAGTTTATGAAACAGTAGTATTTTGCCAATATACTTAACTCAAATAATTTAATTGAAATAATCATTGTATCAGAGTTGTAAACTGGGCTTGTGAACATCTCTTCAAACCTTTCTCCTACAACCAAAAAAAAAATCTTTATATTTCACTGTCAATTTTGGTTTCTTAGCTTTCTCATCAGCTAAGGAAAAAAAAAAATCAAGGAAGTCTAGCAGGACAATGAACCATGTGGCTCTGCATGTTGGGCTTATACAAGTGTAATATAAAACACTGCAAAGATTATTTTAAAATAGCTTGCTTGTCTAAAAACCACTTGTATTTTCCAAAGGGAACTTGACATTTTGTACAGCTAGTGAGCCATTAAAACTCACCCCCATATTCTGCTCCCAGTCTCAGCATCAAACGGATTGGAAACACTTTTGCCCAGGGTATTTCCAGCTTATGGATAAGAATGCCATAAAGAAAAGGGTTATCTGGTAGAATCTGATCATCAAGTTTCTGAAAAGTTGGTGAAACAAACAGGAATCCTCCGTGCTCTTTGCTGCTGAGAAAGTTTTCTGTAAAAGTAATGTTCTCCATATTTTTTATGAACCTTCCTGCAGAAAGAGGAATGGAGAGTGTTTACAGATCTGGGTCAGTCACACTTCAGTGCCAAGAGAGCTGCTCTAGGCAGTGATCTCTGAAAGACTTGCAAGCCCACCACTTATCTCACAATTTTCCTGAATTCTGTCAGGCACCTAAACCCACAGAACAAGAACTCACAGATAATAAATCACTCTGATTATGAAACTAAGTTTCTCACACAAGTGCCAAAAGTCCTAAAAACATCAATTGATGAGTTTTGATCAACAGACCTAAAATATTTACATTTATGAGCACTTTACTTCTACAAATGAAGTGCCAAGTGTCCTAAAAAAAACACAGACTTAAGGGCTCATACCCAGAATCTCCACTGCAATATGATTAAACAACAAAACAACCCTGCAAACAGGATATTTACAGAAGTATATGAAACAAAAATAAATTCTTTTGTTTCTGTTATTTAGAACTCTAGTCTAACACTGCAAGCTCTTTCAACAGAATCATTACACAAATAATTCCGGAAAAATTACCTATCAACTTTAGGTTTTAAAGATCAGCAAGATTACACCACACAAGAAAAAGTTAGACATTAAAATGACACACCTTTCATTGCATCTTTATAGATGTCAAGAAATAATTTGAATATTTCACTAGGGAAAACATCTTCATCTGGCAAACGCTGCAACAGAATGACAATTTCTGCCTGACCCAAACCATGCAGTCCATTTGTTGAGAAGCACCAGCACTTTTCTGAGGAATCTTTAAAAAGATAAGATACCACAGTAATGCTGTTTTACGGACAGAAGAAAAAAAAGGCTTGATTTAATGGAAAAGAAAATGTGCAATACTTACATGTTATTAGCTTCACATTGACAAGCAAGTTTGCATTTAGAATAAAAGTCAATGGGTTAGGACCTCCTTCCCCAAGCAGCAAGGTGACCTTTTGGTGAAATGGGTGGTCCTCCACCAGAAGATCTACATAAATTAACACATGATTTGGTTCAATATACCAGCCAATGACCAAACAGAGAATCAGTTCTTTATGACAGTCATCCCATCCTCCTACCCTGGTCATTATTCCCAAGATTTGAATAGCTACAGATCAACCAGGGAACAGCTTACCCTAAGATTCAAGGAACATACAGAACTGAAGCAGAAGCTTCTAACAAAGATCAAACCAGGGCCACTGTTCCTTTAGAAACCCCTGAACATGTGCTGACTCTTCATCCATACCCTGATTCTGTCAGGTACCTCTCATGAGCACAGCCACCACCATATTGCCATTAAGGTACTGATCTTGTTAAAAATGCACAGCAATTACCCAACAACTGATTTTTTAACAAATTAATTACATGAAAATTATATTAAAATACAAATTGCATGCACATGTGTGTGTATTTACAAATCTGGGATAGTGGTAGATGTCCCTGCCCATGGCAGGGGGTGGAACTGGATAAGCTTTAATGTCCCTTCCAACCCAAACGATTCTAGGATTCTGTGAGTAAATATTAACAATTCTCTCAAAATGTTACCCCATTTTACCTTTCCCTCTTTCACCCAGTGCAAGCAGAAGTGGTGGCAGCTGATCACCATCAGGAAGAAGGCTGATCTCTCGTGGCACCCAGTTTTCCACCCCACACAGTGCTCTGTAACTTGAAGCAGTGACAGGCACACCCTGTGTGCTCTGCTCCACTGAACTGGGACTGCTCTCCTCAGCTGCTGCAGGGGAACACTCTTCACCTCCAGATTTGTAACCAGGTGCCACCTCACTCTGGCCTGGAGTGGCTTGCTGTGTGCTATCTGAAGGAACAGAAGGATGTAATTCCTCCATTCTTGGAATCTTATCTATTTCTTCCTTCAGTTTTTGATTTACATCAGTTATCAGGTCATCTTCCTCTGGGTTTGCAGCCTGTGAAGAAGAAATAATAAAAAAAGTCTACACTATCTCATTACCAGGTAAATTCCATTATTAGCATTCTAGAGGCAAAAAGAGAAAGAAATCTATCACAAAAGTTGAGAATACATTTCCTCCTAACAGGAAAGCCAGCAAATCTATCCTGGATCGTCCTTTTTTTTTTTTTTTTTTAGGAGTTACACAGTGAAGATGCACAGTTAATTTATTTGTTTGGTAACACAAACTGGATCAGCAGTTGAGCACTGCAAGCATATTTCTACTCTATTTCTACTATTCTACTAATAGCTGAATGTAGCTTTGCTCATCCTGATTAATTTCTAGCTTGGAGTCCAACCCAAGCTGCTCCCCCAGAAGGACAGATATAAGCCATGAGCACAGGCATGGTGGGATGTCAGCTGCCACAGAACAATAAAATGAAAAAACCAACACCTCAAGACCCCTCCAACAAAAACAGAGATGCACATTATCTTCCTTTAGACTTGCATCCTATATCTAGAGGGAAGACTTTGTCCAAACAAAAAACACCCGACACCTTTATGCTTGCCTTGTAGCAGTTCCCCTGGTGTCCCATCAGCTTCCAGCAAATCCTCCATCTAACAAATATGCTGCCACAAAATAAAAATAAAAAAAAAAACAAAAAACCACCGACCCCAAAGGGAAGACTCCACAAAAACACAGACAAAAACATAGCTAAATTGGCTAATAATAAACCTCTTCCCTGAATCTGCTTGCTGGTGTATCACATCACTTGGCATTTTTGCCCTTCACAGCACCCTGTGGTAGCACTTTCAGGATTTTGCCTCTGCTTCAGAGATGCACTGTGCTGGTTTTGTCTGGGTTCTGAGGCTGTACAGAACTATCAACTAATTCCACTCACTTTGTCAATGCTGCTTTTAGTTTTAGGCATTGCTCATCTTCTGCATGTGCAAATACCCTACTCTTTCCCCAAAATGAGAAACAGGCTATATCTCTTGATTACTCCAACTCTTTTTGATTTGATTACTACAGTTCTTCATGAGTAAAAACTGGTTTAAACTCTATACACTTGATAAATCTTCAAATCATCTATAAACAAATAATGATCTGGTTTTTTTAGCTTTAACAATTTATTTTAAAAACTCTTGTGTGCTGTGAGAATAATGGAATTTATGTTATTACTTGAGACAGCGTTTCAGTGCTATGTTTTATCTTAAAAAGGTTTCACCTGAGGAACATCTCTAAGCCTTTCCACAGCAAACTTACACCTCTTCTTTGGACTTTCCTTTTAAAATGCAATTCATTCAACAGTATGCATGTGACTCATGATAAAAAAAAAATCCCCCTCTCAATTCAATATTAGTTCACACTAGAAGCAATACACAGATTTTGTTGCACCCTATGATGTAGTATTGCAGGGCACTAAGCAATTTGGTTACTCTAATCCATCAGGAAAACTACAGAAGGCCACCGGAAATAGAAACAACCAACCACAAATTTGTACTGTAAGCACATTGCTAATGACAGGCTTAAAAACTGTGGCTGAGATCACCTTCACAAAAGTGGTTCATCAAAAAAAAAATTTTTGTACAAAAAAAATTTCTTTGGCCAATTTTCAGCCACACCAGTTTGGAAGTTCACCTCAAACCAAACAAGGCTTTCCTTTGAAAGCTTTGCTCAAATTGAAAATTACTTCAGTGTTTTCCATCCGAGGACTTCATGGCCCTTCACAGCAGTACTCAAATACTGTCTCAGGTTGCAGAGGCTGTGAATCAGAAGCCATGGTGCGTAAAGGGCCCCATCAGTGGCTAGCCAAGGTCTCCCACAGGTAACTGGTATCTGAACCATCCCGACTCCCACCTTGGGTGTCTGCGGCAGCTCTGGGGTCACGGGGCTGCAGTCCTGAGACCTCTTGGCTCCTGAGGACAGCTTTGCTGTGTCTGCCACCTCCCCGTTGGGCAAAATGCCATCTGCAAACCAAACCCTCTTCTGCTCTCTGGGGCACAGCCCTGCAACAGGGTGAAACAACAACTCCACGTTACCGCACTGCTCCAACGTGTGAAAGGACAGAAATGAAACCCCTTCTCCCATGTACACAGAATCTTTTACTGGAACGAAGCACAGGCAGAGGCTGACATTAGCCAGTCAGTAGTGAAGCAAATACATGCAACAAAACCTCTCACTTGCAGAGGAAGCTGCCTTGCTACAGTGAAATCTATCAATTCACGTTACTGAAGGCTGTGTTTCAATCTTCCCTCTGTAGTGATGTAAGAATGAAAAACGTATCACAACCAAAAGATTAAATATATTCTAAAAATCTTGATTTATCACTTTGTTTAAAAATGTGTTTTTTTTGAAGAAGGCCAGATGTCTAATAAAAGGGGAACAAAGACACTAGCTAGCCACTAATAATTTGTATTTACAGAGAGAATGAACCTTTGCTCCTCCCTTTTAACATCCCCCTGAACTGCTACTTTTTGTTTAAACTCCAAGACTGGCAGTCCAACACAAGCCAGAGATCTCCCAAAACATGTAAAAATTATAAAAATAACAGCTCCACAAAAAGATTTACAATATAAACAGAGAGGGCAATGAAGAAAGTAACATCCACAGTTCATAAACGGAGATTTAGTGCCAGCTTGGGCCTGGCACAAAAACTGGGAAGTGAAAGTGTTTCCATGCAGAGTGTTCCTCTTTCACACAGAAAACACCAGCCATAAATCCCAGACATGATAAGCAGCTCATTCCAAAGAGACTCTCAAGTGTTAGACATATTTAGCATCTGTACCTTCAGGACCAGGCTGTTTAAGGGCTGAGGTAGGCAACAGTGCAGAGGGTGAAGGAGAGCTGGCACCAGCTGGCACCTGGCCTTCCTCCACAGGTGGAACAGCAGAAGAATGTTCAGAGGAAACACTGGAATTGGGGACAGGACCAGTTGGACTCATCATCCTTTCAAATGCCTGTGCTAAAATAATGTGGTTAGTTTTTAAGATCTCACAATTGATTAAACTTCATTTGCAGAGCAGTACTGTGGGTGGGTGGGGGTTTTTTTGGCAGAGGCAATGCACAGTTTGTGATCTAGCTATGAAAAATAAACACTCACACTGTTGTATGGAAGAAAATTTAGATTTGTTTTCTACCTGCATAATTGCCTCATTTCTCATGAGAGAAAGAGACCTCCTGGCAGCATTGCAGTGACTACACCACTGTGACCCCCAACCCTTGGGGCAAACACATCTGGTCAGACTGAAATCCACTCAGGTGGCCTATTAAAAATCTGACATGTTTTCAACTTGTTATTTACATACTCATCAACAGACCTCAATTGTTCCTCCTGATGTTTTCACAAGCATCCATGCTTAGCCTCCAGTTAAGAAAAGGTTACCTGATGAGTCATTTACTGCAGCCCTGGTAAGTGACTTGTAAAAACACCAGGACAGGAAGCAACATAAAGTGGGCAAACAACATGTGAGAACAAGCAGGGATGTGGCCTTTAAACACGCAGAGGGCTACTGTGGAGGGAGGATAACTTCTGCTAGATTCCTGACACAGGTGACTCAACACGATAAATTGCATTCTTCTAAAACGTCCCATTTAGTCCTAGAGAGTTAAAAACTACTTTCATTTTATTTTTTAATAGAAAAAACAACCAACTTGAGAGTCAAAGTTCAAAATGAGAACTGGAATCCAACTAAGATACAATTATTATCTTTATCCCTCCATCTCAGAAAGAGGAAAACCCACACCAATTAATGAAGCTCCCCCAAACGAACAAAGGTAAAAGAGATACTTCAATTATTACTGCAATTACTAAAAAAAATCTCTTTACCTTTATTAATATCATCATAACAACCAGTGCAGACTCTTGCTTCTTTCTCCATGTACTGCAGTTTGCATTTTCGTTTGCAACAGCTACCACAAAAAACCTGAATCAGAAAAGGATTGCATTAAATATTATAGACACATTGCACAGTGAATAGGAAACTCTTCCAAAAAATACACTTGCTTCATTCTAAACCATCTGCAGCCTTGTATTCACATCTGTATCTTGATCCCTGACAAAGAAATCCTCAGGAAAAAACAAAACAAAACAAAACAAAACAAAAAAAAACCACAAAAAAAAAAAAACAAAAAAAAAAACCCAAAAAAAAAAAAACCAAAAAAAAACAACAGAGAACAAAACCCACAATATATACCCAGAAGAAAGCAGCAGAATGGAGGACCCAACTGAAATTATATTAAAATTCTTAGTTGGAGTGGTAAAAAGAATTTCAGGTTGCACCACCTACCCCAAAATCACTCCTGGTTTTGGTGTAAAATTTTGTAAGCATTTTACATTAACCACCAGTGCTTGGGCCAAGGGCTGAGGCACAGATTTGCTGTGGTGTTTAGGAGCAGCTCTGCAGCACCGTGAGCTCTCAGCAAGCTGCTCTCAGCCTGTCACACACCCCAAGCTGCCTCTCCCCCTGGGCACAGCAGAGCTCTCTCTGCTCCAGGCTGCTGGGGCAGGCTGGCTCACTGCTGAGGCTCTCAGAGGCTCTCCTGCTCCCTTAGCAAGAACAAGCAGTGCTGCCTGCATGGGACAAGTTCCCTTCAGACAAGTATTTTCAGAGAACACTGCTTGGGAAGAAAGGAATATGCTCTTCTATTCCAACAGCATCTATATCCTGTCTATTTTTGAGCAGAAACAGAGGGAAAAGTGTGTCTTATTAGCCTGGACAACTTCTACACAATCCCTTTCAAAGAATTATGTCTTTAGAATAGCTGGTGTTTTGCAAGAGTTGCCATAAATATCTGGAGCTTTTGTCATTTTCCCCTTATGCTCTCAAGGATGATCTGCAAGTTTTTAATGAATCACACCATTCTTGGGTATATGCAGACTCTGGAGCATTTACAGAACGTGCTCTGAAACCCCTAAAGATCTCCTCTACTCCTAATTGCTCCAATCCAGAAAAACAAAGTTGATCAAGGGAGGGGGGGAGGAAATCCCAAACAGTAATGAAACAGGAAAAAAAAAAGTTATTGCAATGAACTCCTCTAAGCTGTAAAAGCAGAGATTGATCAGTGTAATATGAGCTAAAAAAAGGAACTATTCCAGCTGCTTCTGGATTAGTGCCACAGGTAATCCACCTCAAGAGGAAACACGCATGCTCAGTACATGTTAAGAATGGAACTGATGAGGACTAATTGCTAATCCATTATAATCCACTTCAGGGCTTCAAATGGCAAGCAGCACAATCCCCTGCCAGGAGTATTCTCCTCATACCCTTGGTGACACTGGGACCTGAGGGGATTGCACGAGGATTAATCCTAATGCACCCAAAAGGTGAAGGCAAACTTGGAGTGAACAGCAGGCTGTGGAGCAAACAGGCAGGTCCAGGTTGAGCCAGGAAGAAGGGTACCACAGGAAGAGACAAACACCTGGACAATGGAACTGCAAAGCTGTTTGGGTTTGTGAGGCTGCAGGTGGGAGAGAAAACAGGGAGCATTAACTGCACACTGCCCTCCAGCACAGAAGCCAGAGTCCACAAGTGTTGCTATCTTCATTGATAAAAAAGAGAAAGGATCATGGGAATCCATACAATTGTCTTCTAGAACATCCACAGAGGACAATTGTGCATTCCTACTAGTTTTCCCAACAACAGCTTCACAAGGAATGTCTTATTTGGGACAGCTAAACACACTGGAAGACAGATTTGGACCATAAATCCTTTTGCATTGGTACTGCTGCTACAGCTCCTGAAAGAACATAATCCCTTCAGGTTTGTGGGCAGAGCTATAATCACTAGTAAAACCATTGGATTCTTATCATCACCACCTCAATTTTCTAAAACATAAATACTTAAAAAAATGATTAACAATTCAATATGATTATGATGAAGTAGTCCATCATCTCATCTCCCCTACTCTATGCAAAGCACATCAGCCTAGACAGTAATGGCAGGTAAGAACATACTTAAGTACTCCCCTTTAATCACAATTTCCACAAAAAAGGTCATACGTTTCTTAATTAACATCAGTCTTTCCCAACAGTCTTTAGGTTCCTATGGAGGGAAAATAAAAACTGGTCCTTGTTAAATGAAGTACTTTGAGCCTGGAAAACTTCACAATATTCTTTCCCTTCTCAATCTTGGCTGTACCTATATGAAAATCCCCATTTCCTGCCAGCAGCACAGGACCCCTCTGCAGGAACTCACCTTGCCACAGGCTCGGCAGTGGTGTCGTCTCTTGGTGAAGGTGAACTTGGCCTGGCAGCTCATGCAGTTGGGTGCCTCAGAGTCTGGGACCCACAGGGGCTGTTTCCACGACAGAGCTGGAGGAGTTCTACGTGATCCGGCGTTTTCAGATGTTTGATTTCCTCCAGCTTCACAGCTGCTTTCCCCAGCGTCAGAATTGTTACCAGAATTTACACTGATGCCTGAGAGGGGAGCTTCTGCAGTAACAGAACCAGATTCCTGGTTTTCTCTTTCAGGCTCACTTGTTCTATTCAGTTGTTTCTGACCAGCAGCTCCTTGGGAAAGGTCAAGCAACTGCTTTGGTCTCGCACCTTTAATACAAAC
Source organism: Oenanthe melanoleuca (assembly GCF_029582105.1). Taxonomy (NCBI): domain Eukaryota; kingdom Metazoa; phylum Chordata; class Aves; order Passeriformes; family Muscicapidae; genus Oenanthe; species Oenanthe melanoleuca. The sequence continues at coordinate 7,707,048 of NC_079362.1, forward strand.
ATCTGAAGCTAGAGCTCCACTGCCACTCTCAGTCACGCCCTGACCATGAGACATGCTGACTTTTGCTGCAGCTTCCACTTCATTGTCAGGAACAGATGCTTTAAGGTTACTATTAATGCTCATTATCTCCTCCACTTTTGTTTGCACAAGCTCTTCACTGACCTCCATGAAAACCAGGTTGTTCAGATCTGTTAAATCCCCACCATCTGCATCAGCTTCCATCAAGTTACCATCACTGTCTGATGACTTCAACACACTGGACTGCAGACTTTGTCCATACAAGAAATCATCAAGCTCAGCGTCGCTTATTAGAATATCACTTTTAATAACATTCTCCTCAACAGTAAAGTCAGCCATAACAGAGCTCATGCTCTCATCATAAAAGGTGTCTACACCAACACCGTATGGCTCAGCTCCAAGATCTAGAAAAGCTTTGATTTGCTGAGAATCACCATCATCAGTTACGTTCTCAGTACTGTACTTCTCTCCACCGCTACCTTTTTCTGCAATGCCTTCATGGATTTCAGCTAAATCTTCCTGCTCATGCCAGTTAGTACTTTCACAGGATTCCCTGCCAGGGAGATGAGCTTTAGACTCTCCAGCATGAATAGCTACAGTATCACTAATAACCTCGGCCACTGCATTCTGAGGTAGAGGATTAACCTTTTCTTCTGTTACAACTAATGAACCACACATGGACACAGGAAGGGAAAGACAAGACAGAGATGTCTGGACATCCTCAGCTGACATACACGAACTGGAAACACTGCTTACTATCTCACTGCTGCTTACTCTCTCACTGCTATTAAGTTCTTCACTATCTACATTATCTTCTGCGCCTTTATTTTCCAATTCTGCTTCAGCTCCTATCTGACACGAGGAGCCTGGTAAGACACCATTTCCAGGTGATGCTGCATTGCTGTTGTGCAAGAGTTGCCTCTTTGGCAGATCTGAAGGCATGGAATCAGCATGACTCCCATCATTTGGGTCTACCTTTCCTACGGCGTTTCCTCCGCACACTTCTGTGCTTGCTGCAGAGCATGCACTGTCATCTTGTGGTGCAAAAGGCAGTTTTTCACAGGCTTTCTCATCTTTGGGACTGTGTGCACTCCAACTCTGTGGTGCTACAGTGACACATTCAGTATCCAGGGCAGCAGTTTGTTCAGGGTGGTCAAGTACTTCATTGCACTTCACAGGTTCTGTCCTGTGTGGATCATCACACAGACCCAGGACAGCTCCTGCAGTGTAACACTCTGATTTTAAAGCCAAATTATTACTTTGCTCTGTTGTAAGATGCCCTGAATCTTGTAGCACTGAGTCCCCATCACTGTGCTTGGTGCTGGCAGCCCCAGAGCAGCCAGGTGATGCCACACAAGCAGGAACAGGGACACAGGACACGCCACAGCCAGCTTGGCTGCACTGCAGGTGATCCGGCTGCAGCTTCTGAGCCCCCTCAGCAGCAGCCACCGAGTGCATTAAATTCGCTGTGTCACTGACGAGATCACACACAGGAATGCTGCACCTCCCCAGCTTCAAAGACTGAGTTTCACTGAGGGGACCACTGTCCACAGTGGACAAAAGGTCAGGTCCAGCCACACCCTTCTCTCTGGGTGGTGAGTAACTGAGCACGTCGACTGTGCCTGCAGAGGCACAGAGAGAGCTCTGCTCTGGGGCAGGACATCTGACAGGATCCTCTGGCTGCCCTGCTCTGGGGTCTGCATGCTCCAAGCAATCCAGGACTGAAGAAAGCTTTGAGTCATATGGATTTTGAGGTGTTCTGAAGCACTCACATTCATCTATTTTAAGCAAGAAGAGATCAAAAGCAAAGTTTATAAGACTCCTCTCTTCCACAGAGCACTCCCTCTCAACCCCATCTATTCATCAATACAAGCTTTTACTTAGCAGATGCTACTTTCAAACACCATGGTAACAGTCATTTGACCGTGTACTTCCACGAAAAGGCAGCGCAGAAACCAACCTGTATTCTGCTCAAATTCATCAAGCAGTTTGTCCAAGTCACAGACTGCAGCTTTAAAGTAACTGTCCATTCTAGTCACAGTTCGAGTGAAGCTTTAGCCTTCTTAAACCTACAGAGAAAAACACAGCATTTAATTCAAAGCATTTTATGTTTACAAAGCCCAAGGGTTCATATTAGACAGCAGTTCATATGAGGTTGTGGTTTTTTTTTAATTTATTAATACTTTGTTCTCCCTCTTGTAAACAAGCCCTAAGCACAAACAGGGCTGCAGCCTCTAAGTATTCTGGATATTCTCAGTGTAGTCAGCACTATGAGCAATACACCCCCAAATTCACTTCAAATTGCAAAATTGAGGCTACTTATCAATAAAAAAAAGGCATCTGAAGGTATCTGCTTTGGCAGTACAATGTCAGCAAGTTTAAAACCAGAAGGAATATTAGGATATTCTAGTCTGACCCCATAAACATTTTACACCACACAGTTCACAGGCAAAAAATAAAATAGGTCATTATTACCTTTCAACACAACAGAACTGTGTAAATAATATTAATTAAAAATCCAACATTTCTGTTCTACACAAAACACATAAACAACTATACTTCTGAGATCCCAAGAACATAAAACTCTTACTATAGACTTACCAGCTCACCAGAAAGCTATTTATTAATCAATCACATTCCCCACTGCAGAACACCCCAGTTTATTTGTTTAATGAACCTTTCCAGACACTCAATTTTATGCCTTTTTGGTCACTCAGAATTGCTTTCCAACTGCACATCTTTTTTAATGGCTGAACAGCCATACAGTGGAACTGCCTATCAAAAATCAATATTTACAGTTCCTCTGAGCAAACTGGAGGGACTGAGATCCATTTATTCTAATGCCTGTGAACTACACCTGCAGAGAGCTGTCTAGTTTTCCTTCTGCTTTTACCTGTGCATTTAGCCTGACTGCACACACTACCCCAACCCAACTGGTAGTACTGTCCAGTCTTTCTCCTAAAAGACTTAGAGCTCAAACAAACACTTAAATCCTCTCACACCACCCAGGCCACCCTGCTGCTGGAGACCTAGATTTTATGCCTTACTTCCCCCGCTAAGCTCTAAGGTTTTCCCTCCCTGAAGAGTCCAGATCAGGAGCTTCAACCTGTACTAATATGTAACCGTTCACCACATGTGATGCAATTATTTACCACATTCATATGCACGGAACAAGAGCACTTTAAGGCAATGAGCAGTTCAAACAGAGGCTTGCAAAAGCATAAGGAAGGTGGAACACACACACAGCAATGCAGAACTCTGTGCCCATACACAAAAATGGACACTGAATAGACTCTGTTTTGATATCCATGGCCATTAGAGACAGCCAAGGTTGTGAGGCTGCACTCTAACACAAGTCTAGAGGGCTCAAAGAGCAGCAAGCCCAGACTCAGTGCCCCTTCTCCTCATCCACCTGAACACAGCTCTTCCCTGAAACAATCACGACCTCCTGGCAAGGGGGGATGCAACAACATGAACTGGAAGTTATTCCAATTAAGAACCTTACACGATTAACAGCTTTTGGTGATTCACTGAAAGACATCAAAGTGCAGATCCCGTCCCTAAAGCACGTACCTGTGGACAGTCAATAGCCAGACAGACCGCATAAACAAGAAATATTGAAGGTTACAAGAAAAGGGGCCATCAGAAGATGCTTAATGCTGATCTGTGCTCTCTGTAGGTATTTATTATACAACCTCACCCCGTATCACAGATATCAATAACAGACACCAATAAGAACCAAAACCTTTCTCCATTTAAAAAAAAAAAAACCACAGAGGAGAACTAATTACTTCCTCTACCTTTGTCTTTAATTAAAAGGCCTAGAGAATATTAATTGTGTTCCACTCCTGAGAGACACATACAACAAATTCTGATTTAAGCATAAGGGTATTATTAGAATACAACACTATCTATTATTAGATTATAATGCTAATTAGAAGGGTGCATTGATGCTGGACAGTGTTGGCCCACTAAAGTCTACAAAAAAAGGAAGAACTCAATGAAAAGAACTAAAATCATATGCCAATATTTACATCTATTTAATACAGATTAACTCACTTCTACAGGGAGCTCAGAAAACTATCATACCTCAGTCTACCAACCCAGCAACATTGCTTTGTTTAGTTAAATCTATTTTTTAAATAAAATTATTATTTGACTTCATAAAGTATTTTGAATAACCTACCCTTGAAAAAGCAGCATATGTTATTCCAAATTTCATTACTCTTTCCTCAAATTTTCATAGGTTTTCATCTTTTCTACAGTGTGCCTACAAGCAAAAACCTGAAACCCACAACAAAATCGAAACCCCCAAAACAGGGCAGACCAGCAGTAATCCCTTGTCCCCCTTGCACCTCTCTGTCCTGACTCCAAGTGCCTGCATCACCAAAGAATTGTAAGAGCCTTCTATTTTCTCCTGTTTCAAATCCTCTTTCAGCAAGAGGAAGAAGTTGTATTTTCTGCTGCCTGGGTTTGCCCGCAGCCTGTCCCAACGTTTACATTAAGGGATTAAAACTTATGAAAAAGCTCTGGTGACACATTTTTATTAAATGGCTGCTTGTTTCCCCAAGGGAAGGGTCTGCAGGAACCATGTGCTTCAGCAAACTGCATTTATTCTGAGCATATTCTTTTAAGACCTACACTTGTAACAAAAGATTTACACTATACTTTAACTATCAGAAACCAGGAGCACCACTGCTGTATACAATTTTTTAGGCACAACTGTTGTTTTCTGAATATGTTTTGTAGGACTCTGAATGCAGTCTAAACTGGCCACAGATCAGTATTTTTTAAAATAAACTTAATGCTTATAACTTTATCTGAGGCAACAAGTCTCTGATAGTGCAAGGAGACATACAACTTAAGGCTCTCACCAGCTCCATTTTATAGATTTTTTAAAAACTTTTAAATTATATTTAAATCACTGTCTGTTAAAGACCATATGCTTTCAGATAAAGATAGATTAAATATTCATGTAGGAGAAGACTTGAAGATAAAATAGCAGTCCATCTCAAAATAATAACCAAAGCACAAAAGGTACTACAAAAAACTGCAGAGTGGACATGTCACTTCTCCAGATAAACCTTTGTTGTCTCCCTAAACAAACTCATCTTAGATCTCCAAAAAATGGTCTGACACACTCCCCACACAGAGCTGAGAAGCAGAGGCAATAGTTCTACCACGTTAAAACTGTTAACTATTAACTGTGGAATGCAAACCCTGGTATCTCGATGACTGCACTGCCCGCAAGTGTGACAGGGCGTTTAAAAACACTTCACGGACCTCAACACTTCTTTCATGTCCTTCATACATTACTTATCCCTCCTAACATAGCAGGCACATATTCCAGAGTTCAGAACCAACATTCTACTGGGGATTTCTCAGCACACTCTTATTCAAAGGAGAAAGATAACACAAGGCTGCTGGGACACTGAGTGGCCAACTTACAGGATGGATTTTTTCCAGATGGGTTTTTTTTCCAGATACACTCTATAAATGGAGACAGCTAGCAGCTTTCACTGGTGATAACTTGTAAAACAGAACAGACTATTAAATATTAACACCTGACCAATTCAAGGTCTGAAGCCAAGCTACCTTTTGATATCTAAGAAGCTCTGAAAACCATTCTCTGTAGTGTTCACGCACAACTGCAGTCTTTCTGCTCGCTGCACAGTCACCTTGTTTCAGCTCCATCACCGTGTTTAATCATTACATTCAGCCTGAGCAGAAAGCTGCACTAAGGATTGTAAGAGGATTGAAATGGTTTTTTCCACCTTTCCACCCCAGCAACTGCCACAAGCAGAACAAAACCTACAATTTAAACCCAACCACTGAGCACTAAGTTCACAGTGAAATGCTCATGGAGTAGCATGCCCTTCTCTCACACTAAGGGTGATGCCACGATGACTTTTGCCTTTTCTTTTCATATACCCTTCATAAATTCTCAGTACCCTTAACATACATACTAGTAATTCTTTAAGCCTAGAATCTTAACATAATCCTGGTATTCTACTGAGCCAAAAGACCAAGCATCCTAAAAGCCTCACAGTTTGAAGCCAGAAAACCTTACAGTATCTTGAGAAACCAAGACCCCCACTAAAACACATCCTGTAAACTAAGGTCAGACCCATCTAAGAAAAAATACTTTAAAATAAAAAAAAAAAAAAACCACACTAATTATTTAAACATCTCATTGAAATATCTTTGTTAAATATACTAATTTACAAAATCTATAAAATTGTATACACCATCTACCATGTGTATGCACTTTGGCATGTTCCACTGCAACAAATTGCTACACCATAAAAATCCTTATTAAATACCAAAATAAAATCCCGTTTATCCCTTACCCATGTCTAACTCTTAATTCTAAGGCCAAGGAAAAGGCATCAAGGGTACTGAAGGAATTAATTACTAGCTTTTTCCTCCTCAGCACCCCCAATGCCCCAACACCCACACACAGGCCTGAAGCACTGCAGACAAAAAGTTTAAGGGAGCAGCTGCTCACAGAGCTCATCAGCAATCAACCTGATGGAGAAGTTCAGTACAACTGAACAAACACTGTGAGAAAAATTTAAATAAAACCAAAAATTATTCCCACTGAGCAAAACAACCTATTGTCCAAACCAAAAGCTGAGGTGGCTGCTGCCACAGCAAGTTTAGGAGCTGAATCATAGGGGAAGACAAAAGCTGCAGAAGTTTTCAGACAAATAAGGACAAGCTTACAGGACACAGCACAGCAAATTGTCTTGTTTGAAGAGTGCCATTCCGTTAGTTTAACACAGGCTCTTCAGAAGGACTGAACTCCACCAGAAGTGAGATGACATTACCACCCTCACAGCTCCATCCCACAACAGCCTCTGAGCATTTTCGTTCATTTGTCCATCCTGCTCCTCTGAACTGAGAGCAGCGTTACTCACATCACTCAGAGAATCCCAGAATCCCTGAGTTATAGGATTGGAAGGGACCTGTGTGGAGCTCAGCCAGCCCATCCCCGTGCCCAGGCAGGTCCCTGCAGCGGTGACACAGGAGCGTGTCCAGCCGGGCTGGGGTGGCTGCACACAGGGACACTCCAGCCCCCCCTGGGCAGCTGTTCCAGGGCTCTGCCCCTCCATGCACACAGGTTCTTCCTCCTGCTGGGCTGCAGCTGCCTGGCCTTTATTTTATGGCCACTGCTGCTGTGCTGGCACTGGCAGCACCGGGCAGAGCCCGGCCGCATCCTCTGGCAGCCCTGGAGGTGTTTGTACGGGCTGAGGGGATCCCCTCTCACCTTCCCTTCTCCAGCCTGAGCAGCCCAGCTCCCAAAGGCTGTGCCCAGCACAGAGATGCTGCAGAGCCCAGATCATCTCTGGGCGCTCCCCTGGATCCTGCCCAGCAGATTCTTCTCTTTCCTCTGCCATGAATCCCAGAATTGGACACAGTAAACTGGAGCCAGCTGTGATTCCCAGCAGTGTCGGGCACACCAGTGGTACCAGCTGGGGAGGGACTGGCCAGCAGCCCTACACACACTGACCACTTGTGCCACCACCGCCTCTGACAGCACTGGTGACTCGTGACACAAAACGGGCCTGGAGAATGGCCTGGCAGATCGCTCCCCAGCGGAAACCAGCACTCCCTCGACATCCCATTTCCTCAGACTGGCATTTATCAGTGACCGAGGATCGTGTCACAGCGCCCCGGCCACAGAGCACTGACCTGGCTGTGGCAGCCAGCCGGACCCTCTGCCCTACTCCCTGGAACGTGTCAGTGACCAGCTCTCTGCCATTACTGCTCCTATCTAAACACACTCAAAATGTTTTACACTCTGCTCATGCCCGTAAGTGTGCAGTGTAAGATTGTCCATTACACCCTATATACCATATATGTATTCTATATAACCTATAAAATAATCTCATATATTTTATTTTATATACTATATATTCTCCACATACCCTACATAACACTCTTTGTATATATACTATACTGTATATACCGTATATATAGACAAATGGAACAGCAGTAAGCAATAATATCACTAACACCCCCAAACCTCCGGGGGCAAACACCCACCCAGGCAGCCTCAGCCAGAGGTCAGACACCCACAGCCGCGTCGCCCCGACCTCACCCGGCCGGTTCGGGGCCGTCTCCCCTCAGGGCCCGCCCCGGCCCCGCCGGCGGCTCCGGGCGGCGGCCTCGACCCTCCGCTGCGCGCCACGCGCCTGCGCGGCCACACCCGCGCGTGACGTCACCACGACCGCGCCCATCCCCACCCTGCGCGTGCGCTTCCCGCCACGGCCGGAGTGGGGCGCAGCCGGGAGAGGGGCGGGGCCACACGTCTGACGGACAGCGTGAGGGGGGGCGTGGCACCAGGAAATGGGCGGAGCTGTGTTTGTGATTGACAGCGCAGGAAGGCGGAGACGCAGACCGAACTCAATCCGGGAGGGGCGGGGCCTGGGGAAGGGGCGGGGCCTCTCGTGCAGGACACACCCCCTGCTTTGTCCCGCGCCCCGCCGGCAGGGGGTGCTGCTCCCTTCCGTGTCACGTGATGTCACACCCTTAGACCCCCCGCAGTGACGTCACTGCTGTTCCATCAGCCCCCTCAGGCCCTGCTCCCTGTCTGTTCCGGTGACATCACACTCCTCACAGTGACGTCACTGCTGCTCCATCAGCTTCCCCCTCAGGCCCTGTCTGTCCCAGTGACATCACACCCTCACAGTGACATCACTGCTGCTCCACTAGCACCCCTCAGGCCCTGTATGTCCCAGTGACATCACACCCTCACAGTGACATCTCGGCTGCTCCATCAGCTTCCCCCTCAGGCTCCGCTCCCAGTCTGTCCCAGTGACATCACACCCCCGCAGTGACATCACTCCTGCTTCACCAGCCCCCCTCAGACCTGTCCCGGTGACATCACACCCTCACAGTGACATCACTGCTGCTCCACCAGCACCCCTTAGGCCCTGATCCCTGTCTGTTCCGGTGACATCACACCTGCACATTGTCATCGCTCTCCCCTGGCACTGGACACCATGGGCTCGGGGCAGGCTGGGCAGCCAGCACACCCTTCCCTGGTGGAACTGCCGAATGCTGCCCCTCTCCCCTTGGGGCTGTGCCATCAGCCCCACAGCGGCGCCATCACAGCACAGTTCCTGGTTTCCACGAGAAGTTCTTTATGACAAACCACGCCGCCCCTCCAGCGAGAGCTCACACAGCCCCTCACGGGGCCCGAGCGCCGAGGGCCAGGAGCGCGGCCTGCGGAGCCGCGTGCAGGGCAGGCCGGGAGCACAGCTCGGCGCCGTGAGGTGATGGCCGTCGGCCTGAGGGGCGGCCGGGGGGCTCAGGGCTCCGAGTGGACACTGTCCTGCCGTGTCCTGGGCCTCGGCCGCCCGCGCCAGCATGTAGCTGACCTTGCGCTGGTGCGCCAAGGCCTCCTCCTTGTCGTTCACCTTCAACAGAAAGGAGAGCGGCCATCGGTCAGCTCAGGGGTGCACACCCAGTGTTATATATGTGATTCGTGATAATTAAATTGTAACTGTATTAGCAAAATCGTTGCTTTATATTTAATATAAAAATTGTATTTAATTGTTATAAAGCAAAAAGGTGAGGTGGTTAAACAAAGCAGATTGAATCATGCTCCAGATGTCAGGTGGCAGAAAGGATAGGAAGAGTATAGATCTAAGAACAAAATCTAGAAATAAAACTTTCAACCTTGAGTTGGGCCAAAGCATTGGACACTGGACTAAGGCCTGTTGTGGGAACATATATTTAATTATATAACTTTAAGCTCAGTGTGCCTGCGCTACCTGCGAGGTCACAAAGCGAACACTGAGGAAGACCCAGAGCCTTCATCGGAAACAAGACCCCGAAAGGAGGAGAGACCCCCGATCACTGCTGCAGCATGTGCAACACAACACAGTGACGTAGATTTTAGGAATAGAAACTAGGAGGAGCTTTCTAGAGATTCTGTATTAATATGCATTAGTAAACAGTATATAAGTGAGATTTGTTGCTTGACTGATTTGATACAGTGAGAGGAATGGCCCTGCCCGTACCCCTGGTCGGTTTTGCTCATGCTTTATTCAAACCTCAAACCTCAATTCTATACTAGATACTGCCAAATTTTGTATCAGTGTAACTAATATACTTTGACTGCATTCATTTATATACAATTGCTGCTAAATTTAACCTCGTTGTTCCAATTAATTGGACAAATCGAACATATCCAAAATCCATTTATAACACCCGGCAAATGTGCACGTTCCGCGGAGTGGAACCAGATACTGACCAGATCTATCAGCATCCGCAGGATTTCGTGGGGATTGTCCAGCTTCTCCACCTTCCTGCAGTCCCCATCTGACGACAGCAGGCTGGACAGTTTCCGCCCCAGGTTGTTCTTGTTCCCCAGGAGCTTGACGCGCTCTGAGGAAAACAGAAACGCATCAACTGCAGAATTGTTCAGGAAGGGAAAAACGACTTTGGGATAAAGTAAACCGGGATCTGGACAATCCCAAAAAGGGCAGTGCAAGCTGCAGCTTCTCCCTCTGCATGGGACATGGCAGCACTACTCTTGCTGTCACATAAAGGCTACACAGACCTTACATGTGGGAACTTGAGAATTCCTTTCACTCTACAGAAAATACACTTTTGGCACCCTAGTTAAACAGTAATTCATGGTCATTTGTTTACAATAGGTAAGTAGCTTTAAAAAACCCAAAGATTCACTGATGCATGCCACTTACAAATTTGTAGGATTTCCAGAAATTATAAAATACATTAAAATTATGGAACATATATGCCAGGTAGAGGAGCCTGAAAGCAGTGGTGTCAGCACAGGGGAAACAGCTGCTCAACGTTATGCTGTTGTAGTGCTACACCCCAGGAGTGCCCAAGGAATCTAGGAGATACACCACATTTCTGAGCCTGGCAGCTACTGGCCAATGGCCAAAATAAATATATTATGCCATTCTTAAAGTCTGCAGTAGTTTCCATCATGATGTAAGCACTTAAATACTTCTCTTTATCTTTTATTTTTAAAGAATAAAAGATTATTAGAATTATTCCTACTTTACAGATTAGAATTCTTCCTCTTTTACACAGGGCTTTGTAACTCCGTATCAGTGTAAGGACACTAATAAACACTAATAAAGCATAAAAAAGGCTAAAAATGTTTAAAGAAAATGAGACAAAAAATCTAGTACTCCATTCATGGAATGGCCTGGGTTAGATGAAACCTTAAAGTTCATTTTGTTCCACAACTTCCACTAGACTTCAATACCCCATTTGGAGCTAAAAAAGCTCCAACTATACTTTTTTTTTTTTTGCACAGGGAGAGGAGCTCCTGCTGCCTCCTGTGCCAGCCAGCCCCCAGACACACAGACTGCCCAGCTACCAGTGCCTCGCAGGCGTCTCCAGTTTGCAAATCTGGTTTCCTTCTTCACGTTTATCACTTCTGCCAGCCTCAGGGCCTGGTCCTTCCTCTGCATCAGCTGCTGCTCAAATGCAATTCTGAAGGCATCTGCCATGATGTATGCTTCATCCTTACTCTTCTTCAGATTTTCAGTCTGGTTTTAATTCAGGGAAAATTTAAAGCATATTAGCTAATTTAGAAGTAAAAGCAGATTTAAAATTAATACTAAGACACAGACATCTTGCAAGTATATATAACCAAGGAAATAGCAGGAACCAAAGAGTTTCCTGACATGTAAATAAACATATTTTGAAATGTGTATTGAAGTCCTTACTCTTCATTGTCTGCACATGTTCACACCCCCAGCCAACTACACAATCATCTCTGTGTATTTATTTATCTCTGCACATGTACAAGAGCTTGAGGAGGGAAATCATGTCACATTACATTTGGGCCAGGAAAAAAAGGAGCAAGAGATGGAATCCATATCAATGATGATAAGGGCCAGGCCAGAACCTATTTTCAAAACCAGTTAGTCACCTGGAAGTTCTGCAGCAGGACCACAAGGATGGCTACCACATTTGCAGAGTCAAATACAAATTAGAAGAAAAATTTTAATCTGCACAATTTCACTAAATAGAAAAAAATTGGAGCTTGGAATTCCTGTCATTGATTCAAGTGTGAGGTAAACAGGTATTTTCCAGCTTGCTGACTGAGCTGGGTGAGCAGGCTGTGGGTGCAGATGCCAGCACGAGGGAGGGGTGAAAGGCACTGCCAGGAAGGAAGGAAAAGGTTCAGTGCCAGTCCACATGCACAGTGTGCACATTCATGCAGGGCATACATTTAGGCTGTGTTCTTTTTTTCCAGATTAAAACATACAGGGAGAAGGGAAAATGATGCAAAAATTACTTTCTTTTAACTAGTAAAGCTGAGTAGATATAATCACAATTTTTTCTACCAGCAAAAATCATGGCATTGTAAGCATCACAAACAAACTCTGCACTATTTCTGAGATCAGTTGTGAGTTTGTGTAAGCAGGGTTTGGGTGTCCCTGGCTTTGTCAGGATTGGTGCAGGAGCACCCCCTCCCTGTCCCCACCCAGCCAGGCCATGTCACCTCTTGCTTGAGCTGCAGGAGCTGCTTCCGAGTGAGAGCTGCCACTCTGGCACAGGGACAGGGCTGCCCCTCAGCAGGACTGCAGGTGCAGGCTCCCAGCACGGCCAGCTGAAAACCCAAAACAAAGCACGGGTCAGGAGCTGCCAGCACTGACCCACCCTGAAAGCACACGGGGAGCAGGAGCAGGAGGCTGCTGAGTCACACGGAGAGGTGTGTTCTCAGGTGGGTGTGCCACACCCTGCAGCCCTCACCTGTGCTCAGCACAGGAACACACCTATCCTCACCTAATCCTCACCCAGGACACTGCTGTGCCCAATAAAGCACGAGGAAGCAGCGTTTAAGTGCTAGGAAGAATAAAAATAAGCCTGTGAAATACAGCCTGATGCCTCCTTCTGTCTGATCTTTCTTTGCAAGGCGCACCAGGAAGAACAACACTGATTAACAGACACTGATTAAAGGCATGTGCTAATTAGCTAAAAATAGGTTCAAATGAAGGGATATGTAATGAGCAGTGATTTCTCTCTATGTATTTTGAATACATATCTCTGAAGCAGCCATTTGGAAAAACACATAGGCAATACTTACTTCAAGACCTGTAAAATCAGTAACGTCACTTTTGTTCAACGACATATTCTCCTGAAAAACTTTCTGCTGTTTCACATCCAGCATTGCAAGGAATTCCAAGCACTGCTGGTTCAGGGCTACAAAATAAAAAACAGAAAGAGATTACAAAACCCTGCTGTCCCGATTTCTTAATTCCTGAGTTCAACTACACCCGAATGAAGCAGTTTTACAGTTCAAGCATCGGTTTGGGAACAAGATGAGAGTGTAGAAGTAGAAACTCATATCCCAGTTGTTCCTCCTTCTGTGTTCTCCCAGAAGTAATGACCCACTTAGAGAGAGACCATTTCCTGTATTGCTCTGCCTCAGGACTGAGTGCTCATCTCTTTGTACACTTGCAAGTCAGGCAGCCTCTCATTCAGAACAGCACAACACTGGGGAAGTAATTATTTAAGTCAGCTGTTTTAAAGCTTTTTTGAAGGCAAAAATAAAGGAAAGGGACTGCTTTCCAGTTTAATTTCCATGCTTCTGCATATCCACTGAGATCAGCTTCCAGTAACAAGACACTGATCCCCACAAGAAGTTTCCATCACAGCTAAATCCTTAATTATTCCTGGAAAACAGTGTATTCAGAGGAATAACTGCTGCTGGCTTACTTGCATTTTCAGCTTTAAGTGTTTTAACTTCTTCTGTCCTCAGCTTCAATGCTTCTTTAAGAGCTGCATTTTCACAGTATATCCTGAAGAAGTTAGAAAATAGCTTTATTTTATTTTTAAAAAACATTTTAAGTAGGCAATCAATAATTTAAAAAATAACCTGCTAAAGCATGGTATCTAATATTTCTGCAAATTAAAATTATGATTACTTAAAAGATGGAATTAAAAAAATCAAAAGTGAAAGGAGTACTAGCTATAAATTAAAAAATGTCACATGTAAGTAGGCAGTGCCCACACCTTTAAAAAAAGATGACTTTAAGTGCCACAATTCCATTAAAAATGCAAAGAAATTGGTAAATATGAACTCTGAAACACTTGCTAGAAATTTCTTACTTCCTTGAAGGAACAAAACTGCTATTAGAGGTGTGACAGCTCTTGTCTGTAAACTTCCTATAGTCTGAATCCTGTTTTCAAGAACAGCTGTGCCTTCAGGTGCTGCAAGGTGAGAGCACACAATATGCACTGGTAATGCATTTTTCCTTGAAGTATTTCCCTCTTGAACAGAACAGAGGCAATCTGACGTCCTAAATGTCACAGCAATACAATTTGTTTGGTGCAAATGCAGCCTAGTCTGAACTATTCCACTCAGAAAAAAACAATGGAAAATGCACATTCTTCTTGTCCTGCTGCCTCAGATGCCAGAAAACCATCAGAAAAATATGAGATGTTTCACAAAGCAGGCTGTCAGTTTTCTGAAGTTGTGTCTGTACCTTCCATCAGTCAACACCAGTTTTGTGGCTCCAAACTGCCCAGCCACACTTCCAACCTACTCAGACAGGAAAGCCAGGCAGCTTTTCAAGAGGCACCCCTTGACAAATGCACCTACGGAATGGTTTGTAAGCTTTTGGCTTATTCTTTGATTGGAAGTGGAAACATATTTAAATAAAAGCATATGCTGAATTGTTAAAACAACAGCAATAATAATAATAAAAAATAATGACAATAACAGCTCCTCTGGGCAGGCTTCAGAGACACAATTTCCACATGTAGATGAGTGACTCTGCTGGCCCCATTTCTCAAGGTCTGTTATGTATTATCAGTTTAGTGCCTCTGGCACATTCTGCTTGCCCAACCACACCTGCTGTCCACCCAGAGTGACTCTTATTTAACAAAGAACCTCTTGATCAGCCTCTCTCTAAAGCACTGTATTTTACCTGCACTCATGCCCAGATGTACAGTGCAGGACAATAAAGAAATTATTAACCAGGAAATTACATTTCCACATGCATGCATATACCATTATTTTCCCTGCCTCATCTACAGTTAAGGTAAATAAGGATAATGAGTCCCCAGCTGGCTAAGGTCATATGATGAAATAAAACTCAGCCTAGCAAAGCCAGCCTACAGACGCCTTAAAAAAAAAGAAGAAAAAGAAAGGTCAGGACAATAGATCTAGAAGTTTTAACTGAAAAATACAAATGTGACTAGTGTGAAAAATCAAAATCTTCCAGAATTCAGAAGGGAATTGGGAAAATGCAAAACCCTCAAAGAACCTAAGGAAGCAAGTTTGGAACACAAAACAGATGGCACAGAGCACTCAGTGCAATTAAAAAAAAAAAAAAAAATCAAACAAAAACCCCAGTAATACACAATGTAAGTCAAATTACCTGTCATATTTTTCTGTCCAGGTGTCTTCTATGTTTTTAAATCTGTCCTGGTCAAATTCAATCTCCCATTGCAAGATATTTATTTCCTGTGGAAACAAAACAAACTTGCAGCAGCTGATTTGAGGGTTCCCATCAGAAGGATGCCAGGGGTGCTGGGTTTGGCAGAGAGCTCAGTGACAATCTGTGACACTGCTAACAGCAAATTTGGTAAAAACCAACGTGTTTTAACAAGGGAGCTCAACACCACCTCCCTCCTCCTGCACACCTTCCCCACCCAAACTGGGCACCCATTTCTCAGAGGCCCTGGGAAGCCTCAGCTGAACACTGAGGAGCTGTGCAGCTCACTCTGAGCACCTGAAACCCACAACAAACACCAACTGAAAGTACAGGAAGAGCTCTGGCAATTTTCTGATATTCCCATTATAGCATGAAAACCAAAATAGATCAAAAGAGTGATAAATTAGTACTTCCCTTCCTACTGAAAAGGAGCAGGAATTCCCTTCACAAAACCCCTGGAATTAATGTCAGGCATACCCTGGTTTAAATAAACAGCCTGATAACCCCTGTGTAATAGCCATGGGCTTCTCTGTGAGAAGGAAGCTCCCACACTCACCTTCTCTAGAGTCCTCTTCTCTTCCTCACTTTTCTGAAGCATTGCTTTTGTATGGCTCGTGGCTTTATCAAACACTGCCTGCAAAATTAGCAAACAACCAAACCAAACCCCAAAATGCAGCTCTGTCAAATACTGTGATTAATTTTCAATTAGTTTTCAGTTTCACATATGGAGATGTTCACTTCCATAGTTAAACAGCAGCGTGCAGAGTTTCAAACACCAGCAACTTGCTTGTGAGCCCCAGAGGGTTCTGATCTCAAGTCTAACTTGGATAACAAACTTGTGCTTCAGTCCCATAACCTCTGGTACTGACAGTGTAGCATCATTTAACCCAAAATCATGTTTTCTCCAGGGCTAGTGCAGGAAATCACATCTCAAAAAGCTGGGTCACAACACCCCTAAGCTCTGATCCAGGCCTGACTTGCTACAAATATGTGAGGGTAGAAACTAGACAACTAGAAATGGGTTATGTAAGTAGGCTAAATCCCAGGAACTGATTTTCAGCAGAATTTGTTATGAAAGAGAATAAAAATACTACAAACAAAAGAATGACCTGACATTTTAAGGCACAACTGTCCTCTGGGTCAGCAGGTGGAGGAGTTAACATACTCATGCTTTGCAGCAGGATTCCAAGCACTGGCAAAATCTTCATTATAAGGGACTGGAAAAAGGCCCTAATTTTATATTTAGTACATAAATCCTCAAGGATCCTCAAAGGTAAAATTATAAGAATTGCTACAACGGTAAATTCCTCTTAAATAACACACTAGCTCCAGCAAATTGCAGAGGCAAGTCCTTAGACACCTGCAGACTCAATGATTCAAATTACACCCCTGGGAAGGCTGTAAGGTTTTTGAGGTTCTGGTGAGGACCAGCAGAGGATTTTGTCTGTATTCCTTGCTACCACCCAGTACCAAGTGATTTCTGAGCAGCTCCTACCATGCTCTGCAGGATTCTTAGGGCTTCATCCTTTCCTTCAAGCTGTCTTCGAGATGCTTCAAGCTCAACTTTCAAATTTTCAAGTTCCTGAAGTAAAACAAAGTGGATACACTGAGTAAAAGCCAAGGTAATCCTGTTAAGATTCAACTGTAAAACCAATGCAAATTTGTCCTCCTCAAAAAACAAACCTCTGTTTTACCTGTGTGATGTTCTTTCATGGGCTCACCTGAGGTTAAAGAACACAGGGCAGAGGGAATCTGTATTTTTACAGCTGAAGCTGTAAAATTTTACAGCTGTTGGCTGTCATGCCGACACCTCAACACATTTAACCACAGAAAAATCAAAATGGACTGTTCACTACCTTTCAACAAAAAGGCAGACTAAATATCCAAAGGCTGTTTACCCTGCAGACTCTCAAGACCCAAAGCTTAATAAAACATAAATATCTACCAGGAAAGTACAGCAACACCGACAATATTCTCTACATCTTTAAAAATACTTTTTTGCTCCCTCAAAAAAAAAACCACAAACAAACAACACCCCCCAGAATATAAAATCCATGTCACTACGATTTCCTGGCATAAAACTTAATGAAGTTCCCAGGTGCCATTTCAGTTTTGAGAAACTGGGTCCATCCAAGTCTCTCAGCATGCCAAGATCCTCCTGCTACATTGAAAGGAAATGCAGAATTGGAGAGCAGCACCCTGGGCACTGTTACCAACCTCCAGAGCTTCCTGAAGTTGTTGCTTTAGTTCTTCATCTGACACTTCAGTCCTAGATTCTGTGGGATTAATAGAGGATACTAAATTATAAGATATCGTGATATTTAAAGAAAAAAAAGAAAGTGAGGATTTTACCCTCAAAACAGGTAACATCCAAAGGTGGATTTTCATCTTTGTGCTGTGGGGTTTTTTTCCTTGTGTTGCTAATAAACAGATTTTAAAAACACATCAACTCAAACTTCAAACACGTGGCTTTACAGCTAAAGAAGTGAAATGGGGGGGAAATGTCTGTTGTAAACAGACATAAAGCAAAGGCAAACATTTTATAACTTCCTTTAAAATAAAGCCAACAAAATTGCCATCTTGATTAGAAAAAAAAAATTTTTTTAGATTCTTTTCTGATTGCAACTTTTCAGCATCCACAGTCAAAACAACAGGCAGCACTATTTAGTAGTAGGGGCAATTTTCAAGAGACAGAGATAATTCAGCTTTCTGTGGAAAGGATAATGGGGAATTGTTTAAAGGAGGGAAATAAGCAAGTTACACAAAAATACCTCAGTCAAAATATTAGAAATTGACAGGAAAGCAGTTGGACTGTAATGAACAGCACTCCCTACACTTGATTGTTTTTAAAGCAGCATTGCCTTCACAAAAAGGAAGATGAATGCCAATGCAGGTTCTAAAAATTACTTCCTAACCCCTAAAGTAAGCCAATTCACTAATTTCAACTAAAGGGCAAGTAAGATTTTGAATATTTAGCTACAAACTTTAGATGTCACTTTAGGAAGACTTCAACTTACTCAAGCAAAGCAGAATCCAAGCAGTGTCACTCAATTTCACACACCTATTCCTACCTAGGTGCTCCCACCACGGGAACTCTGCTAAATGTCCCTTTTAAATGCAAAATTAAACACTTCAAACTGGACATTTTACACTAGGAGTGGTCACTGAGAAGCAGTTTTGCTGCTCATGTTCTGGCAGGAAGGTGGAGGATCCCAGCAGGCACTGAGCCCTCCCGCGATTTGGGCAAGTGGTTTGGATTAAACTTGATGGCACTTTGCGAGGCAGCTGAACGGCTCACTTCCACTAATAAAACTTTTCTTAGGGTGAATAATTAGGTTCCGAATTGCTCTTACCACAGCTATTCTGCCGTGTGGAGCTAGAGGCAGGTTTTTTGAGGGATCCCTCGTAAAAGCTGTTTCGCTTTGGAGCAGGAAGAGCCGCAGCATCGCTTTCTCCTGCTGCCTTTGCTGACAGGGGGGAATTACAGGTCTTTCCGGATCCCTTCCTAGATCTAACCGAATAGTAACTTTGTAAGTTCTCCCCTTCATAAACACCTCCCGGTCTTCTCCCAAGTCCGTTTCCCAAGTCGCCGCATGTCATGTCATCCTCTTCTGCTTCCTCCATCTTCTCCTTCTGGTTCTTCTCGGGTTTTTGGTTGGTTTGGAGTTTTTTTCCTGACTGAGGGCCCCTCAAGCCCCTCACCTACCGGCAAACAGCGCCTCCCGCAAGCCTGGATTCTCCCTGAAAAACAGGAAAGCAGTTTACAGCAGCAGGACGAGACCCGAGCGGGGAGCGCTCCGCCGGGAAACCGGGGCTGCCCAAATCGCCGCGATGAGACCCCGGCCCGGGGGGCACCTCGGGGACACCCCTGGGGACACCCCTGGGGACACCCCCGGGTCCCCCGAGCCCCCGACCCACCTGCGCTCCCGCCGCGGGCTGCTCCGGGAGCGGCTCCAGGGACGGGCGTGTTTATTCCTGTTTTTTTTTTTGCACCGCAGCCCCGTGCCCAGCACAGCCCGGACGGCGTGGGAGCACCAGCTGGGGGGAGCAGGCGTGGCCACTCCACGTTTCAGCAGGGACATCCCACACAACACCTTCCACCTGTTTCCTGCTCCAGCCCAACCCGCCACAATGCCCGGGACAATTCTCCAAGGAAACACTCAATTTTTCACCATTTTGGTTTATAATATCATCAAACTTCTGTTGCAGTATTGTTCCACAAGTGTCACAAAAAAAAAAAAAAAAAAAAAATAGCAAAAAAAACCCCAACAGCAAATTTGGAATAAAAAATAAAGTTGTGTGTAACAACACTCCTCACAACAGAATTTTTCAAGAAAGTTGTTTTACTATCCAAACTCATGTATACAAAGGGTTCAGAAGCAAGCACTTCCTGCAGAAGCGTTCATAAAAAGAAAGTTTTTCTTTCCAAGCAGCTTTTCTCTGAAGAAAGGTTTTCTCTTCCTTGTGCAGCCCTGCCCCCCTGGGGCCCGGGCTTTAACAGCAATCAGAACAATCCCTGTTTTATCAGTGGCCACCCTCAGGATCACTGCAGGTCTACCCTGACAAGAGATGGATGCATTTCCTGGCTAATCTTGCAGTGATGTACACATTCCATGACTGGGACAGAGGATGGGCAAGACAGAGAAAAAAGGAAAAATAAACTTTATTGTTACACACACCAGACCAGGGCTCACACAACCGATGTTTCCTTACACATGAAGGAATCCCCAAAGCTCCGTGCAATCATTTTACAGCAACTCTCACATCACTTCTTTTCCCTCCAAGGCAAAGGACTCACCTCCACCTGTACCAAACCCTCTCACTGATGACCCCCACACGCCCAAGGCCACAGTGGAGTGCAGCAGGGTTTGGTACCACAACTCAGCATCAAACCAGCTCCTTTCCAGGACACTGTTCCACCCTCTGGAAATCAAAGCACCTCAACTGCCACCTGTTAGCAGCTCTTAACAGTTTTCATGCAGGGAATTCATGGTTTGGTTTTAATTGTAAGGTCCAAGGAATTCTCAGTCAGTGAACACAGCTCCTGCTACTCAGGACAACCATCTATTTTCATCCTTTCAGTCACTTGTATCAGTTCTCCTGTTGTTTCTCAGGGTGCTGTTACAAATCCTCACAACCTGGCTATTCCAAAGCTTCTTCTACTCCCCAGCCAGTTACAACAAAATTTATGTTCATTTATAATACAAGAATTATGAATATCATTTATTAAACCCTCCCTCCCAAGAGATCCAGCAGTTACTGTTTCACCAAAAGTCAGTTGTTGTCCTTCATCCATTGCTCAATCCATTGCATAATTTGATCCAAATTCCTCTCTAGGTCCTCTGGAGTGTTGCTGGGTAACTGATGTACAATTTCCTTTTTATATGACAACACAGCTTCCTCATATAGAGTCTGAAAAATTTCACACTGAATGTTGTCCTGCAGCTTCTTCCCCGTGTAGCCCCTAGAGAACAAGAGCACCAAGAGGCAGTCTGAGGCACAGAGAAAACAGAGATGTTTTTTTGAAAATCAGTGACTTATGCCCTAAGTGAAGTTCCACTGATGCCTGGATAGGCTCCCTGGAGCAGAGGCTGGACAGAGTTAAAGGAATAAAGCAGGGATTTATTAAAAGCCCTTCCAAGGATTCACCTGGGGCAGTGCAAGAACCTGGTGGCTACACCCAAGAGGGACCCCAGGTCACAAATTTTCACACTTTTATCAGTTTGGGTCCATTTCCACATTGGGGTTAATTGTCCAATTCCAGCTCCAAGTTCTGCAGTCCCACCCTCCCAGATTCTCTCCTCCATTCTCTCTGTTTGCACTTTTTGGGGCTGGAGCTGCAGCGTGTCCTTGGTTCTGGGCTGAAAAAGGATTGTTTGGTGTGCCTGAGCTGGGAGGAGAAATTGCTGACAATTTATATGGAGTTCAGAGTTACTAATGCAGTGCAGAGTCTGGAAATTGTGAAAGCTAACCCTCAAGGCATCCCCAGAGGAGCACCCCAGGGTCCTGCAGCCCAGAGACACACCTGCTCTCCAGCCTGTCGTACAGACACGAGTTGTCCGTGCGCAGCACAAACACGATGTGGAACCAGCGCTCGGGGAAGAAGTCGCAGCCGTGGTAATCCACAATCACCCCTCCCTCGCTCATCCTGTCCTCCAGCTCGTCCACCACCTGCACCACAGCACACAGGGCAGGCTCAGAGGCACTGCCCAGCCAGAACACACGGGGCTGGCTCCAGGGCGGCGCTTACCCTGTCCTCATCCAAGATGGGGCAGTCGTACTCCTCGTCAAAGCCCTCATACAGCTCTCCTGCAGCACAGACAGTTCACATGTTTGTGGGCAGCACAGCACCACCACAATCAACTTACCACAGTTAATTCACATTGTTATGCTTGTCTCAGGAGATTGCAGGCAAAAGGCAGAATTCAGGGTAGGGAACATTTTGCTTACAAACCCCTGTAAGGATAAGTTTGTTATTTATTACTTAGCACCAAGTGTGCTGCTACAGACAAGCTTGCTGAAGTAAATTCATTTAATACACAGAATCACAGAATAGGTTGGGTTGGAGGGATTTTAAATCCCACACAGTCCCACCCCTGCCATGGCAGGGACACTTCCACTGTCCCCAGTGTCCAGCCTGGCCCTGGGCACTGCAGGGATCCAGGGGCAGCCACAGCTGCTCTGGGCACCCTGTGCCAGCCCTGCCCACCCTGCCAGGAACAATTCCTGCCCAAATCCCACCCAGCCCTGCCTCTGGCAGTGGGAGCCATTCCCTGTGTCCTACATCCCTTGTCCCCAGTCCCTCTCCAGCTCTCCTGGAGCCCCTTTAGGCTCTGGAAGGGGCTCTGAGCTCTCCAGCCCCCTCCTCTCCAGCTGCACCCCCAGCTGTCCCAGCCACCAGGCAGCTGTGCACCCAGCAGCAGTCACACCGAGCAGCGTGTCCCCGTGCCCGGGGGCAGCTGTGACACAGCACCTTCCCGGGCCAGGTCCCCCACGTTGACGTAGCTCAGCCCTGCTCTGGACGCCAGCTCCTTTCCCAGCGTGGTTTTCCCGACTCCCGGCGTGCCTGCAGACCAAACCCACAGAAAAAGGTAAGGGGAGAGCTGGCGTGTCCCCTCAGGCACCCCAGCCAGGTGAACGGGAACCTTCTAACAGATCACATTGGAGAGTTCATGGGATGGAAAGGGGGAAAAAAGCTGCAGGACAAAGAGAAACAGGCGGGGGGAGCGGAACAGGAGAACAGGGAGAGAACTCTGAATTGTGCAGCAATGTCACTCACGCCGCGAGGGTTCGAAGGGAAATCTCCATTCACTTGAAAACCCTCGGGTAAAACGAAGGAGCCCCACGTTCTCATGAAGGAGTGGAGCTGCAAAACCACCCCGAGCTGGGACCCCACAGCCAGATCAGCCAGGCTGCCCCTCACAACCTAAACCACCCCGGGCTGTGATGGGGCGCGGCCCCAGACCCCAAAATCCCCCCAGGCTGGTCTCCCCACGCCCCGAATCCCCCCGGGCTTGTCCTCACAGCGCCCTGCGCGGGACGGCGCCGCCGCGGTGCCTACCGGTGATCAGCACGTTCGGCCGCCTCATGGCCGCCGCCCGGCGCCGCGGACACACGTGTGCGGGGGCCTTCCCCGCCGCGGCGCGCAATGATGGCGTCACCGCGCTGCCCGGCGCGGCGCGGACAGCTAAGAGCCGGCGGAGACGAAGGGCCCCTCAGCGCCGTGTGAGGGGACGCGGCCCGGCCGGGACCGGGCGCCGAGCGCTGTCCGAGACCCCCCGAGCACCGCGTCACACCGAGAGTCACACCGCGGCTCTCCCTTCCCCCGGAGCACCGAGGCACGCAGAGTCCCGCCAGGCCCTGCACCGGATCTCCGCCTGGGCCCGGCGGGGCTCCGCAGGCGGAGGGCTCCCCCCGGCCCAGCATGTCCGGCAGCGGCCCGGGAAGGCCGGCGGAGGTGGGTCCGGGGCTCTCGGCAGCCCAGTCGTTTATCCTTCTCCAGTGGGAGTTGTTCTGAATTTTACTAAGAGAGAGATTTGGTTTGGTGTCACTGCTGTGGAAGGGACCCGCGCTTTCACGGGGGTCTTGCAGGTGACTGTATAAATTCGCAGCCTGTGTGGCAGTAGCGGTGCCGGTGCCGCCGCTCTGTCACGGGCACGGTGCGAGCGTCAGAATTTGTCAGAGAAACTCCCGCTGCGTCACAAGGTGCAGGAGGGAAAAAACCTCCCGTAGTCCCGCAGAGTCCCTCAGAGAGGGGTGTGGGTGCAGCTGGGTCCGGTCCGAGCCCCAGAGCTGGCTCGTGTGGACAGGATTGTACAGATGTCACTGAACCTCCCATGGCCTTGGCCTGCGGGATTGAGAAGGCCAAACCAGATACGTTTATGCAAAATGTGTTTAATAATGGTTTGACAAAGAGATCTTAATCAGAATTATTCACTGCACAACGCAGGCAGTATAATCACTGCTATAGTGCAGTGTGGAGCAATAGCTGAAATGTGAATATGCTTACATGAACGGTGGAAATATAAAGTAAAGGCTGGCTTTGATGACCTTGGAGGCATTTTCCAGCCTATTCTAATGATTCTGTGATTCCTAACATGGAGGTAATCATATTAAAGCCAGCAAAAACAATTACAGGATGGAGATTGGTGTTACTCACCCAGGCTGTGTGCATTGGGCTCAGCCTCGAGTGCTGACCTTGAGATCACATCATCCCCACTGCAGGAGGAATCCCCACACCCCCAGTGAGGGAGATGTCAGGAGATGCTGCCACTAAAATTTGGGACAGTGCTTTTCCAGTCTGAAGTGCTGCCCTGTCAGCCAGATGTGCCAGCTGAGCAGCTCTGCACAGGTTCTCAGTGCTGGCACTTGCTTGTTCCTTTCTCTGGGGATTTTCCCAGCTCTGCCACAGCTTCAGCTCCCTCCCAGGGTGTTGAGCTTTGGGGTGGTGGAGTCAGGCTGGTTTCAGCATTATTCACCCCAAAAGCAGCCTGACCCTCTCCTTCATTTCCCACTGGGGTTTGCAAACAGAGCCTTGCTGGAGTTCCAGGCAGAGGCTCCTGCCACCTCCAGCTCTCATGCCCTGTCTGCCAGCACTCTGCTGTGCTGGTTCAGAGTTTCACAGCCCTTTTGGGGGTGCTGTGTCTGTGCTGTCACTCACATGGTCACCGAGGCACCCAGCCTGTTACCCCACACCGAGGGGCTGCCCCGGGACCCCTGTGGTGTTATGTGGGGATGAGTCTGCTGGGATGTTCTCTAATCCAGAATTAAATCCTGGTGCTGTGGCCAGCATTGTTCTGTGTCCTGGCATAGACTCTGGTTCAGCCTGGCTGCCCAGAGCAGCTGATTTTAGTGTGCTGCCCCAATAACTGTCCTCTGCCATCTGCTTCTAACTTTTATGCACAAATGATTGCATTGTAAATATTTTTGAAAAGTGACACTGAAAACTACAGAGAGACAGCGTGAATGTTACCATCTTGTAAAAATGGCCTGAGTAAGCTGACACTGCTTTTCCATTCTTTTTTAATTCTTTAGGTTAGATGTGTGTTTGTGGAGTTATGAACTTGTTCTGATTCACCAATTTGCTGCAAAATGCTCCTGGCACAATGATGCAGTTTGGCTTTTTTTTTCACACAGAAGAGTCACAGAACCCCAGGTCCATGAAACCACCCAGTGCCATCCCTGCCATGGCAATGACACCTTCCACTGTCCCAGGGTGCTCCAACCCCAATGTCCAGCCTGGCCTTGACTGCCAGGCATGGGGCACTGTACACTTGTTAAAATCTCCCATTTCCTAGGGGCAGCTGTGCCCAGCCGAGGGGAGGAGAGCACTGCATTCCTACCCAGACATTTGTGTTCCTGCAGGTGGCAGAGTGGCTGGCACGTCCGTTCGATGACTTGCTTGGAAGCACAGGCACTGCCCCCTGCGCAGTTGCTGCGAGGAGAGGCGGCTCTGGCAGAAGCCGTCGGCAGGAGCAGAGAGCCCCGAGCCCCGGGGCGGAGAGCGGCAAGGCCGCAGCTCCTCCCAGGAAAAGAACAAAGCTCTGCGCCGTGGATCCGCCCCGTGCCAAGCCCGGGCGGAGGCGGAGCCAGGCCCGGGAGGAGCTGCCGTGGGTGGAGAGATACCGACCCGAAGCCCAGGTGGGAGAGCTGCTCCAGGGCCGTCACGGGGACGTGCCTCTGTCCACAGCCTGCACCCTCCAGGCTCTCACCAAACCCTGTCTGGTGAAGCACAAGGCTTCTGGGTTGTTGATTCTCTGTGAATGCTTATTGATTCACTGCCAGACTCCAAAGAGCACTTTTTCTGTAGGACACACACGTTCCCCCAGGTTTCCTGAGCAGGAAAAGCTGCTCAGGAAATGCTGTTTCCTGTCAGCCCACTTGTAAACTCTTGAACCTGTTACTGAATTCCAGACACAGCCAATATTCCAAGCACTGGGGAACCCAGCTGTGTGGGATTTGCAGAAGTTCCAAAAATCTCTGCCAGTATTCAAATAAAAAAAGTAAAAAGGACTAGCTGCTGCAATAGTTATGAAGTATCCTGACTCAGACAAGACTGTAGGGTTACTACTTAAAGAATAATAAATAGCTTATTATGCCCTGACTGCAAAGAATGGAAAACTGAGGTGATTGTCCTTAACTGTGGCATTAATTCTGCACAGCATACATGTAACTGCAGCACACACCAGCATGCCTGTTGATGTTTTACCCAGCATTTGCTCTATTCTTTAATTTCATCATTGGAAACCAGGAGTTTAAGAGTTTAATTTATAACTTTCACGTATTTTAACCTTGTTTCAGAATGATCTTGCGGTGCAGAAGAAGAAGATTGAGGAAGTTGAAACCTGGTTAAAAAAGCATATATTTCAGAGGCAGCCAAAGCAGGTAAACTTGCTAAAATGAGCAACTGGAGGCATTTAACCGCACAAACAAGCTGAATACAATTTCAAGTTCACAGAAGAGCCTCAGCTGAGAGAGATATTGATTGTGTATCTTCTTCATTGTAAAAAATAGTCAAAAGACATTGGTTAGAGCTTTTATATTTATTTTGGGTTTATGCTCATAAGAGGTACATTCTGATTCTGCTCAGAATGCAGCACAATCAGAAAACAGAAATAGTGTTTTCTGGCACCCAGTCATAAATCACAACTCTTCAGTTTGTGCTTGAAGCTGCATTTTGTCTCTGCCTGGTTAATTTTTAAGTCTTGTGACAAACTTCCAGTTGCACTGAGCTGGTATAAGGATGGTGAGGATGTTTATAATTTTGGTTGGTAAGAGGCATTCTCAGACACAAATTGCCAGCCTTGCCTCGTGTTTTGCAGAGCTGGTTCTCCAGGTGAGTGTCTGTTGTGTTGGCAGTCACGTGCAGTTCATTTACCAGAGGCATTAGGAACAGAGCAAGGCTCTCAGAGTCCTGGCCTGGTTCTCTCTGAGTATTCAGCAGATAAATTAACAACACAAAGTGTGTGGCTGGGGTTTCACTGGGAGAGAGGATCTAGAGAAACTACAGGAGAAATTCAACCAGTATTCATCCTTAGCCATCTGTCAGTCTTTATTTGTCACAGTTGTGATTATGTTTTGTATCTCTGTGTCAGGGTGGCTCTGTCTTGCTGCTGACTGGCCCTCCTGGCTGTGGAAAAACTGCAACTCTGCAAATTCTAGCCAGAGATCTTGGCCTTCAGGTGCAAGAATGGACCAACCCTCTCTCTTTAGACTTCACAAAGGAGGATTTGAGAAATATGTTTGGCCATGGTAAGTATGTTGAGGGCTTTTCTTTTTATCCTTTTACCTCCCAGTTACTCTTGTGGGTTTTCTATCTTGTAGTTTTGCTTCATTTCTATCTATCACGTATGAAAACAGATCCACATCCATGTAAGTCCATACCTTAATGTTTATTGAGCATCTTCCTGTTGCTTTTATCTGGAAAGGGATTTAGTTTTTTTTTTTTACAGTGTTTAGTCCAAAGTAATTGACAATTCAAATCAGCATAGAGAGCTCTGTAATAGCCTGAATGTAATTTGAACCAAATAAATGAAAGCAGGTAACTATCTTTGTCTGCGTCCTCAGTTGAATCACCCCCCTTTAAAAATTCTCCTGTGTTTGTCACATGTTTGCCAAAGGGCTTGTTCAGTTTTGCTGTCAGAAAATAGCACGGGTGGGTTTTGGTTTGGTGGGGTTTTATATTTTACTTGGTATAATATAGAATACCTATTTTTAATTAGTTTTCTTTTTCAGACTCAAATTTTCATACGTTTCCGAGTCAGGCCCAAGCAGCTCTCTTTCAAGATTTTCTATTAAGAGCAA
This sequence comes from Oenanthe melanoleuca, assembly GCF_029582105.1. Classification (NCBI taxonomy): domain Eukaryota; kingdom Metazoa; phylum Chordata; class Aves; order Passeriformes; family Muscicapidae; genus Oenanthe; species Oenanthe melanoleuca. The sequence continues at coordinate 7,734,812 of NC_079362.1, forward strand.
ATAAATATAACAAACTTCAGATGCTTGGGGAGTCCTCAGAAAGTGATAAAAAGCTTATTCTTATTGAAGTAAGTGAAAACCTGTGAAATGTTGTGTTTAAAACAGTACCTTTTGTTGTAATTCTGACATGCTGACTAGCTAGATATTAGATTGGTGTTTCCCAAAGTTAGTCTGCTTTACTGCAGATGAGATCTTCATTCCTTTTGTGTCTCTACAGCAGTCTAGAGCCACAGCCTACCTGTAGTTAGTTATGCCACAGAAGCAAGTAGTCAGGCAGAAATGGGAGTCTGGTTTGGGCACAGAAATATATAACAGAGTATCAAAAAATAGAGCAAACAGTATTGAGAAGTCATTCCCATGTTTCTGGATGATTAAGTTTATAGAAATGTGTATGTGTATAAACAGGAAAAGTGGAAAACACACCACTATTCCTATTCTTTAACGATGCAAGAGAGTGTAGGGGACACATGAGAATGAACACAAGCAGGAACAGTTGAAATTTAGCACTTTCTCACTGATTTTACACAGGTGGAGGTGTTCAGGGCACAGGTGTGAATGGAGGGTTTGTGGCCAGGTACAGGACAAGGTTTTATCTGTACTTTTGTAAAGTGTGTATAATAGCAATTTCTTTCTGAACTTTTCAATACTTTTCATGAGAGAAATTTTAGAAGTTGGTAGTGATTTTCTGTAAACTTTCAAGACCAAAACAGACAGAAATTCTGGCAGGGTAATGCAGTGTGCTGTGGACTTTAGGAAACAGAGTCTCATGAGAGAGTCTCATGACTCTTGTCTTTAAAAAGTCACCTTCTTCACATCCTGTCACACTTGACATGGGTGTCCTGCCTCTCTTCCTTAAGGGATCTGCTTCTTGGAGTGTTTGTCCTCCGGGTAAAATTCTTTTTCAAGGCAGTGTGGTCCCCCAAGGCTGTGCCTTGGGAAACTGAGACAGCAAGAAAACAATTATTTGTAGGCTGTCATTTTCCCTGATGAGACATGCTGTGCTTTGGGTTTGTTTCCCCTACTGCTCCTCTGGCTGACTCCAGTGTTAGCTGTGTTTAAATGTAGCTGGCAGCAAGCAAACCAGGAGTTACAAACGTGTGGCAATGCAGTATACCACGACAGTCAGTCGGTGGAAGAGAATATTTACATCTGAGTGTAATGACTGCAGCTCTTTGTTTTGGACAGGATATTCCTAACCAATTCTACCGAGATCCTGGCAGCCTCCATGAAATCCTCAGGTCAGTGACAAATAAGCTGTTAGTTGTTAGCAACTTGCAGAGCTGGAGTTTGCTGTTCATCATTGCTGATCATCATTGTTCATTTTGGTGTTTTGCGATGCAGGAGTTTCGTTCGTATGAGCAGGTGCCCCCTGGTTTTTATAGTCTCAGATAACTTCAGTGGAGACAGCAACCAGAGGTCACTATTCCCCCCAGAAATTGTAGAGGAGTTGTGTATATTCAATATTAGGTAAGACCTTCTATCTCATTAAAATACGGCTCAAATAGCTGAGAGCTTAGAAACTAATTTATACTTTTTTAATGAAATTCAACAGTTTCAAGCCCATTGCACCAACAAATATGATGAAAGTTCTCAATCGAATAGCTGCAGCAGAAGCCAGTATGGTAAGTTGGCAAAGCTCATAACTTCTGTGCAGTGCATGGACCATATACAAATATATTGTTTTTGTTACTGTATTTGATCTTTGATAGCAGAGCCCCACATCTCCCCAAAGAAAAAATAAGATTTTCCCTGGGGGACACAGAAAGCAAGGAACAAGCTGGACAGACACCTTGTTTTGAAGATTAGTTTCACTTAATCTGTGGTCCAAATCTGCAAAATTGCTTCTGGAAATTACTCTGGTTATTACAGTAACTATAAAAATGAAGCAAATAATAGGAAGAGATGTAATCTTTTGTGTATCCAGCAGGGCCAGAAGAGGTCATGAACATAAATCCTGTGTTATTCCTGAACTGTTTTGATTACAAGCAAATATCATATCGGGTGACACCTTGCAAGGAGTTGTGTGCATTTTTCTCTTTAATATTCTTATATAAATGGTGACAGTGTGCTTAAATGGATTAGATTTTTTAAAGTTCACAGTATTCTGTGATTTGAGCACAGGGTGGATACTCGTACCTGTTCATGGTGTGTGTGAGAGGTAGGTTCCCAGAGCCATATTCAAATACTTCTTTTCCTGCTCTTCCGTTGCTTTAAATGCTGTTTTTCCTTGTAGAGCAGAGAGAAGAATTACGCTTTTGATAGAGCTTCTCTGGAGTTGCTTTGCAGAGGTTGTTCAGGTGACATAAGAAGTGCAATAAACAGCCTTCAGTTTTCCTCTATGAAAGGTAAAAATTAAGGTTTTGTTAAGTGAAGTGATATTTTGGCCATTTTTGCTGAAAACATGTTCTGTTCACAGTTGCAGCACAGATGGGTGAGTTGGAAAAACATTCTTGACATGCTTCTGTGGAGCAGGAATAAACACAGGGCGTGTGGGGGCGTGAGTGGGGCTCAGCTGGTGCAGGCTGGGGTTCAACCATGGCATGTGTGCGTGTGCTGATGTCATTTGATGAAATGCTGTGTTTGCTGTTCAAAGTTTCTACCATTCAGCCTTAGTTTGAAGGGGATGCTTTCATTGCTTGGTTTTTGCATTTCCCAAACTCCTTATTTCAGGAGCATTTTACAAGTCATAATTGTTAAGGAACCAGTGCATATGAGTTGCATTTTTAAAAGCAGTACTCTGGCATGTGTTGTTCATTCTCAGGACTGTGAAATTAAATTAAATGTTAATCATTGAACCAAAGGAAACAGGCTCATCAGTTTTCTTCTGCTGTATGTGGTACAGCTAGTAATGGTATTGTTTCTGTCACTTTTTTTTTTCCTCCCATTTGCTTTGCAAATAGAAAATGTGCTCATGGAATACAAAAATTTAAGGTAGTTTCAAGTTCATTTTTTAAGAGGGAATGTTATTTGTACTTTGAGCTTTAGGGTATACTGAAAGTAGCTGGGCAGTGTTAGTTATATTACAGAAGGCAGGAAGTGAAGTTTTTCATTTAACTTGCACAGTTTGAAGGTCAATTATTCTGGTGATGCCTTCAGGTGTACCAAGCTTGGATTGTTCTGTGTGAATCAGAAAAACAGAAGATTGCTGTCAGTGTGGTGATTGTGCCATTAGTATGAGTGGATATTAGATTGGTGATATCTGAGAAGAGCATGCTGGACACATCCTCCAGAAAATCTAAATAATGTTAAAATAACCAGTGTGCGTAATTTGTAATAAGTTACCTTGGAGAAATGTAAAACTATGAGAGTTAGAACTGGGGAGAATACAGAGGGATATGACTTTAGAGCTTCTTGTGTGTGGACTATGGGAATCACAGCACACTGAACATTCCCCTTGCACATTTTCTCTAACACTGAGAAGGTATTTGAACAGAGCATCTTTAGCTGTGCAGGTGTTCCAGTGAGGTGAATGATTGGCCCCATCTCCTTGCTGGTCTCCTGAGCATGCAGCATTTGTTTTTATGTAGCTAAAGTATGTTTCTTCCTGTGTGTGTCTATGTAAGCACAATTGATACTTTCACTTTGTAACGCTGTTAATGGGTGGAATGGATCCGTGGTAATTGTGGGAGAAAAGAAAAATAAATACCGGAAGGATAATTTAGTTCAGTAAGAAACATTCAAATGCCACAAAATGAAATTGAGGGTGAAACCTTTCAAATTTTTTAACTTAGAGTAAAATAAGGGTTTTATTTCATGAAGCTCAAAACTTTGTGGAAGATAGTAGGCAGTTGGAAGAATCACCTAAATGAAAGGTTTTCTTTGCCACTTTATATTTGGGAAGTTATTGTACAGATAGTGCCAGTAGAAGACAAAATTTAAAGTAAACAGGATATAACTGAAATAACAGGATGTAATTGAAATATAATTTACATACTTTTGTACGTGTTCTTTATAAACATGAAATTCTAAATGTGGTCAAGTGGGGAATGCATCAGAGCTAGAAGGGATAAACCTGAATGCTTTTTTCAAAGACAGCTATTTATTGTTCAGGAAAGTACTTGGTACCTCAGCTGTGGCTTAAGGGACAGAAGTGGAATGAAGCTAATGAAAGATACTAATTTAGATGACTAGATTGTGTTCCTAATAAATAATTGTGCTCCCATTTTATATAGTCTCCTCTGTTCCTTTTTTTAGTACTGTTTGTTCATACAGAACATCAGCAGTAGCAGTATAATAGAAAACTTCTGCAGAATCATGTACTCTGTCTTGATTTTATTTTTTATTTTATTGATAGACTGCTCATTGGAGAAAGAATTTTGGTCGAAGAAGAAGAAGAGTAGTTCCACAATAAAATGTGAGGAAGCAGGGGTATCCAAAGTAAGAAAGAAAAGTAAATGTGATACCTCGGAATACGAGATACAAGCTATTGGTGGCAAGGACGCATCCATTTTTCTTTTCCATGCTCTGGGGAAAATTATTTATTGCAAAAGTAAGAAAACTTTTATTTATTCTCTGCTTCAAAGTGGTCAAAGCATGTCAGCTGCTACTTATCTGAAGTAAGGCTTCAGGTGGCCTCTGTCTGGATGTTTTGCCAGTAACAGCAGTATAAAATCAGATAAATCAGGGTCCCTAATGCCACTGGCTGTGCATATTTTGATAGTAATTCACAATACTGGCTCCCAAACCAACTGAGGAGAAGTAGTGAGGTGAGGGAATACAAAAACAATTTGATTAGATTTGTTATGTGAAGCTTATTGCACTAATTGTGTGTTGATGACTGTGTGATATTGACTGTCATAATTAAGTACCTGTGCCTGTCCCAGAATGGAAAATGCTATAATTTAGGTACTGATGGAGCTGAGAGTTGGTAAGAACATTTCTGAAGATGAAGACTAAAGCCTGTGCAATTCTTTTCAGGAGAAGCAGTGTCAGAAGCAGAGTGCCCTCAGCTGCCTGCTCACCTGTCGGAGCACCACCGGGACACCTTGCTCATCCAGCCCGAGGTGAATCCATCCTGCAGTGGCTCCACGAGTTCAGCTGGTCCGGGGTGATTGGTGCAAATCCTTAATCACAGGGGTTTTGTCACTGGTCTTAGCTGGTGTGCATTCAGCCTGAGTTAGAGAATCACTCGTCTGGAAGGGAGCACAGGGGCATTGCTTGTGTCTGGGCATTGCTGCACAGACCTTGTGTTCCAGCTCCCTGACCTAGATGTGTCACAGGATCCTTCTCCTTACCCACCTGTAAAATCCAAACTTTTCTTCTTCCTAACAGGATATTGTGGAAAAATCACATATGTCTGGAAGCATGTTCAATCTATACCTTCACCAGAACTACGTGGACTTTTTTTCTGATATAGATGATGTAGTGAGAGCTAGTGAATACTTGAGCACTGCTGATGTCCTTTGTAGTAACTGGAGTGTAAGTGTCATCTCTTTACAGGCACACACTTGTTTTTGAGTACTTTGACATTGAGCCTCTTGACTTTTTGCCGCATTTTGGAAAGTTTGCTGCAAACTTGGGGTGTGAGTGACATGAATTGTAAATTAATTCCAAAGTACATCAGTGGCAGAAAAGATGCATAGCCAAAGTTTTGTCCAGTTTTGACAGCATTTTATTGTAGTGGGTTGTAGTGTTTGTAGGATACTCTACAAAGTAGTTTTGAGTAGAATATGTTTGTGCTGAGAAGGAATCCAACTGTTCCTTTTTTTCTCAGCTGCTTGGAATGCAAGTTTTGCAGCAATCTAGACTTTAAAGTGGTGTGCATGTTGTGCCAGTGCAGCTGCTGAGTGTGTTTCAGTGCAGATGAGCTGCTTGGAGGTCACAAAATGCCCCATTTCTCTCTCAGACACGGCCTGTGATGGAGAGCTACAGTGCCTCCGTGGCTACCCGGGGGGTGATCCACTCCAACACGTCCAGAGCCTCTGCCCAGCAGCAGGGGGGCATGGGGTTCCGACCCTTGCATAAACCCCAGTGGTTTTTGATCCATAAAAAGGTAAATCATTGATTTTATTTCTTCTTAGTTGTCTTTTCTCCTAAGGTGTGACTGTTGAGTAGTACGGGTGAAATTGGATCACACTGCTAAACTTGTCAAACACCCTATTTTGAGATAATCTGGTTCTATAAGGCACTTGCTGGAAGAGCAGTTTGCATCACTGCTTTAATGTAAAAATAAATTGCAGGCCTCAGACAGAGTCTGATGTCTGTGTCCAAGCTGGCATGTTCCTGGGAAGGTCTTAACCCTAAATTAATAGAGAGACGGTTAGAGTTGGAATACTGTTAAGTATTTCTAGAATTGAGTTTGGTTTTGTCCAGTTTGAAGCACATTGAACTGTTGTATAAGTGTAAGAAATTTCTGCTGTTAGGTTTATGTGTTTATCAGAAATAACAGGTGATACATACAGCAGGTCTTGGCATTTTTTTACATTTGCACTAATATGTTGGCAAAAAGCATTGGCCTGGGTGGGCTGGGAATTCTGTAATCAAGGAATAGGTTTGGTTTATTTTAATTTTAATGTGCAGTAAAAGGCAAAGGTGAAAGATTCCACCATTTTTATGATTGGCGTGGTAACTGCTTGCCTTTTGTGTATCTGGTCTCATTTTTCAGTAGCTCCCTGTGGCAGACAGGAATAAAGTCTTGTTATATGGTACAAAACATTTACATTCATAATGGTTTACCAGTTTTTTTTTACTTGTGGTTCCCTCCCCACTTCCCAACTCTTACAGTATCAGGAAAACTGCCTTGCTGCAAAATCTCTGTTTTCAAGCTTCTGTTTACCACCTGAGTGCCTTCAGACAGAGCTACTGCCTTATCTTGCTATGTTAGCAAACCCAATGAGAAACCAAGGTAAGATGGGTCAAGGTAACTCTTGATCTTGTGTTCTTTTTACAACTGAAACATCCTGACAAATTTCATCAGCCAAAAGGTCAATACTGTTTATACTTCTGCCTCAGTATAAAACAATCTCCTGATAAATGTTATGTAGGTAATACCCAAAGATGCTTCTAGTACCACAGCCAAAATTAAAGCTGCCCTGGTGGGTTGGTCAAACTTTAGTGATTAAGGTGCTCTCTAGGCTTAGGGCTTTTATTTTATAGTGCTGGAGGATTTGATAAGAAGAGTTAAGGAAACCTAGTAGGCAATATTGACTAGATTTCATTGCTTGCTGATCCCTTTCCAGTAACAGCAACAGACTTGTAACACCTCAAAAAGCCTTTCACAGATGAAAGAAGCAAAATTCAAGTTTGAAGTGCATTAAAAATTAAGTTAAATCTGAGATAATCCACTAGCAAACCAGTCATGCAGCAAAACTTACTTTGTGTGATACATGATGCAAAAATTAGTATTTGGAGATCTAGGTCACTTATACTGTTTTTAATTGTTACTAATAAAAAGTATCATGTCTTAACTAAGGCCTTGGTAACAGGATAAGTGAATTTTGTAGGCTGTGGGATAATAGCTCTACATGACAAATACACGGGATGAATGTCAGGGATTTGAATTTTGTCTGTAGGCCATCAATAAATGTGTTGTGGTAAATTGGAACAGTTTGGAAAACAGTTACATGCATGGTGTTTTGCTATGTAAAATATTTTAAATATATAAAGGAATACTCAACTTTTTATTGTTTATTTTCCTGTATGTTCAACTGCCTGTTTGTTATGATCTACCTAATATGATAGTGGTGGTTCTTTGTTCTTAGCTCAGATTGCTTTTATCCAAGACGTGGGGAGGCTGCCACTGAAAAGACATTTTGGGAGGTAAGCTGAACTTCAGCCTGCAGTTAGAAAAGTGAGACTGTGTCATATGTGAAAGGGAAGAACCCTTTCATTAAGTAAGTCTGTGATGTGACATTCAAAGACAAATTCAAAGTATTTTTAAACGATTATTAAATGAGCTATTTAATCTAAAATTGGATAGCTGCACTGGTTTAATCTTGTAGAAGTTTTGCCTATAAGGTTACTTAGAGTAAACCTTGGCTCAGAATGCATGTTTTTTTGTCAGGCTATAGCTACTGATTGCTGAAAACCCAGGGCTTTTCCTGTGAGACTGCAGTGGCCTCCTCACAGGCTGGGTGTGCAGCCAGAGGGGTGACATGGCATGAGGAGTTCTGTTCTGACTCTTGTGAGCCCTCTGAATCAGAGCCCTCATTTACCCCAGCAGAGCCTCACTTACACTTTATAGCTGTGATGCCTCTGGAATTTAAAAGGTGTTTTATTAATTGGTGTGTTTGTAGCAAAGAATCAAGTTCACAGCACACTGAGACAAACTGTCATCTCCTAGCCAGGACATAGTTTGTTATGAGGCATCTGACACAGCATCTCCTACTTGTCCCTGGTGCTGCTGCTGAGTTAAACTGGATTTCCAAGCTGTATTTCCAAGAACCACCCTGTTCCCCAGCTGTTGTATGAAAACTCATTTTGGTTGTTAGGGAGGAAGGAGAGGGTTCCTAAGGGGTGTATTTCTTTGTAATCCCCCTGGTCTGCGCCACTAGGTGATTAATTGTAACTCCTCATCCCTTTTAAGTTTTCCTGCAGCATGCCAGTGGATACTGACATTTTGCATCTGCAGTAGTAAGTCGGTGGGGTGTCACAATGTCTGCTCTGAGGGGCGATTCCTGCTGCAAACACTGTCATCCTTTTCCATCTGTTCAGTGTGCAGCAGTAGAGAGAAATGCGGGTGTTTGCTTCCCGGGGGTGCTGGCAGAGAATACAGTGTGTTACTGAGCAGTCCCTGCAGGAGGCTGTCCGAGCCCCTGCCGCGGTGACCGCTCTGCTGCTCCGCAGGCTGCGGCTGGAAGCGCTGGGCGACAAGGAGCCCGGGCTGCCGGAGCTGCTCCCGGGGGACGATGGCGAGGGGCCGCCCTCCAGCCAGTCCAGCGGCAGCGACCTGCCCGGCAGCCAGCCGCAGCCCATCGCGGCGCAGGCCGTGCTGGAGGAGGAGGAGCTGCGGATCGAGGAGTACGACAGTGACTGAGAGAGGGGGCACGCCTCTGCCGTGCCGCGGGGATCCGGGCGCTGCAGGGCGAGCGAGCTCTGCCCAGCAGCGTGCCGAGCCGTGCTGGGCTGGGAGCCCAGGCCGGAGCTGCGTGAGCAGCCTCAGCAGGGCCAGCCTCAGCCCAGCGCTAAGCTACAAGCTATTTCCTGAGCCATGAAACCGCCTCAGGGCGGTCACAAGAGAGAAATAAAGGACTGAAATCAGTTTGAAAGAGACTACAGTCTCTGAGCAGTCTCAGTCTTAAATTATTTTTATGTTTACACATTTTAATGTACTTGGCAATTGTGCAGTGTGTTTCCTGAGGACACATTACATAAGTTGTCAGCATTTTAAGGGTTTATTAAAATTCACACTTGCAAAAAACCTGCTCTTTGGACGTTTAGCCCTTCTGGAAAGAAGAGGCTGAAAATTACACCTGAAAATCTGATGTCCCATACTCGTGATGTTAAGAAAACTACTGTAGCAACTGTTTTGTATTCTGACTTACAGAAATAAATAAGAATTTCATGTCTTTATACAACTAATGTTGTATCATGGATTATTTTGTATTCCTCTTGGAAAGATATTTTCATACCTTTTAGAGGGGAGAAGGCAGCAATTAAGCAGAAGTTATACTTTGTAGGAGGTTAAATGTGTAATGTGAAGTCTTTCTCCTTGGCTGGCAGTTGTGCTTGGGGAAACACTGATCCTATGTTTGGTAACTGACACCTGATGGAGTGCTGTGGTTACACAGCAGGGAGGAAAACAAGTCAAACAGCTCTATGTTGCACATTTGCATTTCTGTATTGCTTGCAGCCAGTTTAATGAGGGAAAACACGTGTTTATCCACCCTGACCTTGGATTAATGCTATTAAAGAGTCTGCATCTGTCCTCTCTCAAGGGACAGGTGTAGTCTTTTCATCTACACCTATTGCTTGATTTTGAAGGGGGACATTTCTAAGTCTAAAATTCTGTTGGAGCTGTAGTCATCAAATCAGCAAATCAGAATGTCTTTGGCTGTTCATGACCATTAACCCTTTTCCTCCTCCCCAGGGTGCTTTGGATGGGGTGCCTCCAGCACAAGAAACAACAAGGCACAAAATACTGTTTTTTATCTTGCAAGCACACCCCCACCCTCCCTTGTTGTATCTTTTCAGCTTTCTTTACAGTAGCACCAGGTAACTGCAGCTGCTGTGTTGGCCTTTTCCTTGTTGGGGCAGAATTCAGTGCTCACCTGGCCAATTCCTCCTGACACCAGGAGCTGCAGCTTGCAGAGCTATTGAGCAAAACCTTTGTCACATGAAAACACACCTGGGCACTCACACAAAACCCCCATTATTCTGTTTGGAGCCTGAATGTTTGGCAGTGCTAGTGCTGCCCCACGAAAGGCAGTGTCCAGTTAACACCACGCCAGGTGAGGCTGAGGTCAGGGCTGGCAGCACAAGAACCAGTGTCAGTGCAGCCCCCTGCCATTTTGGCTCCCTCAGCACTGTGCAGCTCACAAGGTGGGGAAAGAAGAGAACTGGGCTTCAGGCAGGGGTGAAAGGGACCTGGGGGTGCTGGTCAGCAGCAACTGGACATGTGCCAGCAGGGTGGCCAGGGGGCCAGGAAAGCCAGCAGCATCCTGGCCTGGATCAGGAACGGTGTGGCCAGCAGGAGCAGGGCACTGGTTCTTCCCCGTACTCAGCACTGGTCACCTTCAGTGCTCTGTCCAGTTCTGGGCACCCCAATTTGGGATAGACATAAAGGGTAGGGCATGTCCAGAGGAGGGCAGCGAGGCTGGTGAGGGGTCTGGAGCACAAGTGCTGTGAGGAGCAGCTGGGGGAGCTGGGGATGTTTATCCTGCAGAAAAGGAGACTCAGGGGAGACCTCATCACTCTCTGCAGCCCCTGACAGGAGGGTGCAGCCAGGGGGGTCAGGCTGTGCCCCTGGAACCACTGACAGAACCAGGGGACACAGCCCCAAGCTGTGCAGGGGAAGGTCAGGTTGGACATCAGGAAAAATTCTTCACAGCAAGTGACTGGGCACTGGGTTGGGGAGGAGGAGTCACCGTCCCTGCAGGGGATTGAAAACAGACTGGATGTGGCACTGAGTGCCTTGGTTCAGTTGGTGAGGAGCTGTCAGGTCAGGCGTTGGACTTGATGGTCCCAAAGGTCTTTTCCTGGCTCATTCTGTGATTTTGGAGCATCCCCAGAAGAAGGGCATGTTTTCCCAGTGTGATTGGAGAGCTGAAGCTGCTCTGTGTGCCCTTGGGGAGCCCCATGGCTCATGCTGGAACCACCCAGCCCTGTCTCCATGTGAAGCTGTGACTGGGGTGGGCTCGGGGCTGGCAGTCCCCACCAGGCTCTCTCTCACAGGGTTGGGAACAAGACACACAGCAGGGCTGCAGGTGGCTGAGAGCAGCATGGAAACACAACAGCTGAACAGAAGACGCAGTATTTTCCTTGTTCCCCTGAGGCCTTGTGGGGGCCATTGTCCTGCTGTGATGTCACCTCCCCGCTTGTATTAGGCACTGGCAGGGCCAGCGTGACTCCAGCCTGGGCTGCTGCCAAGCGAGGCTGTGAGGCCTGGGGAGTGGAGCCGTGTCCGGGGCTGGGGGCTGCCACTGGGGATTCCCTGGAGCATCGTGCTGAGCCCTGCCCGGTGCGGGCGGCCGGCAGTGCCGGCAGCACTGGAGGTGAGCTCCGCGGGGAGCTCCGTGTTCAGCACAGAGTGCCTGCGGGGCGGGGAGCGGGGCTCGGGGAGCAGGGAGGGTGTTCTCGAGGGGTCTGCGCCTCTCTTCCTCCCCTCCGTGCCCCAGTGGCCACGGCCTCTCTCCATTCTGCAGCGCTTCGGAAGCGCTGCAGAGCCACAGGACCAACGAGGCTGGAAGAGACCTCGGAGATCTGCGAGCCCCGCACCACCTGCAGCGCCAGCAATGGGGAGCCTGCTGTCCCTGTCCCCGCCCGCGGCCCCGCCGGGCGACAGCAAAGCCACGCAGACCGAGTGGAACTGCCCCGTGTGCCACACGGTGCACAGCGACACGGCCGCCGTGCCCTGCGGCCACCAGTTCTGCCTGGGCTGCCTGCTGCGCCACTCGGCCAGCAGCCCCACGTGCCCGCAGTGCGGCAGCCCCGTGCTCAGCGCCCGCTTCTCGGCGGCGGGCGGCAGCGATGTCCTGCAGTGCATCCTGACGCCGGGCGGGCAGCCGCCGCAGCCGCACAGCTGGGCGCGCAGGGCGCTGTTCCACCTGGTCTACACGCGGCCGCCGCCCGCGCCGCCCGCGCCGCCCGCGCCGCCGCGCCCCGAGCCCGCCGAGCGGTTCCCGGCCGAGCTGTGGGCCGAGCTGCTGCACGGCCGCGAGCAGCTGCTGGACCCGGTGCGGCCGTGGCTGCGGCAGAGCCTGGACGCCATCTACGGCCCGCAGTGGTGGGAGGCGCGGCAGGTGGAGAGCATCGCGCTGTCCACGCTGTGCATCTGCGGCCCGGACCGGGAGGGGCTCACGCACATGCTGCAGGGCTACCTGGGCGAGTACACGGCGCCGCTGATCCACGGGCTGATCCACGTCACCGTGCGCCGCTGCAGGGACGTCTGGCTGCAGCGGCGAGCCCAGGCTGCCCCCGAGGAGCAGGGCGAGCGGGGCGAGAGCCCCAGCGAGCCAGAGCCCGCCCCGCCAGAGCAGTACGAGCCCCGGGCCTGGCTGGAGCAGCACCAGCCCTGGGCCGGAGCAGAGCAGCACCAGCACCAGCACCAGCCCCGGGCCGCGCCGCTGGAGAACGCGCCGGCTCCGGGTCCGTCCGCGCCCCGGCGGGGCAGGAGCCCCCGGCCCCGGGCCACCCGCCGCTGTCAGAGGAGGAGGGCCGACAAAAGCCGGAACCCTTGGATGGTCAGAAGGAGAAAACCAAGGAGGAAATAAAAGGCTGTTTCCTTGGCACAGTCTCGCTCTCCCTTCTCCTGGGCGCCTTTCCACCTACAGCCCGGGAGATCCTGCGTGCGGGAGTGACTCCCAAGTGCTCGTGTATAGAAAGATTGCCGTGTCCTGTTTTGCCAGAACTTCCCATTTCCTTTCAGAACCCTTCAGTCAACACGTTGTTGACATCTCTCAATTTTTGTGACGGGAGATCATCAGTCCTTTCCAAGCAGGCAGCTGGGAATTGTCCAGGAGCTCTTGTGGGGGCAGGAAAGCCCAAAGGGCCAAAGATGCTGTCCCCGGGTCGCTGCCACAGTGAGGCAGCCCCTGCTCGGGTGTGGGGCTTACAGGTGCCCTGGGCAGCTCCCACGTGGATGGGCACTCTCAGGAAAATTAATCCACAACACCAGAGCTTTATATCCATAAAGGAGACAGAGGAATCCTTTTACTTTATTCCAGTAAAGGAGAGGCCATGGGGCATCCCCTGGGATATCTCAGATTTTTGGAGGCTGCAGCCTCCTTTTATCCCAATTTCCCTCTCTCTTTCCCCATTGCTGAGGCACTTGAGCTGCACAGACTGCCCAAACACCTGATACCTGAGATTCCCTCCAGTGTACAACCCTCCCTTTTCATTTTTAATTCTTATAGAATAAATGGTTTTCCCCCATTTCTTCTTTCATCTTTCGATATCCAATTTAATTTATCAGCAAACCTACAGTTTGTTTGTAAAGGCAAATCTCCTTTCCCATTCACCAATCAGTGGAATCCATCCCCTTGTTCCTGCCTGTTCCCTCGTGTCCCCTCCCTCAGCCGCGATTCCGGCCTCATGTCCTGAGGGGGGCGGACCAGTCGCGACTCCCGGCGCTGATTGGCTGTCGCGTGGCCCGGAAGCGGAAGCGACGTTGGCGGCGGGAGCGGAACGGCGGCGGTAATGGCGGTGGAGCTGGAGGCGGCGGGCGGGCAGTGCCGGCTGCGGCCCTTCTCCTGCGAGCTGGGGCTGCTCTCGCGGCCCGACGGCTCGGCTGCCTTCCTGCAGGGTCTGTAGGGCTCCCATCCTCGGGGCTCCCCATCCCGTCCCGTGAGGCCCCCTTCCCGGGCTCCCCTTCTTTCCTTCCCAACCTTCCTCTCCCGAGACTCCTTCCCAGCCCGTGTAGGCTCCGCTTCGCGGGGCTTCTCATTCCTTCCCAGCCATTCCTGCACGTCTGTGGTGCTGCCCGTCCCAGGTCTCCCATTCTGTGCTTCCCGGAGCTCCCGTTCTCCCCTGGCCGGGTTCCGCAGGGTTCCCGGGTCTCCTCACCGTGACCTCTCCTGTCTGTCCCCAGGTGACACCTCGGTGCTGGCGGGGCTGTACGGCCCGGCGGAGGCCAAGGTCAGCAAGGAGCTGCCGGACCGGGCGGCGCTGGAGGTGCTGCTGCGCCCCAAGGTGGGGCTGCCAGGTGGGGACCCACTGTCCTGTCCCTGCCCCAAAACGGGTTCTTTCCCCCAGAGTTGAGGTGTTTGCTTTATTTAAAGTCTGTATCTACATTTTTCTGGGTGGCAAATCTACAAATCCGGCACAACCCAACTCCTTCATTATGTATACATTTTAGCGAACAAAGGATTGGTGTTCATTGGCTACAGTTACCCAGTTCTGTCATTAATTAGTGCTCTCCCTGCTGCTGGGTAACGATTCCCTCTGTGCTCCCATCCCCACTAGTGCCCTGCTCAGTCTGTCCCTGCTGTGGGTCACTGTTCCTGGGGTCACTGCCAGGCCCTGCCCTGCTGCAGTCGCTGTTCCCAGCCCAGCCCAGCTCGGTTACTGAGCTGCCTTGAGGAGTTGTGCCCAATGTCCCTGTGGCCCCTCAGTCCTGCCCTGCCCGTGTCCAGTGCCAGGGAATCCCTCTGGACATCCCCCAGGCCACTGCAGCCCGGCCAGCCCTGGCCCTGACCAGGATTTGTGCTCCCAAGGCCTGGGCACACTGAGAGCTCGCTGGCTGCTCGGTTTCAGGGTTAAATCTCCTCTCCTGAGGCCCAAAGTGCCCAAAGCTCAAAGGCCAGAGGGGGTTCCTGGGGAGCTGAGACGCTCTCCTCGTTGTGCAGGCGTGCTGGAGCGCAGCAGGGAGCAGCTGCTGCGGCAGACGTGCGAGGCCGTGGTGCTGGGGGTGCTGCACCCGCGCACCGCCATCTCCCTGGTGCTGCAGGTGCTCAGCGACGCTGGCTCTGTATCCTTCCCTTTGTGGGGTGGCTCTGGGGGGTCTGGGGCAGGGGGCTCGGGGCTGTTGGGTCCCTTGACACGCCCCAGCTGCTGTCCTGCTGCCTGAACGCCGCCTGCATGGCGCTGCTGGATGCGGGGCTGCCCCTCGCCGCCCTCTTCTGTGGGGTCACCTGCGCCCTGCAGCCCGACGGCACCATCCTGCTGGACCCCACAGCCCGCCAGGAGCAGGTGAGCCCTGGGGGGAGAGCAGCTCTGGGTGTGCCCTCCGAGCCCCCCTGACCCATGTCCCCGCAGGAGGCCCGCGCCATCCTCAGCTTCGCCATCGCCAGCAGCGACAGGAAGGTGCTGATGGCCACCACCAAGGGCAGCTGCTCCGTGGAGGAGGTGAGCAACTCCCCAGGGGGGTTTGGGGTGTGGGATTCCCTCACAGGTCCTAACAGGACCCTTCTCCCTGCTCGTGCAGATGCAGCAGTGCCTGGCCGCAGCCCAGCGCGCTGCCGACACCATCTTCCAGTTCTACCGCGACTCCGTGCGCCGCCGCTACTCCAAGTCCTGAGCTGGGCACTCCCCGCGGGCAGCTGGACTGCCTGCACCCCCTGCACTCAGTAAAGGACTGTTTTCCCCTCCACTCTGCCTCCTGAGTCCATCCAGAGCTGTGGGGTCTCCTGAGAGGGGCACAGTGACCGGCCTGGGGATAGTGTTGGAATCTGCTGGCTCCAGGGCAGGGTGGGGACATGGGCATGGCTGGGGCATGGTGCTGGTGGGACACCCCACATGCTGCTTCCTGGGGTGACAAACGTGCTGTGAATTACCAAAATAAGAGTTTTGGTCTAATACCAACACTCAACTGTGACAGACAAGACTCTCTAACAATTCAAAGTTACAAAGCGTGTGTTTATTCAGCGCTGGGCAGCAGTGAGGTAATCCTCTGATACACACTGCAAAATCACAGGTGATCACAGAATCTATTTACTGACAAAGGATTCAAACAAATACATATTCATAATAACAGCCCCTCCCATGTCCCCTTCCTATGGTAATTAGCTAGAATAGCTATTAAGCATTGATTGACTTCTTAAATTAAGTCTGGGGTCGTTTTTGTGGGGAGGGGTCTTAAAAGGAGGAAGTAAGGGGAGTCTTTCTCACGTAAGCTCTTGACCTTTTCTATCAATGACAATACAAATGATTTCTGGGGATAGTCCAATTTCCCAAAGAATGGGTTTCTGGTTGCATTGTCCATGTTCCTTTGGATCTGCTCACTAGTTTCGTCTTTTCCCATTGTAAGCACAGCTGGACAAACATGAAATGACAGACAATCAATTATTTAAGTTTCAGATAACTACTCCTTTCTAAGTTTTAATTATTTTCAGCAAGGTAACTAAAATAGTAATTTTCTAAGATTAGTGTTCTACTGGTACACCAAACATGGCGGCTGCCGGGGTGTCACACGCGTGCAGGTACACCAAACATGGCGGCTCCTGCGGGGCCACACATGTGCTAGTACGCTCAAGATGGCGGCGCAGCCGGTGAAGAGGTTCTGACGCCCCGCTGTGACCTTCCGAGCATAGCGGCGTCACCCTCGGCCCCACGCGGTGACGTACTTCTTGTCCCCCTGGGCGGGGCTTGAGGCTCCGCGACCAATAGGAAGGCGGTATTGGGTGGGTCACGTGGTGTAAGGGGCGGTGCTAGCGTGTCTCGCCGCGCAAGAGCGATGGATGTGCGCGGGGGAGGATGGGGAATCAATGAGTAGGGGCAGTGTGGGCGCGGGGGGCAATTTCGGGGGGAAATGGGGGCAATAACGGCTCCGAAGGGAGGCTACAGCGGCCACCAGTGGGGGATATGGGCCGGGATAGCGGGGTTCGATGGGATTTTGGGCTCCGTGATGGGGGGACAATTAAGGGTGCAATGGGGGGGGTTCTGAAAGACGTGAAATGGGGCCGGTACTAGCGGGGGAAGCCCCTAACAAATAAAAAATATTTTAAAAAACTAATTTTAAAAACAAACAAACCTACACGAACTGTTATAAATGAGCGCAATGGGCCATTAAAGATCAAATAACAATTTAAAAGATTTATTGGTTACAGAAAGCAAAAGCAAATTCAGCGCGCTGGACAGCAGGGGAGTCTCCACTCCACCACCTGCTGCACCCACCCCCCCTTAGTCTGTTCCTTTTAAGCTGTTAGGTTTTTGGGTGACGTGCTCCTCCTTTAGTAATTCTGCGCATGCTCCTCCAGTTGCTAGGGGGTCTTTTTCTGCCTTCTGGTGGTCGGGGGATGAGGGCGAGTAGTCTTCCTCAGCCACTGACTCCTTTCTTGGCACTTAAAACAATATGTGATTATGCAAGCAAAAGCAGAACACATTTTGTCTTTTTACTTTAAGGCCTATCAAGCAGAGCAAAACTATTAACAAGTTCTAGCGATATCTTTTTCAAGGTCTGTCTGTCAGAGGATCAAAGCAAAACAATTAACATCCTGGCCTCATAAGTCTTGGCAAAATTCCTTCAATGTCAGGGAGCGAACAAAAGGCTCGTTATTTATTACACGAACCATGCCTCCCGCACTACGAAAATCCTCATTACACCCAGAAAAACGAACCAGGGGAAACGGGGGGGCGGGGTCTTTACGTGCCCCGCACGTGACCACGCACGCACACCCCACGTGACGCGGCGCAGACATGGCGGCGGCGGCGGCGGCGCTCCGCAGCCGGCGGTTCAAGTGGTCGCTGGACCTGGGGGCGGCACCGGGGGGACGGTGAGGCGCGGGGGCGGGGGGGCACGGGGCGGCCGGGGCGCCGAGACCTCCGCGCTCACCCGCCCCGCTGTCCCCAGGCCCCGCGGAGCCGCCGAGGGCCGCGGCCCGCTCGGCTTCGCTGACCGGCAGCTGGGGGAGGGCGGCGTCCACGAGAGCGACAAGATCCTCATGGAGAAGGTGTGAGGGGTGGGGGGGTGTGCTGTGGCCCCGCACGGCACGGACCGCTCTGCAGGAGTGGTCACTGCCCACCGGGGTGGTCCCTGGCCCGGTATCCCCAGATCCCGGGTCCCCAGAGTATCCCTGGCCCAGACACCCCGGGCAGCTGCAGGGGCTGGACCTACCTCAGGCCCCCCGTGGGTCCCCCGCACCCGGCTCCCTGCGGGGGTGGTCCTTGCCCCGGGTCCCTGTGGTGCTCCCCCGGCCCCGGGCACGCATGAGGGGTGGTCCCCGCCCTGGTTTCCCCCCAAATGCCGGGTCCCCATGCGCCACACCTGGCCCCCTGTTGTTGCAGCGCTGCTGGGACGTGGCTCTGGCGCCGCTGAAGCAGATCCCCATGAACCTGTTCATCATGTACATGGCTGGCAACACCATCTCCATCTTCCCGGCCATGATGGTCTGCATGATGGGCTGGCGCCCGCTGCAGGCCCTCATGTCCCTTTCTGCCAGTGAGTGCAGCCCCCGTGCAGGGACAGTCCCCTGGGTGTCCCACAGCCCCAAGGTCCTCTTGAATTCCCACAGCTCCCTGAGACTCCACACAACCCCACAGCACCCCCAGGTGTCCCCACAGCTCCTTAGGTGTCCCCACAGGCCCCCCCAGGTGTCCCCACAGCCCCCCCAGGTGATCTCACAGCCCCCCCAGGTGTCCCCACAGCCCCCCCCAGGTGATCCCACAGCCCCCCAGGTGTCCCCACAGCCCCCCCCAGGTGATCCCACAGCCCCCCCAGGTGTCCCCACAGCCCCCCCAGGTGTCCCCACAGCCCCCCCAGGTGTCCCCACAGCCCCCCAGGTGTCCCCACAGCCCCCCCAGGTGTCCCCACAGCCCCCCAGGTGTCCCCACAACCCCCCCAGGTCTCCCATGGACACTCAGATGTCTCCCACAGCCCCACAGCCATCTCTACATCATTCCCCCTTGCCCAGCCCTCTCCCTGTGGTGCTCCCCACCTCTCACAGCCCCTGTGCCGGCTCTGGGGGTCACTGTCAGGACCCCAGTCCCCTCTGTCCCCCCCAGCACTGAAGGCCCTGGAGAGCTCAAGCCGGCGGGCACTGCAGGGTCTGGTGTTCCTGGTGGGCAACGGGCTGGGGCTGGCACTGGCCCTCTACAAGTGCCAGGCCATGGGGCTGCTGCCCACCCGCCCCTCCGACTGGCTGGCCTTTGTCACGCCCCCTCAGGTGAGCCTGGGGTCCTGGGGCACCCCACAGAGTCGGGGGTCCTGGGGTGTCACACACCCGGGTCCCCCCACTCACCCCTCCTCTCTCCCCTCTCTTGGCAGCGGATGGAATTCACTGGGGGGGGCCTGATCTTGTGACCCCCTGCGCCCACCCACCAATAAAGGCATTGGCAGGATGGTGACATCGTTTCTGGGGGGATTCTGAGGGTCTGGGGACTCAGCCCAAGGCAGCACTGGGGTGGGGTGAACCAAAAAATGTTTATTGGGCTGTACTGGGACCACTGGGAGTGCACTGGGAGCGTTGGGACCTGCAGTGGGAGCACTGGGAGGTTTGGGGCCTGTACTGGGACGTGCACCGGAGCTACACTCAGAGCCACATTGGGGGCCATACTGGGAACACCGGGAATATACTTGTGGAGAGCCTCAGCCTGAGGCTGGCTCTGTACTGGAAGCCCTGGGTTCATACTGGGAACACTGGGGATCATGTCAGGATCCTGATTTGACTATAGGTCATGCTGGTGTCATACTGAGATCCTGCTTGAGGAGCTGTGGCTCACTGGCATTGTACTGGGAGTGCTCGTGGTGCACTGGGCACATACTGGGACATACTGAAACTGTGGCAGCCCCTACTGGGATTGTGCCAGAAGACCTGTGGTGAAGGCCAGTATTGCACTGGGAGCACTGGGCCTACATTGGGATGGTGCAGGGTGTGACCACCTTGCTGGTTTCTGCCACATTTCACCATTTTAGTTCGGTAGTTTCCCCTTCTGATTGTTTTTCTCACCATTTCTTGCCCATTTGTGCCTCATTTTTGTCCTCTTCCCTTGTTCTTTCATACTTTTCTCCCTCCCTTTTTCAGTAATTTCTTCCACTGTTGCTCCCAGTAGGCCCAAACCTCTGCTCTCCAGTATGGACCAGTGCCTCCCAGTATAGCCTCGTGCCCTCTGCAGGACTCTGAGTGTGACCCAGGACTCCAGGATGGTCATCATGGCCCAGAGCCCAATCCCAGAGTATCCCACCAGCTCCCAGTGCCTTTCCACACCACCCCAGCTGCACTGGGGGCCTGGGATGGGGCAGGGCCTCCTCCTGGTGCAGCCAGTGGGAACATGATGGATGTCACAGCTCCCTCAGCTGAGCTGGCTGTGGCATGTCCCGGGGTGTCCCTGGGCATGGTGACCCCAAGCACAGCATTTCCCACGCCACACCTCCCACGTGAGGCCCCCACACCTTTCCCAATGTCCTCCCACAGACTCATCCACTTTGGAAAATCCCTCCCAGCCCATGCAGTCCCAGCTGTTCCTGATCCCCACCTTGTCCCCAGCCCAGAGCTCTCAGTGCCACCTCCAGGTGACACCTCCAGGGATGGGCACTGCAAACCTCCCTGGGCACTTGCAATCCCTGAGCTCCCTTTCCATGGGGAAATTCCTGCTGCTGCCCAACTTGAGCTCCTTTACCCAGCCTGAGCTGTTCCCTCTCCTGTCCCTGTTCCTGGAGCAGATCCCAAATCTCCCTTGCTGTCCCCTGCTGCTACCAGCAATCATTAAAAATAAACTCCCTAACAGCAGTGCAGCAGGAAGCAGCAGCCATTCTTCATCCAGCTGGGGGCATGAGGGGCTGTCTCCTCTGAAATTTTGTGCAAGCTGACCACAAGAAAGGCTGCTGATCCCAGGCTGTGTTTTACATGCACGTTCGCAGGTTTTCCCAGAACAAACACATATGTGGTAACTATTTCCCTGGAGTCATTAACACACCTTCCCTCTCACCAGCACATGCATTCTCCTGGCCCAGGGGTGTCTTTAGTGGCCTCTGATGTGACCTCACAGCACTCAGTGAACCGGTGCCCAGGTAGGAGAAAGGCTGACATAGGTGGCTTAGCTCATTAATTTGTGAGGCTTTGAATCAATGAAGTGTAGTTTCTTAATCCTTTCCTTGGTTAATGTTTATTGTACTTTTGATTGTGCACTTGCACAGTCTAACGATTTTGCTAAATGATCATTGTATTAACTCACCAGGTGCAATCAAGTTTTCAGCTGGCAACATTGTCAGGTAGTTGTGCAGAGCCACAAGGGCCCCCTGAGCCTCCTTTTCTCCAGGCTGAGCCCCTTCCAGCTCCCTCAGGAATTCTGCAGCCCCTTCCCAGCCCCATTCCCTTCCCTGGACACTGCAGCCCCTCGGGCTCCTGCCTGACCTGAGCTGGACACAGCCTGGAGATGGAGCCCAGCAGTGCCAGCACAGGGACAGTCCCTGCCCTGCCCTGCTGGCCACCCTGTCCCTGACACAGCCCAGGGGCCACTGGCCTTCTTGGCCACCTGGAGTCATGTCCATGAGCCACAGCTCTGGTCATTCCTGGTAACTTTCCCTGTCTTCCCAGCTGTAGTGGCTGCCTGCTCCAGCTGTGTCTCCAGGGACACTGCACACCAATGCCAGTTGGAGGGTCTCCTTCCCCGGGTCTGCCCCATTCCCCAAAGCTCCTGCTGGAGCTCAGACACCACTGATCATCCTGGCACAGCAGTGGGGCAGGCACAGCAGGTGACAAAGTCCCTGGGAATGACACAGCCTGCCCAGGGAAGGAACCCCTGTTAGCAAAACCAGCAGCCTGTAAGGCAAGGAGACACAAATGTGGGTTACAAGGGGGCAGTTTGTGAAGAGATGCCTGGCTAGTGCTGTAGAATCATGTAGAGCTTCCCTGCTGGCAGGTGCACAGAACTGGGATGGCTGGATCATTTGTGAGAGCACCTCCAGCTGCTCTGGGGAGTGCCTGGGGATCCCACATGGATCCCATGTGGATCTCACAAGGATCTGGCCTTGTGCTGGACCTGGGAACACCTTTGAATTGTTTTACCTCCTTTCTCCAAAGTCAGTGTGTAACCCTTACACCACAGCCAGACCATCAGAGCCCTGACCCTGCTGTCAGGACTGTCCCCAGCATTAGGACCAGGACTTGGCATGGACATCCCTGGGCCAGAACAGAAGGAAAATTCCTCTTCTGAGACAAGAAGGGGAAAAGCATCTTCCTCCCTTTAGCCACCAGGTCAGCTGAGCTGAGAATGGCCTGGATTTCATTTCCCAGGGGGATCCAGAGCCACATGTGGATGGCTAATTTTCCTGAATACAGAAGGCACCTGCTCCCAAATTAACACCCTGTTCTCAAACGTGAGCTGCACTTCCAGGACCCCCTGGCCCGGGGCTGAGGCCCCACCCATGGGCCAAGGACAGATCCCCCTGTTCCCGGGCCAGGCAGAGCTGGGAGGCACCCAGAGCTGCCCTGGTGTTGCATTATCTTTCTCACCACTCCTACAGCCTTAAAATGCAATACTGGCACTGCTCTGTGTTCTGGCTCCCTGTGGGAAACACATCCCACCCTCCCTGCCAGGAGTGGTAAGCTCAGGGTAGCACCCAGGGAAATCATCCCAGCCCACTCCATCTCACCGAGTGATTATGATCAAATATAAAATGTGACCAGGGCGCAGAGACACAGCTGCTCTCCCGTTTATTTGATGTCAAACTGTTTGTGAGCTGGGTGCAGGGCAGACCGGACATTGCACAGGGACAGGTGGGGGGTGGGCAGCACATGGACAGGGGCTTTGTTCACAGCACAGGGAATGTTCTGTCACGAGTCACTGCCTGACCACACTGCTGAGCATTGCACGGCCAGAATCTGCTGCAGGGCCCAGGGGTGCTGTCCATGCTGCCAGCCTGGCGGTCACTCCGGCTGGACGTGCCGGGCTGAGGCGTTTGGAGCCATCTGGCTGCCTCTGACACCACATCTGGGTAGCACCCGGGGGAGAGCAGCTGCAGCTCGATCCGCAGGCTGGGGCACTGGGCCCCCAGGGGTCATATACTGTCCAGCTTCTTGAGCACGAAGGGAGCTGAGGGAGAAAACAAAGCGAAGTTGAACACGGGCGGCGCGAGACTGCAGCACCTCAGCGTGATAACTGATAAAAGATTCGTGTTAACCACAAAAGTACTGGGGTTTGTATAAACCAGAATACTCAGGTCTGAAATGAAGCATGACACTAAAGAAAGGAACATATATGATTAAATCATTTTACTTTAAATCCCCCTATTATGAATATTATGTTTCTAAATAAGTTGTATCTACTGACAGCTTGCAAAACAAGGCTTTCACACAGCCCAACATATCCTGGAAAATCAGGGTTCCTGCCTTTGTGTGATCAATTGCAGCCTATCCCTGAGACCAGACTGCCTGAATTCTGTCATTTATCTACCAACACCAGATGGTTATCTATGGGATTGACAAATTGTCTAGAGACTCACATTGTCCAGCAATCCCAGGGACCACCACTGCTTACCTGGCAGAATTATGACAGCAAAACAATAACAATTATTCATGACTACAAGGAAACCATGCTGTAAAAGGGAGCTGCAAACCAAAGTTGGGTGGAGCATGGAGTGGGCAGTGACCCCTCTGCCTCCCCAGCGCTGCATTGCCCTGTCTATATAAAATAAAGGAATCTAAATTTTACTGAATATCGAGACTATTGCTTCTCATTTATAACATCAGACACCCCAATCCCGGCCGAGACACCGCCCCGCTGTGCCCGCGCCCCGGCGGCTCCGGCACGGCACCGAGGCGCGGCACGTCCCGCGAACGCGGCCCGGCACACGCCGGTCACTCACTGATCCGCAGCAGCGCGACGTAGATGAGGAAGTTGCGGACGGAGGCGAGGACGTCGCGGCGCATCTTCCGCCGGAGCTCCTCCGGGTCCATCTTGGGTCCCAGCCCCTCGATGCGGAACATCCCGGAGCGCGTCTCGGTCTCGGTCTCGGTCACGGCCCCGGCGCCGCTGGCGGCCACGCGCGGCGGAAACGCGTGACCGGATGCTTCACTCGTCACGTGACCGCTGCGGGCGCAGGCGCACTGAGCGCGGGGACGGCGCCGCTTCCGCCCGGGCGTGAGGGGAGCGGAACCGGGGAGCGGAACCGGGTCCGGGACAGCGACACAGACAGCGACAGCTCCATCCGCAGCTTGTGGGGAGCCCTCCGCGGGCACGGGCAGGGCTGGACGGCACCACAGCTCCCCCAGAAGCCCCCTCTGGCGTTGGAGCTTTGGGCACTTTGGACCTCAGGAAAGGACATTTAACCCCTTGTTATAAATGAGGAACAAAAGCCTCGATATTCAGTAAAATTTAGATTTCTTTATGTTATTAGACAGAGCAAGCAGCACTGGGGAGGCAGAGGGGTCACTGCCCACTCCATGCTCCACCCAACTTTGGTTTGCAGCTCCCTTTTACAGCATGGTTTCCTTGTAGTCATGAATAATTGTTATTGTTTTGTTGTCATAATTCTGCCAGGTAAGCAGTGGTGGTCCCTGGGATTGCTGGACAATGTGAGTCTCTAGACAATTTGTCAATCCCATAGATAACCATCTGGTGTTGGTAGATAAATGACAGAATTCAGGCAGTCTGGTCTCAGGGATAGGCTGCAATTGATCACACAAAGGCAGGAACCCTGATTTTCCAGGATATGTTGGGCTGTGTGAAAGCCTTGTTTTGCAAGCTGTCAGTAGATACAACTTATTTAGAAACATAATATTCATAACAAGGGATTTAAAATTATTTAATCTTATATGTCCCTTTCTTTAGTGTTATGCTTCATTTCAGACCTGAGTATGCTGGCTTTTACAAATCCCAATACTTTTATGGTTAACACGAATCTTTTATCGATCATCACACCCTGAAACCGAGCAGCCAGCGAGCTCTCAGTGTGCCCAGGAGCTGGGAGCACAAATCCTGCTGGGCACAAATCCTGGTCAGGGCCAGGGCTGGCCGGGCTGCAGTGGCCTGGGGGATGTCCAGAGGGATTCCCTGGCACTGGACACGGGCAGGGCAGGACTGAGGGGCCACAGGGACATTGGGCACAACTCCTCAAGGCAGCTCAGTAACCGAGCTGGGCTGGGCTGGGAACAGCGACTGCAGCAGGGCAGGGCCTGGCAGTGACCCCAGGAACAGTGACCCACAGCAGGGACAGACTGAGCAGGGCACTAGGGGATGGGAGCACAGAGGGAATCGTTACCCAGCAGGGAGAGCACTAATTAATGACTAGTAACACTAGAACACTAATGAATGAAGGAACTGGGTAACTGTAGCAAACAGGCCCCTCAGTCCCAAGGCCTGGACACACTCAGAGCTTGCTGGCTGCTCAGTTTCAGGGCTTAAATCTCCTTTCCCGAGGCCCAAAGTGCCCAAAGCTCAGATGCCAAACACATCCTTCCTTGGGGGAGCAGTGACACCCTCCAGCTGTGCAGCACTCGGAGCACAAGGAATGCTGCCCTAGGTGGACACAGGCTCCAGGGCTGCCTGAGAGGGGCAGGTGAGCAGGCAGAGCCCTGTGGCTCCACTCAGCATCCCCACAAGATGCCCAGGCTCTGCAGCCAGCCAGAGAAAAGGAATTCTCTCACCCAAGCTGCCTGTGACCCGAGGCAAAGGCCATTCCAGAGCAGCTGCTCCCACTGTGCCAGTGATTACAGGGCTAATTGAGCTCTCCTGGCTGCAGGCCTGAGCCAGGTGGGCAAGGAGCAGCATTCCCAAAGCACAGCACAGCCTTCAGTCACAGGATGTTCAAGCCCAGTGCTCCTGCCAGCCTGTCCCAGCACAGGAGGTGTAGCAATGCCCTCCCAAGAGCTTTCCAGCCGAGTCCTGAGGGAAAGCACAACACAGCTGCCCAGGTCCCCTGCTGACACACGCTCGTGGCTGTGCCAGCTCCAGGAAACCTCATTATTTGCTCTGACAGGTGGCTCTCTCCAGTGCTTGCCAGCAGGAACAGGCTGGCAGGGTCTGAGCCCACTTTGGCAGAAGACCAAGGAGTCTCATTGTGCATTTTGTGCCTGCTGTTCCTCCCAGTCTCAATTTCTGTTGGAAAAGTGGGAGAGGGGCTGTTGCTGGGGAGGAGATGAAGGAATGTGAGCAAATCTGGGCAAAGCAGCATGGAGCACGATGCAGTATTGAGCAGGAACTGGAGCAAGCAGGGGACACAGCTGCTGCTAAGAAGCAGGACAGGTGGGGCTCTGCCAGGACAGGGACTGGGGAGTTCTGCCACTGGAACCATCCCATTCTGCTCGTCCCTTGTGAGATGGAGGGATGAGAAACATTTCCAGTGGGAGATGTTCCCACTGGATGGGCCAGAGACTTCAGGTGTGAGGTGGCTGGCAAGGCAGAGAATGCCTCAGCTTTGAGTTTTGTCCTGCTTGAAATGTTTGTGGCAAGTTTCCAGAATTCCCCCAAACCTGCAAGCTCCAAGGCTTGGGGAGTGCATACCCTGTCTTCAGTCCCAAAATTACAGGAGAATATTGCCTTCTATTCCCTGGAGCTGCAGAAGGATTGTGACCTGCTGACTGAGGTCTCTGATCAGAGCCTGGCACCCCCTGTGCGTGGTAGATGACAGCATGAGAAGCTGGCAGAAGGTGCAGACATTGCCACAGGCACAGCTGGAGACACTCCTGTTATGGAGCAGTGGTGTGAGGAGAGGCCAGACCCAAGAGGAGCTGGATTAGTAAGTACAAGACTGAGAAGATAAAGGTAGGTGTACAGCTCTCCAGAAGAAGCCATCCTTTTACCCTGGGGTCTGAAACAAAGCACCAAAACGTACAAAACACTTTGGTTTTGTAAGGAGAAGGATTCAACCATCTAAAAATAACTGTACCCAAAATGCTTCTAGTGCTGGAATACCAAAGTATTGGTATGAAGATGATGAAGTGCAGCAAGCCCTTTTATTAAGGGCCACATTGCTAATTTCAAACAATGTTTTATTTACATATTTCAGAAAGCGGAAATAATTATTTTCCTAATGCTAATGTATTCTTAAGTTGAGTAATTCCTGGCCTCCAGGAGCAAGGCCAGAGCTTCTCAGCAGCTGTGCCAGCTGTAGCACAAAATGCCCAGATAGTACCAAGGCAAAGCTGTCAGAAATACCGAATTAGACACAGATCTTAAAAAAACCCCCACATGATAGCAATGGGGAAAAAAGAAGTTATAGACTGGCTGTTCGTCTGGGAGCAGACTGAGCAGGCAAAGGAAGTAGAGGGATTGGAAAAAGGATCAAGGAATGTGCAAAGGGATTGCAGAGATCTGCAAATGCTGAGCCAGTGCTGTGATCACACTCTGCCAAGCAGCCCTGTGTGCATTAAACCACAGCTGTTTTGGCCATGGTGGTACCAAGATCAGTTGAACAAATCCCTAACAACAATGGAGCATTAAGAGCCTGCTATTCTTTATTTGGCTAGGTACATGAGGGGACATCTCTGAAATACTGTGCATGTTGAAAAAACTCCTGTTTGGTTTCTATATTTTACTGACATAGTCATTTATTTTCCTGGAATAAGCATATATAGGATAGTGATTTCCCCAAAATCATTAAGTTATATTCCCTTCCCTTGTGGATTCTTCTGGGGTCTCTTGGTGGTCACAGACCCCAGAGTTTCAATTGCTGAGCAATTGAAACACTTTGATGTAACTTTCCAAATACGGAGCTGAGCTGGTGTAACTGGGCTGGTGACTCTCCCGTTGCTCTTGGTTAATGTTTGACGTGATCCCACAGAATGAGCATTGTGTGGTTCCATAGGACAGTGGGTTTGGAAGAATAACTATTGTGTGAGCCCAGTAGGTGTGCAAGCAGCTCTTCATGGGGCACCAGGGGGATGCACATCACACCTGCTGGCCCTGGGGGACAGGAGGGGAGCACGGAGCACTGCTGTCCCTGGCAGCCCTGAGGACACTGTCCTGGTTTGAAGGACAGGTGTCTGCCAATAAAGGCAGAAGCTTCTCTTTGAAATGGACAATGTAAACCCCTAAATCCAAATTATTATTATTTTGAAATGAAGGGGCTCTCAGGCAAAAATATGGGAATTAGGAATAACAGTTCTTTCCTAGGAAAATTCAAATAGAAATGCAGTATTACACAGAACAATCCCAACCCTGCCAGAGTCAGAATCCAAGCTGACACCCGTCAGTCAGTCAGGGTGTTGGCACAGTCCCATTCAATGGTGGCTGCATCCTCCTGCAGGGGCAGATGTGGTTCAGCTGGAGCAGTGCTCCTGGAGAAGGTGCAGTTTCCTCTGAAGCTCCAGGGATGATGTGGAAAGGTCTGGCTTTCCTCTGGAATCCAGTGGAAAGAAGGTTCCCTGGTGTCCCAAATGTCAGTTTTTATCTGGGTAGGAAAGGCTTGGTTCCTCCCCTGGCTGGAGCATCTCCCAGTGGGATGATGGAATTTTATCAGTCATGCCCTGGGACTCATGGCCATTAACAGGAGATATCTCCTGGAGGGAGGATGGGCTGTGGGAAGATAAAGATGATTGCCCAGCTGGTTTAAAGATGGCCCATGAGCAGATAATGTGTGCCAGGAGATCAGGGTCACTGCCCCAGCTGGCTGCAGCAGATGGGACAGAATTCACATTGCTGGGATACACAGAATTCACATTGCTGGAATACACAGAATTCACATTGCTGGGATGCACAGAATTCACATTGCTGGGATGCACAGAATTCACATTGCTGGGATACACAGAATTCACATTGCTGGGATACACAGAATTCACATTGCTGGGATACACAGAATTCACATTGCTGGGATACACAGAATTCACATTGCTGGGATACACAGAATTCACATTGCTGGGATACACAGAATTCACATTGCTGGCCACATCAGCCCAACACACACACCCAGGGGAATGGGCCAAACGTCCAGCAGGGTACTGTGTGTGCATCTCTTGTGTGAGTGCTTTGGCAGCTCCCTGTCCCTTCCTGGCATTGTTTAGGAACAGGTTCACCATTTTCTAGCTGAGAGCAGATTGACAAGGTGACACAGAACATGAGTTTCTGCTGGTTTGCAGACCTGCCTCACAGGTTCACTCCACGTGGCAGTGGAGGACCACCTGAGTCAAGGAGTGTTTCATGTGTGGAGGACAGGCACAGTCTGTCTGTCTCCTCACCCCAAGGGCAAAGCCAGCAGGCTGCTTCGGTTCTGGCTCCTTCTTGCCATTGCTGCCAGTAATCTTTCTGGAAAACTGTGGGGTCTAGGTGGAAACAAGCTCCACTAGCCAAGGGGTGGAGCCTGCAGGCGACAGTGGCAGGGCTGCATGCTGGGCGGGACAGAGAGGCAGAGCAGAGGGGATGGCTGGGCAGAGCTGCCTGGGAATCTGGCAGGGCCCAGACACTGCAGCTGAAACTTGGGCTTCTGTCCCCACTGGGTTCCCTTGCTCCCATGAAGTCCTGCAACTATGCTAGGACACAGCTGGTGCAGACAGCAGGAAATAAATACCCCAGAGAAATTCAAACTGTCCTGATAATTGTTTTTGAGTCCTCAGTCAGGTTTCTAGGAGCAAAGAACTCAGCACAGTGGGCTGATTCTCCTCGATAAAAGCATTCTGTGGAGTGGCCCTTCAGGCGCTATCCTGTGGTGTTTCTGCAGGTTCTCCTGCATTGTGGGGATGGCTCATCAGACAGCTGGAAGGACAGCATGCCTTCCTCCTGGGAAAGGCAGTGTTAGCCTGGCCTGGCCCTCGGCATCCACTGCTGAGAGGTGGAGAGCACCAGGGACCTGCACTCCTGAACTGACAGGGGTGTGTGTCAGAGATGCAGAGCAGAGGCTTTGCAGAGGGCCTGGGCAGCAGCAGCACAGAGAGGCAGAGCAGGTGGTGCTGGAGCCGTGGTGCTGCTGCCACAGCTGAGGAATCGATACGGGTACAGCACTAATGGCAGCACCTGGCTCTGTGCCCACGGAGAGGCTTCCTCCCTGTCTGTCCAGCCAGGTGCAGCTCGTCCTCCTGCCATCCCCAGGGCTCCAGGCCCATCACACCAGAGCAGGGACGGCTCCTGCCAGCCCACAGGTGCCTCCAGCTTCCCAGGATGGTGTGGGGGCACAGCACAGTCCCTGGGCTGGCAGAGGAGAAGGAGCAGCAGGACAGGGCTCACTGACAGCGCTGCTCCAGCTCTGCCCGCAGCCCCTCCACACATCCAGACACTGTGTGTGCCACGGGAAACCAGGGGCTGGTCATGGGGAGGGGGTTCCTTTATCCTCAGAGCCATCCCCAGACAGCCCCTGCTGCCCTGTCCCTCCCACTGGCTGGAGCCCACCTCTACCCCTCTGCCTGCACCAGGTCCAAGCAGCAGGGCGTGTCTGCTCCCCCAGGATCACACTTCTGCCAGGAGCTCACCTGCTCCTCCAGTGCCCCACTGTCCCCGTGGCAGCTGCTCCCCACGGCTGGGTGAGGTGGCACAGCTCCCCAGGGTAGCATGGAGGGGCTGTAGCAGTGGTTCTGCCTCCTCCACTGCCCCTGCCAGGCTGCTGGACTGCCCTGGATGGGGCATCCAGCCCGGGAGGGGCAAGCAGCCGGGCTGAGCAGGGATGGCCAGAGAGCCTCGGCTCACAGGGTCCTGCACACAGGGCCTGGGTGCTGTGTGTCCCCAAAGCCACTCTGCTGCTGCCCTCCCTGGCTGGGCAAGAGAGAAGAAATACAGCAGTACAACCACAGGCTCTTGGGTTGAGATAAGGTCAGGCAGGGATTGCTCAGCAAATCCTGCTGTGGGCAGGGCAGGCTCATCAGGGTCACAGCCTCCTCTGGGCATCCCTGTGCTCCAGTGTGGGATCCTCCAGGATTGCAGGTGTGTCTGTGCCCTCCTCTGCCCCTCCACAGGCTGCCAGCAAATCCCAGCTCCAGCGCCTGGGGGACCTCCCCTCCTCCTGCACTGATGTGGGGTCCTGCAGGGCTGTGTCTCATGTTCTCACACCTCTCTTCTCTGGCTTCAATAGTCCCTGTGAATTAAACTGTTCTTAACTCTGTTGTCCCGAAGGTGGCAGTGCCACTGGTGGGCTCAGCCTAGGCTCAGTGGTGGCTCTGCCACCACAGGATATAGGGGAAGCTTCCAGCAGCTTCTCACAGACGCCAGCCCTGCAGCCCCCCTGCTCCCCAAACCTGGCCACACATACCAGCACAGACACAGCAGTGCCAGAAACACATCAGTTTCTGATGTGTAATGAAGGGCCTGCTGCCCTTTCTGGCCTGAGAGGGCCAGGAGTAGAAGTAGTGTCATTGGACCAGCCAGACTGGAATGTGCCCCATCCAGCTCAGCTGAGGCCAGATGGTTTGAATTCACCCATAAGTTCTCAGCTGGGGCATCCCAGGGGTGTTCTCAGCACCCCAGGTTGGTTTTGCCACACACTCCTGGTGGTCTGGGACTTGGAACTTGTCATCACAAGGGTGCATGACTGATACTCCAAGGGAAAATTTCTCTTCCTGCTATTTCCTCTTCTCTTGGGAGAGGTGCATGTGGCCCTGTCACCTGTGGAGCTGCTCCCACTGCTGTGGTGAAATCACCTCCAGAACTTTGAAGGTAAAGATTCTGTAAAGCAATGTCAGAGCCTTGAGGGAAATATTTCAGATTTGTCACCCATTTACCTGTGATCCAGAACAGGGAGGGACAGAGACAAGGGGAAATGTGAGCTTACAAAAACTGTGACATATAACCACAGCATCTTCTGCACCAGCACTAAGGTTGAATGTGACTTCTGGTGTCTTCAACAGGTTCTGTGTGCTGATCTTCATGATGAGGAGAACCAGAATCATTCAAGCATGTGGAGGGTGAAGGTGTTCCCTGTCTGCAGCCCCACCTGTGGAAGTGCAGGCAGAGTGCCTGGAGCTGGAGCTGCTCCTGAAGGGCCCCTGCAAGCAAAACCCTGAGCACAGAGGCACCTGAACACACCAGGGAGCCCTGACACACCTGCATGAGGAGTCCCCAGAAGGGCTGGCTGACCCTTTGAAAGTTCTGGTTTTCTGCTGTGAAATGTGAAGGGATTTCCTCCTTCACAAGATCTTGGCTGAAGCACAGCCAAGTTTTCCAGAGTCAGAGTTTTCCAGGTCCTTAATCCCAGTCATTCCAGAGGCGTCATCTGGATCACAGGACGTGGAGCTGAGTGGGTCCCCAGGCTCAGCTCACAGAGGGGAGAGCTCCCAGAGGCTTCCTCCCTCATGGACATGGCTTGGCATGTCAGCAGCCACAAGCCGTAACTTTCCAAGGAGCTCTGAAATGTTTCCCAGGACAGAAGGCTTTCACAAGTCAGCTGTGACAGGATCCAAACGTGAGTGCTGATGAATGCTGTTTGGAGACAAAATGTCCTGTAACTTTTTGAGTTATTGTTCCTCACACTTCTGGAACTGTACTTACTCAGAGGGAATAAAACCGTGTGCTCCGCCCCACCCACCCAGCCCCAAATCTCAGGTTTCATAGGTCAGTGTGGACTGCAGATGTGTCTTGCTGGTGGGTACCAGTATTCACCCCTGGGATAAACAACCAGGGCTTTATTTCTTTTTTAATTAAGCATTAGCTTCCTGTGTGGATTGCTTTGGAAACATCACCCACGTGGGAAGGGAGATGTGATGCCCGTTGCCCAGGGAAGCTGCATGAATCAGCAACTGATGCAAAGCCTTTTTCTGAGCACTGTTTAATGTTACATTAATTTCAGATGTCAGGACCCAACCTCATTTTTTTTGTCAATTTCAGTGGCCACAGGGGTAGTACTGTTTGTGAAAGGTGCCAAACTTAGTTCTCACGTCAGCAGAAGAGAAAAATAACCCTATTTTCTATGAGCGAGCTGTTTTGGGAGAGGAACAGTTCCTGGAAAAGGGGCAGAGAGAGCAGGGCAGGCAGTGGCGGGCTCGGGAACGCTGCGAGGGGCCGGAGGGGCGAGGGGAGGCTCGGAGCGGAGCCGATCGATGCCCCTCGGCGGGCGAGTCCGCGTGTGCTGAGCTAAATGCGGCGCTGCGGCGGCGGCCGGGCAGGGCAGCTCCGAGCAGGGCACCTTGGCTGCAAGGGCAGAGCCGGGGCGCCGAGCAAGAGCTGCTGACGCTGGGGATGTGGGTTCCCTGTCCGCAGGGCCGGGCAGTGTCCGGCTGTCCGTGTCCTTGGCACTGCCCGGCCGCGGGACCGAGCCCGCGGGGCTTGGGGGGCACAGGGGGAAGGAAACCCAAATAACGCCCTGCCTTGCCCGCTGCCACCAGCCCGGGAGCGCACAGAGGCGGCTGGGACACACAAATTAGGGACTCAGAGCAGGGGAGTCCCGCCCGCAGCTGTCCACGGGAGACTCAGCCTCCTGTTTCAGGGGTGGCATCTGTCAATAGACAGATTGTCAACCCCTGCACGCCCTTGGACCATCCGCACGGGTGGACAAACCGTGGGGCACAGGGTTCAGGAGTGCACAGGGCTCACCGCAGAAAGCTCGGGAAGGAACGGAATGCAGGGAAAATTCATCGATGAGCAAACGCGGGGAGATGGAGGGTCAGGCGGTGAAAGGGCCGAGGGCACCGGGTCAGCACTGCGGTGGGGAGGCTCGGCCGGCAGTGGGGTCTGTCTGTCAGGTCTGTCTGTCTGTCCTGCCCGCACCAGCCCCGCTCCCGGCGGTGTCCGCTCCAGTCCGGCCCGTCCGTGCCCGCGGGCAGCCGGCGGTGCGGGGCGGGGGGCTCGGGGCCGAGCCCACCCGGGGGCGGGATGCGGGATGCGGGCGGGCCCGGGGGCGGCTCCGGGGGCGGCATGCGGGATGCAAGATGCGGGATGCGGGATGCGGGATGCAAGATGCGGGATGCGGGGGCGGCTCCGGGGGGCGGGATGCGGGATGCGGGGCGGCTCCGGGGGCGGGCCGTGGGCGGGCCCCGCGGGTTGTCGTTGGGATGCCGCCCGTGCCCCGCCGGCGCGGCAGCGCTGCGCTCCCGGCCGCAGGTAACGGAGATCGCTCGGGATGCGCGGGGGGCTTCTCCGGGCGGGTCGGGTCGGGTCGGGTCCGGTCCGGTCCCGGCTGCGGGAAGTGCCGGTGCCGCCGCTGGTCCCGCTCGCACCGGGTGTCTCCCGTTCGGGGCCGCGGGCTCCGTCCCCCTCTCTGTGCCTTGGGGTGATGATTTAGCGCTTTCTGCCCGGTCTCGCCCAAACGCCGTGGGCTGGTTTCCTTGTCGGTGCGAGGGAGCCATACACGTGCGCCCTGCTCCTCCTAACAACAAAACAAGCGACCGAAAATCCTCCCCTGTTGAATTCACAGCCAGTGATTCTGAATGGGGGGAACGGGGAAAATATTGTGAGAGCTGGGGGGAGCAGGAGGCAGAGTGACTTCAACCTGTGGATGTCAGGGGCATCGGTGTGAGCATCCCGGCCCCGGAGGTGCCCGCGGGGCAGGTGGGGCACGGAGCCCCAGAGGGCAGCAGGCAGGCAGGCAGGCAGTGCGTGCTCTCGGGCGGCGGTTTGAGGTTTGTACCATTTGCTCCGTTTGTGTGCGCTCACACGGCTCTCGAGCAGCCGAAACTCACCTGGGCTCCTGCTCCTCGTGTGTTTGCTGACCCGCACCTCCCTAGCACCGTGTGCTTTTACTGACAGTCTCACAGCTTCTTGTGGCTCCTTGTTGCAGGTGTGTTTGCTCCAGCCCTGGGAGGCTTCCTGAAGTTTCTCCTTCCAGGCTTCCAGGTTTGGGTGAGACTTAAGCTGCCGGTGGGATGTGTGAGATAAGTGTGAGTGGTCTGACGGGGCTGTGAAATAGGAAGCTTTAGATCTCCATTAGGCACGGAGCTCTCGTTCCAGAGGAGCAGTTTTGCTGGCCCAGGAGACTCGGCAGGTTTAGAGACGGAAATGACAGTCGTGTGGGATAGGAAGCCCTCAGTGAACCATTTCCTTCACTTTATCTCTTTCTGTGATTCTGTTCTTGCTCCCATGTGGGTTTCTCTGCAGCAAGAAGATGTTTGGAGAGCTGTTGTACAACCTGAAAGAAATCTCAAGCTGGGAAAGAAAAGAATTCTGGAAGTCTGTGGGGCAGCATTTAATTCTCCCTGCTTCAATTCCAGCTGACATTGGCTAGAGAGGCACTTGTCTCATTTTCCCCATCTGTGAATTGACCTGGCCAGACAGATGAGAAACCTCTGGGGCCAGGCTGGGTGGGAAGGCCAAGGCAAGGGCAGTGTGAGTGATAGTGAGGACATGACAAACCCTCTGCCCAGCCTGTGAGCTCTCTGCCTCCCCTGTTCAATCCAGGAGCATGCAGATGGCACAGGTTTCCACGTGTGTTGCTGTGTAATTTATCATGGGTTTCTCTCCTGTCAGGTTTAGTGAATTACCCTCTAAATTCTTGCTGAGCTATCTGCTGTCAAACAGTTGCTTAATGCTGTTCAGTGCTCTGGGCTCTCTCTCTTTGTGGAAAGCATGACTTTGTAGAGCTAGAGAGAAGCTCTGGGCCCTTCTGAGATGGCTCTGTATATGGGCACAACATTCCCGAATCAATATTTCTTAAGTGTAGGTATTTTCCTTTTGTCTTGTTCTTCCTTTCCCGACATTTGCCAAAAGGCCATGCCAGAGCTGCTTCCCAGCACATCAGGATCACCTCAGCTGGCAGGTGTGGAGGAGCCTGCTGGGGTGCCTGCCCTGAACTTGAGATTTTTCCTCTGTGGAGAGTCCCAGGAAGGCCATGGGAATACTCCAGAGTGCTGAACTCCACTTGGTTGCACTCTGGCAACCAAGGCACTTTGGCACTTTGGTTGGTTCCAGACCTGCAGCAGGACACAGAGATCAGTGACGATATGTGGAGTTCTGCACAGAAACACAGACCTTTTTGGTTTTTTTTTTTGGAGGGGGGGTGGTGGTTTTTTGTTGGTATTTTTTCCCCTGTTGTGCAATTTCCCAGTGACATGACACTGCTGCTCAGAGGGTGAGCTGCCTGACTCTGGCATTGTGTGTGCAGGGGATGGGGAGGAGGATCCATCCATGTGCAGCTCTTTCCTCCACTGTGAAAAGGAGCTGTAAGTCACTGGAGCAGAAGGAAACATTCCTTCTGTGCTGGCATCTCTTGTCCAGGGAGATGGAGCTGGAGGGAGGAAAGTCTTCACACACTTCCACACCAGTCTATTTTTAGGAGTGAAAGCTATTCAGGAGGGAAGTATTGATTTTCCTCCTTTCCACCTTGGACATTCTGTTTATAATTTCCTTCAGTTTGTGTGTAATGCACCATGCACAAAGCTATTCTTGCTTCTCCCCTCGTGCCCCAGCCAGTCCAGGGTGTGTGGCCTTTGCTGAAACCATTTTTGTTTGGCGCCTGAAGTCTTTGCATACCCAGAAACTCGTATTTTAGAACTAATTCTGCTCCTTGGGAGCCAGAGTGTGCCTGTGTAAAACCTCACTGCTGTCAGCTGGGAGAGGAGAGTGGGGACATGCAGGTGCAGAATCTCTCCTGCCTCCCCTGGCCTGACAAGGGCCAAATTCTCTTGCTGTTGGTTCTTGATTTACAGCAGCTGCATGGAGCATGGGGGTGGTTGTTGTTGTGGGGGTTATTTTATTTTATATATATTTTTTAATTTTTTTTTTTTTTATTTGTGGAGTTTGTTTGCTTCTTTTGGGTTTTTTGGTTTGTTTTTTTT
Organism: Oenanthe melanoleuca; assembly: GCF_029582105.1. Classification (NCBI taxonomy): domain Eukaryota; kingdom Metazoa; phylum Chordata; class Aves; order Passeriformes; family Muscicapidae; genus Oenanthe; species Oenanthe melanoleuca. Next base: position 7,771,405 of record NC_079362.1, read on the forward strand.
TCCAGGTAACATCTGTTTACAGGGGGAAATCTGGGTCTCAAGTAGTATTAAAGAGCAACAGTGCTTTTTAAAAATTTCTTTGAGGAGAGGCTGTGGTGCTCGTGGGTATTATTTGCCTGGTATTACACAGAAATTCTTAACATCACAGGTTTCTGGCACATCACAGGCTCTTTGTGAACCAGGGAAGGCCAGAGGAGTAGCTTGGCCACCCTGAGGTGCAGAAGTAGTTCTGCTGTGGCCCTGGCAGTGATCAGAGGCAGCTGACCTGAGTGTGGGGGGATAAACTGGTCTACAGGGAGCTCAATCCCATTAATGACGTTTGCCAGTGTCACACAGTGACACACAGGAGTGTTTCCTGTGTGCTGCTGTGCTGGGTGAGGACACACACACACACAGATACTGGTGTGTGGTCCAGGACTCTGCTCTGGACCCTCCTAGGGCAGCAGAGTCCCCAGCTGTGCCTGTGACCCTCGTGCAGCAGCAGCAATGGGTGCATGGCAGTTTGGGCTGGCCTTCAGTCTGGGCAAGCCTCCAGGAGTGCAGCTCATCTCCTCAAAAACCAGATATCACAGCTTATCAGACAGCATGGCCATACTGTTGTTTTTGGTTTTTTTTTTTTTCTGTTTTCTTTTTTAAAATTTCCTTTTTGCAAGTATTCTATTCCTTGTACATGCACAGCCAATGTGGTGTGGGCACAGAGTGCCACGGGAGCTTTAACTCTGGTTCCTGGGCTCAGCTGTCTCCCTGGCTGAATCTCCAAGAACATCTTTAGAAGCTCTGTGGAAAATAGGTGAGTTACTGTTCTGTCCTCATGTCTCACCAGACCTGGCTGACCTTCAAAAGCTTTGCTGCAGAGACGCTCAGTCGTGCCAGAAGAGTTCTGGTGCAGCTCAGAGCCACGTTTGTCAAGAAAGAGCTCAGTTTTCTCCTCCCTGCCTGGGAGGACAGGGATGTGCTGACCCTCTGGGCAGGAGCAGACCATCCCTGGTGAGCTGGGGTGCCTGGGCAGGGACCAGCCCTGCCTCAGCTGGGAGCTGCACAGTGTGAGGGTGTGTCACCAGAGACACCAGAGGTGCAATCGTGGAACCACAGCATGGTTTGGGATGGCAGGGACCTTTACAGGCCATGTGATCCAATCCCCTGCCACGGCAGGGACACCTCCCACTGTCCCCAGTGTCCAGCCTGGCCTTGGGCACTGCCAGGGATCCAGGGGCAGCCACAGCTGCTCTGGGCACTCTGTGCCAGCCCTGCCCACCCTCATTGTATATTGTTTTTTTTGCTTATATGTAGTATCAGTCTGGCCTCTTTTACTTTAAACCCATCATCCCTTGTTCTGTTATTACAGGCCTTGCTAAAAATCTGTCTCCATCTTTCTTGTAAGTTCCCTTTAGGCACTGGAAGGGGCTCTAAGGTCTCCCCAAAGTCCTCTCTTCTCCAGGCTGAACAACTCCAGCTCTGTCAGCTCTCCTTCTAGCAGAAGTGTTCCACACCTGTGGTTTTTTTGGGGTCCTCCACTTCTTACCCACCAGCACCAACAAGTCCTTCTCTAGGGCTGCTCTTGATCCATCCCTCCCTCAGCCAGACCCACCCAGCTCCCTGCTGATGGGCATCCATTACAAGAATTGCTTGCAGAGATGCTTCCAGGAGCCCCTGTGAGGTTACAGTGGACAGCATCCAGAGCTTTACAGCAGCTCATGGCAATATCTGATCAGGCATCTCAGGTGCAGGAGAGCTGCTGGTCCCCTCTGCTGCTCCTGCTGCCATGCTCTGCTGCGAGCTAATACCCTAAAACAAAATGTAATATCAAAAGTCCCAAAAATAACCCCGTTTTGCCTATCCAAAAATTTCAATTTGATGACTTAATTCTTTCTGTGAGATATTGAAGTACTCTCCTTGAAAGTGGTTTTTCCCTTGCTGGTCAGATCTGTGCTCTGACACTGCTGCAGGTGTCTGCACACTCTGGTGTGGGTCCTGACCCTCAGGTCTGCCTTGCTCCTGAAGCTCCAGAGCCACCCACCTGTGTTTCCTTCCAGACACTGAGCTGTGGCTCTTCAGAGGGGTCAGGTGGCTGTGAAAATCCCCTGGAGTCACAGCTCCCTCTGACCAACAGAAGGATCTCTGTGTATCAGGATCCCAGCTCAAGCTGGTTAGTGCTGTGCTCAGGGGCTTGGCTCAGCAGCAGCTGCAGGAGGGCAGGTGGGAGCAGGGCGTGGGACATCCCAGGCTGGGGAGAGGTGGCTGTGTGTGCCAGGTGAGGGGCCCTGGTGACCCTGCTGTGTGAGTGCCCCGGGGAGGGGCTGCTCCTGCTGCTGTGCATTGTTTGAGGGAAATACCTGCCGAGCTGCCTCCTCTAGGACACCTGCTGTTTGCCCCAAACACTCCAGGTTCCTGAAAGGACAACGTTTGCTTTCCTTTCTATTCCATCTGGGAGTTTCAAATGTTCGTGCTTGTTCTTCAGAATTTTCCTCCTTATCCCACAGGTTAGGAGACTTCCTGTGGGAATTCTGTTTCATGGAGCCCAGATGGAAAAGCCTATCCTTTCTGCAGAGCAGTGAAGGGGAGGGGGTGAGGGGTGGAGCTGCAGGTGGGGAGGAAGCACCTGAGAAGGACTGACCAGGGCACACCAGCAGCAGCCCCTGCAGGCAGCACCTTCCCCTGGCTCGGAGGGAGCCGTGGCCTGTTTGCAGGGGAGTGGGAGGGCTCTAATCAGCTCTGATTTCTGGGAGCACAGCTGGAACACGAGGTCCCCATTTGTGGTTCAGAGGTGGTTCTCAGGAGCGGATGTAGGAGCTGAAGGAGCAAGCTGAGCTGTGTTGTATTAGGAAGAAAGCCCAGAGAGTAACCAGTGCCAGAACTGCTGAAGGGCTGAATTTCCTCCATTTTCTGCCCTTGGCTGAACAGGCAGGGAGCATAACAGGCTGGAGTGGCTCCCTGTGAGGAGCTCATCAGCAGCTGTGAGTCTTGCTCTTTCTTGGTTAGAAAATGTGAGCTGAGGGAAAAGGTGCTGGGTGGAACAGGTCCAGGTTTTGTTGAGACAAAATTTTCTGTGCCTCATTTCTGTGAGTTTCCAGCCACCTTTGCTGTTCCTAGGTTAACTTACTGGTATTTCTGTTACAGCACCACTTCTGCCATGGACCAGCAGCCCGCTGTCCCAGCATGACAGAGCATGACCCTGAGGCACAGAACTTCCAGTCCCAGCAGAAGACAGGAGGGAGGCGGTCAGGACGTGTGGAGCTCCTAGGCTGGTCAGAAGGCACACTGTGAAAGGTGAGTATAACAGTTTTGGGGTTGAAATACAAAGAGCTGATATTCTTCACAACTTCTGGCAGATGCAGGCATAATTGGTTTCGTTTTGTGTTGGGTTCTGTCACAGCCCACGGTTCTTCCTGGGGCTAGAGCTCAGAGTGTTGGCAGTGGTGCTGGCTGCCTTGCCAGGCACACTGTCAGGCTGTGCAATTACCACTGATGTTGGTAATTACAAGTGTCAAACCATTTACCTGGCTTGCCTGCAGACTCCTGGCAGGCTCAGTTTGGGGGTGGGGAGCTGATCTAGCCTTTGCATCTCGAAAAGAAGGCCACAGACCCATGAAATCCATGGAAAAGGAACGCAGATGTCACTGTCTGCTGTGGAAGGATAACCATGTCACAGGTGACCAAAAGCACTGAGCAGGGGAGGCTGGGTGGGCAGGGGGCTCCCATGAGTGTCACAACAGGTCACAACCCTCTGTTAGAGCTCTGGCCTCCACGAGGTGCCAACACATCTCTCTGCATTACTAATGGGCTGTGAATTAATGTTGGTGACTGAATTCTGTCCAGAATTCCTCAGCTACTGCCACCCTGCTTTCCTGTGATTTCTGTCGCTTCCAGGTAAATGGGAGATTTGGAGACTAGCTTAATCCATACACGAAAATCATGTAGAATAGAGCAAATGGTAGCAAAATGGCTTCATCGCTCTCGGGACAGCACAGCCAGGTGAGTGTGGTTTTTGTGGAGGGAGCACCTACGGTCACCTTTGATCAGAGGCACGAGGCTGCTCCAGAGAGCAGGGCTGGCACAGCCTGCACACCTTACTCACTGTTCCCGTTGTTCTTGGGAGATATGCACACAGAAAAGGAAAAGCAACACCCCTGGCTTCCAGGGACAGATGTTCCTGCCTTGCTCTGCTGAGGGTTTGTGAGGAAGAAATGCAGCATTGCTCCATGTGAAACTTGCTCTTCTTGAAGGTGGGGTCATGCTTCTCTTTGTGGGGCCACAAAGACTAGGTTGCATTTAGCAGGGATCCTGCTCCACAGCTGCTTTCCTTCCCTGAGGTCTGAGAGTTGGCGTTAGGGTGGGGTGACCATAGAGTGGACACAGAGTGGACATCCATGGCCGAGAGCTGCTCTCGCTGCCTCGCTGGGTCAAGGTGCTGCTGGATGGAGGTGGGGCACACCTGGGCCTCTCCTCCTGGCATGGCTGGGAATCTGTGATCACGACCAGCCTGGTGTCCTCAGCTCCCTGCAGAGCCCAGGGAGTCGCTGCTGGCTGCAGGGCACAGCGCAGCCCCTGGGGAGCAGGGAAGCGTGGGGATCCCTTTGCACAAACTCTGGCTGTGTCGTGTGTGATGGGCCCTTGTGACCCCCAGGAGCAGCGTGCCTGCGATGGACAGCGCTGGGGACAGCGGGGCGCAGCCCGGCCGGGCCCAGGTGACGGTCACCGTGTACAAGGACCTGGTGCTGCAGCACTACGGCTTCGAGATCTGCCCGGGGCTGCCCCTCACCATTGCCTCCGTCACTGCAGGTGTGTGCTCCTGCCTGGGGGCGAGCTGCTGGCAGGTTGTGGTTCCTGAGGTGCCTGGTTGGTGTGTCAGCCCTGCCAGAGGGCCAGGACATCTCCCAGTGTCCTAGCCAGTGTCACTGTCCCCACGGGTTCTTCACCTGACCTTGGTAATGCACTGAGCTGCTCGAAGTGAAGCTCTTCCTGGTGTTTTATCTGCAATGCAGAGGATCAATTTAATCTTATCTTAGAGAATTTCATCTTATTCCACTGTGGTTGTGGTGATCTGTTGCTGAACAGACCCTGTAACTCAGAGAGGTTTGCTGCTGAAATCAAGGAGATCAGCTCCTCTAGCTATAGAAGGGAGGGGTGCAACTCAAAAACTGTGATTCTGTTTCTTATTTATATTTTATTTCTTTTTAATGGGTGTGGAATACCACGTGGTTCTCACGTGTTGGTGTGAGCGTGGCAGCCCTCTGTGGGGTGGCTGGGGCTCTGGGCCAGGGCATGTACCCTCTGCCCCCTTCCATTTCTCTTTATGCCCCTTCCCACATGGAACATGGTGAAATTATCTGAGAGTTGTGGGTGTAAGCAGTGGGTTGTTTTTTTTCTGCTGTGCTTCCATTCTTCTGATCAGAAAGCATCAACATTTCACTAAAGCTGAGGCACAAAGACAGCTGCCCTTCTGACCCTGTCCTTTGCTGATGCCTGGCCCATGTTGGGATCCTAGTGGGTTTGGGGTGCACGGTGACAAGGGGACAGCATGTGCTGGAGGGTCTTCCATGGGGCAGAGGGAGGCTCAGGTGGAGAACAAGGACACCGGCAGGGACACACCAGGTGCTGTCAGCACCCAGCTCCCCTCAACCACTTTTATTTTGCCATCCAGGTGTGGCTGTTGAGGGGAGCAGTGCTGGGAGGGAAGAGGACTCTAGGAGCTGGTGGTGGACAGTGGTCAGGACAAACTCAGGCTCTCTGTATTCTGGTCTTGAAGTTTGCAGTTTATTGCATAGGCCATGGGTGAAAAGGGCTCAGCTGGGAGCTGCCAGCTGCAGCTCAGAGCAAGGCAAAAAGAGAGTGGGGGTTAGGAAGAGTTCTAAGAAGTAAGAGTGGTAAGAGAGGGAAGTAAATGTGTGATATTCCTGTTTACAATACAATAAATCTTCTATGTTGAATATTCTAATTTTCACTAACCAATCCAATACAAGATACAAATCCTATAGCATTTACATACAGCCTATAAGAATCATTTATACTTTAAACTCTAAAAACTACTCTTTGGAGCCCTTCTGCCAAGCTAGCCGGGTCTTTTCTGACCTTTGGACCATTGTTGCATCAAGAGGGGATTACTTTCCTGGCCATCCTATTGTCTTCTTTTTATTTAGTAACTAGGTTTAGGTATCTCAAAGATGGCTTTCATTTCAATCTCGCTCATGGTTTCTATATTCTCAAAATCTTTTGCTGGGCACTCATATTTATAAGGTTCTCCTGATTCATGCTTCCCAACGGAGGAGCTCACCCTGGGTGTCCCTGGGCATCCCCAGCGCAGCTGTGGCACCTGGGGACAAGAGTTCGCGGTGGCCCGGGCAGCGCTGCGTTAGGAGATGGTGCCGGAGGGGTTTCCAGGGTGGGAGGCGGCCGTGGCTGACCCTGTGCCCGTCCCGCAGGGAGCACGGCCGACGGCAAGCTGCAGCCCGGCGACCAGCTGCTCGCCATCAACTCCAGCACGGTGGAGGGCACGTCTGTGGAGCGGGCAGCCAGCATCATCAGGTGCGCAGGGGGCACGGGGGACATGGGGACACGGGGACACCGGGGGTGGCGGCCCCGGCTCACCGCGTGTCCCCTCTGCAGGGACGCTGGAGACGAGCTGGTCCTGACCGTCCTGCGCTGCAGCTCCGTGAGTGGCACCCAGGGGCTGGCTGGGCTGGCTGCGGGCTCTGAGGGGCTGGTCAAAGCCGCGACGGTGGCCTGAGCGTCCTCTGCTGTCACACACACCCGTGGAGGGCGCTGGGGAAGGGAGGGCAGTGGCTCCTCACTGCCCCTGGTGCAGGGCCGGGCTGGCTGCTGGCGTGGGCTGCGGGGACACACTCAGCACCCTGGTGCGCTCGGGAAGGTCTGGATGTGCCTGGGGGCTCCTCCCAAATCCCGTTCGCTGTCCCTGCCCCGTGTCCTCAGGGCAGGACGGGGCTGTGGCAGGCCAGGAGACACGGGCGATTTGACGGGTGAAGGAATGGCTCTGCCTGGAAGCTGGGGAGGGGGACACTGGGGGATTCTGCTGTATTCTCAGGGAGCATCAGACCTTACAGGGAATTACTGTGTGACGTGTGCCGAGCTCCTGAGCGCACCTGTGTGCCCTGCCATGGTGGGAGCGAGCTGTGTGACAGCAGCGCAGCGCGGTCACCTTGTCGGGCTGTGCCCTGGGCTGTTTTTGGAGTGGTTTTGGGAAACCCAGGAGCGGGGAGGTGCTGCCCCGTGGGCGGGCAGGGCTCTGTCCATCGCTGCCCGTGCGCTGCGCGGGTTTCAGCCCCGCTGGAGCCAGCTGTGGCCAGATGCCCAGCTGTTCTGCGGGGTCCCAGCTGCCTTGCATGGCTGGGCACACACCTGAGCAGCAGCTGGCTCCCGGGCGGTGACACGGGGACAGTGTGTGGCACATGCCGCGCCCGTGTCCGCTCGCTGGGCAGCCGGGGGTGGTTCAGCAGCTGCCCAGGCGGGTCCGAAGGGCCTGTGGAAGGCTGGGGGCAGGGAGGCTCCCCAGAGCTGCTCTCCATGAGAGCAGCCCCAGCACGGGGGTGAGCTGCGCCCCTGCCCTCCCCGGGGCTGTGCTCGCTCCCCCCGCGGCTGCTGCCCCCACCCAACCGCGCTCTCGTTCCAGGGCGGCCCCAAGTCGTCGTTCCTCACGGCAGAGAAGAGGGCGAGGCTGAAAACGAACCCCGTCAAAGTGCGTTTTGCGGAGGAGGTGCTGCTGAACGGGCACTCGCAGGTGCGGGATTGCGGAGGGAGGGGGCGCGGGGCTCTCGGGCGGGTGCGGGGCTGGGGCCGGGGCTCCCCGTGCCCTGTGCCCCGGGCACGGTCCGGGCAGCGCTGCCCGCTGCTGCCCGAGGCCATCGCGGCAGCCGGGAGGCACCGGCACCTCTGCAGGGTTTTGTCTTTGATGTGCTCGTTCGGGCTGATGGAAAACACCCACCCGCGCTACCCCCGGCAGCCTCAGACCCTTCACCGCTGCAGAGGCAGCTGTCATCTCGGGAAGGGCTGATCCACCCGTGGTGAGCCCGCACTGAGGCGTGGCCGTGACAAACCCGGGGTGCTGAGCGCTGGTGTGTGTGCCAGGCTCGTGCTGGAGTCACTGGGCTGTCCCCTCCTGGGGACAGGTCACACCTCCTTCAGAGCGTTTGCCACCGGTCCCTGTGCTTTGCTGTGAGGTGTGGCAGTGTTCTCAAGCCGGCAGGGTGGCTTGGACCCCCACATCCCTGCAGAGGGTTTGCACAGAGCACCCAGAGCTGCCTCTGTGCCTGCCTCTGCCAGGTGAGCTGGTCACAGCTTGCTGGAGGTGCTGCAAACCCATCAGGGGCTCCTGGTGCTCCTGGCAGCTGGCTGGGTGCACACAGCTCTGTCTGCAGCAGGGGTGAGAACACTTGTATCCTGCCCAAAGGCTGAACACTGTGAATGTCTCCTTTTCTTTCTCTGTAACTTTCTCAGGTCACTGGGGTGAACTGGGGCCAACTGGGAGTCATTAGCTGTGTTGACCTTTACTTTTGTCTTTCAGAACCAAAAAACTTTGCGCTCAAAATGCCCCTCTCTGGCGTCCTGCTCATTAGTGCTGCTCAGTTGTCCAGGTCTGACCAAGCCTTTCTGCTTTGCAGCAATGGCAAACTACCCACTGAGCCCTTTTCCTTTTCCCTTCCTGTCTGTGTTTTGTTTCCTGTGGCTGCTGGAACTCTCCTGAGGCAGCCCAGAGCCCTCCCAGGGCAGGTGCTTCCTCTTTCCCCTGCACCATGGGCAGAGGTGCAGCTAGAGGTGCCATGGGTGTCACCTGCCCACAGGGTGCTGACGGTGTGGGTGCACCTGGAGATGCCTCTCCTCCTCCCTGCAGGGCAGGGAAGGCCAGCTGTGCCTCCAGACAGTGCCAGTGTCTCTCTGGACAGCCTTCCCTTCCTGGCAGGCAGTTGGCAGGTGCTCGTCCCTGCCCTCACAGGGCTCAGTTCACATCCCCAGGTGTGGGGGACACAGCTGTCTGGGGTCCTGCCTGGGCAGGGGGCCCTCCCTGGGACAGCATCCAGGCAGAGACCCCTCCTGCTGCTGGCAGATGTGGCACCCAGGGCACCAGGCAAGGGCAGGATGTGCCCCCAGGCAGAGATCTGGGCAGAGCTGGCCGTGGGACACAGGCAGGCACGAAATCACCAACAGCTCAGCTTTTCTTATAGCTGGGGCTGGCTCAAGTGTCTGCCCGGAGGCTCCAGGAGCTGGGCACGGTGTCACAGCCCCTCAGGTCTGTGCCAGCCACTGGCTGATCCCAGGGCTCAGTGGGTCTGTGAGTGGTCTCTTCTGAGAGCCTGAAGAAGGCACCTGTGGAGGGAAGGCTGCACTCTGTGCCTCCCTCTGTGCTCAGCCTTGTGCTGAGCTAATCACAGCTCTGCGAGTGCAGAGGAGGAACACAATCAGTGCTTAGATTGCTATTCATGTAGTGACAGCAGGAGAAATTAATTCGGGTGCTGGGGTGCCACTGGTGTTAGGTTCCCTTTTCACCATCTGGACATGTAACGTGTTTTGAGCAGGGAAGCATTAGCACAAAGGAAGAGTAAATAAATTTGTTGCATATTTATGATTTCTTTCTGGAAAAGCACTATGCACCGCAGCAGCCCTGAGTGCTTGAGGGCTGCTCTCCTTTCCACGGGCTGACGTACTAAGGCAGCCAAAATGGGTATTATGGCCCTGAAAACCGTGCAGCCTCCAGTTTCAGTAAATATACTGCTCTTGTCATCCTAATGGAGCACGGCTAAGTGATCCTTGTGGCGACGGGCAGGATCCCAGCGCTGCGTTCTGCAGCTGAAACCCGAGCCGGCAGGTCGGGAGCATGAATTGTTAATGCTGCCGTCCTGCCTCCGCTTTCCGCAGGCTGGTGATGTGTTTCTGTAGCCCGGAGCGATACGCGAGGCACAGGTCCCTGGGGACACTGAGTTATTAACAGCAGAATCAGCCCTGCCCTACAGGACAGGAAGGAATGGCTGCTGAAGCTCCCAGGGTTAATTCACAGCAGCTTCTGACAGCCTTGGCAGGAAGGGAGGAACCTCTGCGGGTGTCCTGGGTGGGGAATTGGGGCTGGTAATTCGGGCAGATGTTAAGTTCTGCCGTGTGCTGGCAGGGCAGGGCCCCCCTGGCAGGGTGAGTGTGGCTCTGGGGGCTGCCAGGGGAGATGTGCAGCTGCTGTAAAACAGCATCACTGTCCTGGAGCTGGTGGAGTGAGTGTAGGAGCTGGGGACGGTGGTCAGGACAAACTCAGTCTCTATATTCTGGTGTTGAAGTTTGCAGTTTATTGCCTCGGGTGTGGGTGAGAAGGGCTGAGCTGGGAGCTGCCAGACACAGCTCAAACAGGCCCAGAGGAGTGGGATAACAAAGGGGGTAAAGCAAGGGTGAGGGGTGCAGGGACAAGAGCAAGGGAGCCAGAGGGTGTCTGAGGGTGTCAGAGCAAGAGAGTGTTGTCTCCTTTTACAAAGTCTTAAATCTCCTTCTATGTTGGATATTCTACTCTTCCACAAACCAATCTAGTACAAGATACAAATTCTCTAACATTTACATAAAACCTATAGGAATGGCTACATTACCATGTTTTACTGCTTTCTTATCTCTAAACCTTATCTTGGACCCTTCCTGTCATACCTGGAGGGGGTCTCTGCTGGCTTTTTGGTATTTGCAGCAACTGGCGTTATCTTAACAAAGGGAGATAGACCTCCAGGCATCCACATTGCTGCTCTCCAGCCACTCAGTGGAACAGTGCTTTCATTTCAATCTCACCTACAGTTTCTATATTCTTAGCATCTTTTGCCAGGCAATCATATCTATAGGGCATTCCTATTTCTTCCTCCCCTACAGTAGACGTGTTTGGGCTGCTTAGATCCCAAGAGCTGGGCTAGAAAAAAGAGCAGCAGTGTTCTCTTTTTTCCTCTCAGTGGTGACTGTAGGCAGCTTGGACCCTACGACAGGGGTGTGAGGGGAATGAGGAGGGGTTCAGAATGGGTTTGTGTTTGCTCTGGCAGCACTTCCAGGGTGTGTGGGCTCTCTGTCCAGAGGGCCCCAGGCTGTGGGGCAGTAACTGAAATACAGCAGAGATCACCTTAGAAACACCACTGTTGACCCTGACTCTCTCCACAAGCAGATGAGCCCTTTAAGTGATGGGTAGAGTGCTGGCCCAAGAAGGTGAAAGGACAGGCTGGATAGGAGCTCTGAGAGTGGAGCAGCAAACCTGCTCTGCACTGAGCAGCCAGAGGAGCAGTGGCACCAAGGGGCAGGCATTCTCTGCCTGTGGGTGAGGTGAGGGGCTCAAGGGTGACCAGGCTACCCCAGCAGGACACAGCCCACGCCCCCAGACCCTGCTGAGCACCCAGCAGAGATGCCCTCATCTTGTTGTGGAGGTTCTTTGGACCTCCAGTGCCCTACAGGCACCAAACTCTGGAGCTCTTGGCTCCTACTTTGTCAGGTTATCTTAAATAAGCAAAGCAGCTAATAGTTAAAAAGGTTATTTATTACAAAGCACATCTTATCACAAAGCACATCAGTCTCAACAGTACACAGACAAGCAATAGCAAAAAGCAATGGCAAATGCAGTAGCAATAGCAAAGCAAAAGCCTGGCAAAGAGCAAATGGCTAAAAGCACCAGCTCTCCCCAGTACAAACTCTTATATAGGACTTCTCCAACAAGCTAAGACACAAGCTCAGACCACCACTCCTTAACCTGTTAGAATTCCAGTTTCTTAGCACACCAGGTTACGTATAGAACTACGCATAAACTTTATCTTGTTCTGTCTGAGAAATGTCAGCAATATCCTTACTATAGCTCTATTATGTCTAAGCACTGTGTACAGCTGTGGACCTGGAGCCTTCTGTTGAAGATATCAGTGTGTTTGTTAACCTTCACTAGAACTCGCTCTGCTACTATGGCATTTGAAATTGTTTACTCACTAAAAGCATCAGAACTCACTCTAAAACTTATTCAATCCCTGCACTCTGATTTCTCTCTGAAGAATTCAGAGACCCCTGGCTCATTGACTCCAGCATCTTGTTCCACGTGTTTGGGACCCACCTCGGGACAATCTGGTGGCATGACCCCTGCTTGGGCAGTGCCAGGGTTACAGATCTGAGGGCAGGGCTGGGCGGAACAGCTCTGTGTGTTGGGCAGGCTCCCCGAGGCAGCGTGGAGGGTGTGGGCAGCTCATGGTGTCAGTGTGGGGTCCCTGCTGCCTGGTGATGGGGAGGTGCCTTTTCTGGAGGCACTGGGGGGTTTGGTGGTGAGCAGGGAGGATGACTTTCTGCTCCCAGTGCCTGCTGGATCCTTCAGTGCCACAGGGAAGGGAAGGGAAGGGAATGTGCTCCCAGCCACGTGCCGCTGCTGTGCTGCCCGCAGTGTTACAGTAAAGACATTTGCTGTGCTCTCCTTCTGCCATTCCCTGCCAGGAGCATCATCAGGAGTAAAGCTTGGTGCCGTGCAAGAGGGTTGCCAAGGCAGAGAAGGATTTTCCTGGATGCCAAGACTGGCAGTGCCAGGCAGAGCAGGCTGCAGGCTGGATGGCCCAGGGTGCAGCTGCTGCTCTTGTTCCGCAGGGGAGCTCCCTCCTGTTCATGCCCAATGTTCTCAAGGTGTACCTGGAGAATGGACAGACAAAGGCGTTCAGGTTTGAGAGGAGCACCACTGTGAAGGTAAGGATGCTTGGCAGGCTGTTCCCAAACACCAGCAAATCCAAAACATCAGCAAAGGTGTGGGCAGGGCACCTGCTGGAATTGCTGGCTGGTGCTGGCACACTGGGTTCCCTGAGTTCCAGCCTCATTTCTGCACTGCTGAGGATGTTCCCCTCTGGAGACATTTCACCCCCTCAGGTGAAACAGCAGTGTCCCATAGAATGATCCTCCTGAACCAAGAGTGATCTGCCTCAGGTCACTTCTGCTGAGGGCATCACAACAGGTTCCCATTATTCCCCTGAAAACACAATGCTGCTCTGCAGAGCCTTGGATCCAGCCCTTGCCATGGCTGCTGTGCTTGGACAGAGCCTTACACATCTCCCATTTTCCTGGCCTGGTTGTTGTAGCTGCTCAGTGTTTGTATTGGATGTAGTAAGAATTTGGCCATGGCCAGTGGTTGGAGGTCCTAAATTGCTTAAAGGACAGGGGGGTGCAGATGCTGTGGGAGAGATTCACAATGGACAGACATTCTGGGGCTATCAGGCTGAAAGTATATTAAGGGGAAACACAAAGAGAACTTCATTTATCATGCAGTGAAAACTTTACTCAGAAAAGGAGGAGTTTGTCTAGCTCATTCCAGCTTCACAAAACCGTTGTGGTCTCTCAGGGAAGTGTCTGCAAGCCTTCTGACATGCAGGGTCTAGAAAAAGAAAATAGTGAAATAAAGCAAGGAGGTGGAAAGGACAGGAAAGGTAAGTTGTAAAGAGATATTTGAATGCTTGTTCCCAAGGGTTTAATTTCTAAAGGATGGATTAGCTCTTTGTCTTTGACTTGAGTTTCTCAGCTCTGGCATGGAATAAGTTTTCCCAGTTTTTGAGAGCAGCTCTCAAAGAGGGCCCTCCAGAAACACCTAAAAGAGTAAAATGCTTCCCAAGTTAGGTGTTTGCAGAAACTCCTCTGTGTCTTGAGGCACCCTGGCTTAAAACTGAGGTGAGTCAAACATTTATGCTTGCCTCAAGAAGCTTGGGTGAGTCCAAGGGCTTCTGTTTCAATTTATGCATCAAGCCTGAGGTGAATTTTCGTTTTGCCAAAAGTAAACCTTGTTACTTTCATAGACCTTAGAGACCATTGCCAGGGACACCTCTCACTTGTTTCAGTCCTGTCCAGTCTGGCCTGGGACACTTCCAGGGATGCAAAGGGTTACAGAGTTCTAGAGAGCCAGAATAACAAACACAGCAGACACGTGGGTCAAGGGTGGCAGAAAGTGCCCAAGACCACCCAGGTGACAACTGTAAAACTTTGAGTGTGAGGCAGCTGAGGACAGGCAGCTCCAGGCAATGGATTTGATACCTGTGACACCCTGGGGCTTGCAGAGCTGCAGCTCCCCACCTTGTCCTGCTGGGCTGCTGGATGTGCTGTGCTCTGTCTGTCAGTCCTGCAGGCTGCAGTGCCCCCCTGGTGGGTGGATCTGAGCTCTGTGTGGCCCTGTGCCCTGCAGGACATCGTGCTGACCCTGCAGGAGAAGCTGTCCATTCGCAGCATCGCCCACTTCGCCCTGGTGCTGGAGGAGCAGTACAACCTGGCCAAGATCCACCTGCTGCACGAGGAGGAGCTCATTGCACAGGTGAGCACAGCCCTCTGTGTGTCCCACTGCCCCCAGGGGCACAGTGGGGCACAGGAGTCAAACACTGCAGGTCACCAGAGGGCTGAGCTGGGTGATGCCACCCACTTGTGCCACGGTGTTCACCCGTGTCAGGAAAATTAACCCACAAACTCCAGAGGTTCATGTCCAGAAAGGAGACAGAGGAGTCCTTTTACTTTATTCCAATAAAAGAGAGGCCCTGGGGCATCCCCTGGGATCTCTCAGATTTTTGGAGGCTGCAGCTTCCTTTTATCCCAATTTCCCTCTCTCTTTCCCCATTGCTGAGGCACTTGAGAGGTACAGACTGCCCAAACACCTGATACCTGAGATTCCCTCCAGTGTACAACCCTCCCTTTTCATTTTTAATTCTTATAGAATAAATGGTTTTCCCCCATTTCTTCTTTCATCTTTCGATATCCAGCTTAATTTATCAGCAAACCTACAGTTTGTTTGTAAAGGCAAATATCATTTTCCATTCATCAATCAGTGGAATCCTTCCCATTGTTTCTTTTATCTCTTAGTGGTGGTTTTATCTACGAGCAGACCTCCAGCTTTTTGTAAAGACAAATTCCTCATTCCTCTCACCCACTCCCTGGGGAAGGGGCACTTTGGGAGCATCCTGAGTGTCCCCACACACAGAGCAGCACCCATGGGCTGGTGTTGCCTGGGCCGTGGAGAGCAGTCATGGTGCCATCCTTTGTGCCTTCTGCCACATCAGCCCACCTGCCTGAGCCTTTAAACAGCTCTAAGGCAGCTGTACCTGACCTTGCTGCTTACCATTCCCTGGTGTCCTGTTTGCAGGACAGGTGTCTGCCAATAAGGGCGGAAGCTTCTCTTTGAAATGGAGAATGTAAACCCTCTCCCTCCAAATTATTATAATTTTGAAATTAAGAGCAATCTCAGGCAAAGAGATGGGAATTAGGAATAACAGTTCTTTCCTAGGAAAATTCAAATAGAAATGCAGTATTACACAGAACAATCCCAGCCCTGCCAGAGTCAGAATCCAAGCTGACACCCGTCAGTCAGTCAGGGTGTTGGCACAGTCCCATTCAATGGTGGCTGCATCCTCCTGCAGGGGCAGATGTGGTTCAGCTGGAGCAGTGCTCCTGGAGAAGGTGCAGTTTCCTCTGAAGCTCCAGGGATGATGTGCAAAGGTCTGGTTTTCCTCTGGAATCCAGTGGAAAGAAGGTTCCTTGGTGTCCAAAATGTCAGTTTTTATCTGGGTAGGAAAGGCTTGGCTCCTCCCCTGGCTGGAGCATCTCCCAGTGGGATGATGGAATTTTATCAGTCATGCCCTGGGATTCAGTGGCCATGAACAGGAGATATCTCCTGGAGGGAGGATGGGCTGTGGGAAGATAAAGATGATTGCCCAGCTGGTTTAAAGATGGCCCATGAGCAGATAATGTGTGCCAGGAGATCAGGGGCACTGCCCCACCTGGCTGCAGCAGATGGGGACAGAATTCACATTGCTGGGACACACAGAATTCACATTGCTGGAATACACAGAATTCACATTGCTGGGATACACAGAATTCACATTGCTGGAATACACAGAATTCACATTGCTGGAATGCACAGGATTCACATTGCTGGGATACACAGAATTCACGTTGCTGGAATGCACAGAATTCACATTGCTGGAATACACAGAATTCACATTGCTGGGATGCACAGAATTCACATTGCTGGGCACATCAGCCCAACACAGCTGGGCAGTCAGAGCATTCAGCCAGGCAGAGGCCACCTGTGAGTCAGTGCTTTGTGTCCTGTAAACAAGAGAGCTGGTGTGATCCTGCTGCTCTGACACTGCTGGTTTGTCAGCAGGTGCCTGCTCAGTCTCAGCTCCTGAGGCAGCAGGAGTTGTGCTGATGGGTCTGTTGGCTGGCAGTGCACTGCAGAGGGGTTTGTGGAATCACACAGAATATCCTGAATGGGGAGGCACACGGGGATCATTGAGTTCAAGTCCCTCAGTGGCTGATGCTGTCAGACCACTGAGCTCACGGGTCAGAGGATTTCTGCTGGGCAGGATTTGCCCAGAATAAAATGTGCTGATGTATAACTCAGAGTCTTGACATCCTAATGACATTACAGTGATGATTCAGGGGTCTGTTTAGGGCTGCTGTGTCTTGTGACTGCACTCCCAAGCAGAGCAGCCTGCCCCTTCCCCTGCTGTTATCACACAGCCCCAAAGCCTCTGTCCTGGTCACACTGCAAGGCAATGGGATCAGTGGGTATTTAATGAAGTGTTGCTCTCAAAGGGCTTCTGAGCTACTGCAGGAAGAAGGATCAGATATATAATGACAAACACTAGCAAAGCCTCCTTGTGTTTGTAAGGACAATCTGCACCACCCCCTTGCCAGTGGTGCTAAACAATTCCTGAGGGTTTGCAGAGCTCATTGTGCACCTCTGGAGGGGGAGTCTGTGGTGTGATGCCCTCTCTCTGTTGCAGGTGGTCCAGAAAAGAGACTCTCACGACTACCGCTGCCTCTTCAGAGTGTGCTTTGTCCCCAGGGACCCCTTGGACCTCCTGCAGGAAGACCCTGTGGCCTTTGAGTATCTGTACCTGCAGGTGACACTGGGGCATTCCATGCTTAGCAATCCCTTCTGGCCCCATTTTCCTTTTTGCTTTAAACCAGAGTGTGCCTCAGACTGGGTCAGCTGTATGGGTGTGTGTTGCATCTGGTGTTGCTCGAGGTGAAAGCAAATAAATGAGCAGGAAGGGCCTTTGCAGGGGTTTCACAGAGATGTTTGTTTCAGCCACGCTTGTGCATCATCCAGAGTTCAGGGAACAAAGGCAAAGGGGCTTGTGAGGGTCCAGGTTTAGTACATGGGATGAGCAGGGTGGGAGAGCATCAGAGACCAATTACCAGGGGACAGGGGGGTGGCACAAGAGAGAGGTTAGGGCATGGGGGACAACAGGGAAACAGGGTGGGAGTGACCAGAGACTGAGGGACAGGGAGGGGGCTGACCAGGGAACGGAGCAGGAGTGTCAAGAGAAGGCAGTGAGAGAGGCCTCTCATGCTCCCTAACTGGGAACACCTTTCTGGATCTCCACAACTCCCCATTTCTTTATTAATAAAAAAAGCTTCTTTGAATGATTTTAAAATCAAATGGTTGAGGTAACTAAAGAACACAAAATGACAAATACAATCAAAAGCATTCATAAAACAATTTTCAAAATGCAAGCTATTTTTTGAGTCCCCAATGTCTGAACAGATTTTTGGAGCACCTTGAAGCTGGTAGGAAGGGAGGTGAAGTTTTCTTGGCATGGAAACTGAGTCAGGAAAGGGATTCTTCAGCATGGACTGGCACTCTGGTCACTGTTAGCAATGTGGTCAGCTGTGATTGAGCTTGTACGAGGTAGAATGGGGGTGGAGTACCTGTTGAAATCTAAATAGAAATCATTAATTTTGAAGAAAAAACAAAGGTTACCTTGGGAGATTTTTCTTTCTTTCCCCCCGGCCCCATAGGTGTGAAATGCAGAGCACTTAAAATCAGATAATTTCGATTCGAATTCCCCTAAATCCTTAAATCACGGGGTGTGCTTTGCTGGTGCTGTCCCTCCCGGGCGGGTGTGTGTGTCCCTGCTGAGCTGCCGTGCTGTGTGTGCCCAGAGCTGCAGCGACGTGCTCCAGGAGAGGTTTGCAGTGGAGATGAAGTGCAGCGTGGCGCTGCGCCTGGCGGCCCTGCACATCCAGGAGAGGATCTGCGCCTGTGCCCAGCCTCACAAGGTGTCCCTCAAGTACATCGAGTAAGTGCCCACTGCTGTGCTGTGCTGTGACAGCCCAGGGAGGGTAAACGTGGCACCAGCTGGCTGCTTGCCCCGTGCTTAGCTCTGCACAGGAGCCCAAAGGGCACTGCACCCTCCTTTTGGGGCAGGGAGGGCTGGTGAGCCCCATCCTTAACCCACTCAGCTACCTGAGAACTGCACACAGTGAGCACCTGGGTGTCCCCAGGGTCTTGTCTGTCACAGGGCCAAGACCTGGAACTGCAGAGCTCTCACAGTGATGGTTACCCAAGCTGCTCCTGCCAGTACCGGGTGCAGCACCTGGGGAGAGAGGGTGTAACCATCAGCTTTGCACACCAGTACATCTCTCCATCCACCAGATGGAGAAATGCCAGAAACACCTGCTTGGGGCAGTGAGAGATCCTGTGAACTACTGACATCTGTGGGGAAATGCTTTCAGGAGGAGCAGGTGTGCCTTGCTGCATGTTGGTGCTCTTGGGCTGCACCTGCCCTAGAGAAGCCCCTGCTCCAGGAGCTCATCTCCAGGAGTGGTGATGAGCTTATTGTTAATTCCTAGGCACGGGTGTGGTGACCAGGTTAATTTCCAGGCATTGTGTGCAGCCAGATGTGCCCAGCTGTGTGCAGGCACTGGGGACGAGGGGCAGCTGCCCTGCTCTCACCTCACAGGAGATGAATGCTTGGGCTGAGCAAACCCCAGCAGCACACATGGCCCACCTTCTGGGTCCAGGAAACTGAACTGGAATGTCACAATCCTGTCCCAAAGCAAGGACAGAATCCCCATCCTCTGGATTGTGGGGGCAGATTGGAACTGTCCTGCTAATGAAGGCTGTGAATTCCCTCCTGTGAAACCCTGTGGAAATGGTCATTCTGCCCTGCTCCCTACCCTGGCAGGTGCAGGAGCAGTACACTGGAGTCAGTGAGGGCACTGGGTGTGCCACAGCCCCCAGGGCTGCCTGGGGTCTCTGCCCTGCCCAGTGCTCCCTCCCCTCTTTCTGCCAGGAGAGACTGGGGAATCGAGAACTTCATCTCCCCCACCTTGCTGCGAAACATGAGAGGGAAGGACATCAAGAAAGCCATCAGCTACCACCTGAAGAGGAACCAGGTGCTGTTGGACCCTCGGCAGAAGGTAGTGGCAGTGCCCCAGGGTGGTGGCAGTGTCCTCCTGTGTGTCCCCTGGGGTCTTTCCCTGCTGCCCACGCTCCCTGAGCTCTGTGTCCCCCTCTGCCCTTTGCTGTGGGTGCCATGTGGGATGGCCGGTGGGCACCCCTGCTGCCTGCCCAGGCTGAGCTGGATGTGTCAGACACCAGAGGGTCCCTGTTGCAGTTCCTGAGCCGTGTTTCCTTCCCTGCCACACCAGCACACGCTGACGGCAGCCCAGGTGCGCCTCAGCTACCTGCAGATCCTGGGAGAGCTGAAGATGTACAGCGGCAAGATCTTCAACGCCACCATGATGGTATGAGCTCTTTCCGTGTGTGGTTGCTTCTGGCATGCAGTCCTGCTGGCCACCCTGCTTCTCCCTGCCCTGGGATGGCGTGGTAGATGTTGATCTGCTGGAGAGGCTCAGCATAGATCCATGGAAGTGTCCACACACAGACCATAACTACACAGTAGTTATGCACCTCTTTTCTAATTGAAAGCTGTGACTCTTGGTCCTCAGATAAACCCTGTCTATATTTTGTGTGTTATAAAGTACTTGAGAAATCTGGGGAGGCTTCGAAACCCTTGAAAAAATACGGGAAACCCTTAAATCACTGCAAAAAATAACTCTTCTATTTGTACGAGAGTTGTTGGTTTTCCTGCCTGTCCCCACCTGGGTCTCTGCTGAGCTGCAAAACACAAGCTGTGTCACACAGGGAGCTGAGCAATGTTGGTGCAAGGCTCACCCATGGGTCACAGTAATACTACATTTACACCTACGTGCAAATTGAACAATGTCTGCCAGATTATATTGCATTAATCAAATTTTTAAGTGTCTCACCCTAACAGAAAGCACTGGCACTTCTTCCAACCCCAGAAATGTCTTGGTGAAGTTTCTACCCTGCAGGGATTTACCAAAATAAGAGTATTGGTCTAATACCAATACTCAACTGTGAGGGACAATAGACTCTCTAACAATTCAAAGTGTGTGTTTATTCAGCGCTGGGCAGCAGTGAGGTAATCCTCTAATACATACTGCAAAGTCACAGGTGGTCATAGAGTCTATTTATTAAACTCAAACAAATACTTATTCATAATAACAGCCCCTCCCATGTCCCCTTCCTATGGTAATTAGCTAGAATAGCTATTAAGCATTGATTGACTTCTTAAATTAAGTCTGGGGTCATTTTTGTGGGGAGGGGTCTTAAAAGGAGGAAGCAAGGGGAGTCTTCCTCACCCTAAACTCTTGACCTTTTCTATCAATGACAATACAAATGATTTCTGGGGATAGTCCAATTTCCCAAAGAATGGGTTTCTGGTTGCATTGCCCATGTTCCTTTGGATCTGCTCACTAGTTTCGTCTTTTCCCATTGTAAGCACAGCTGGACAAACATGAAATGACAGACAATCAATTATTTAAGTTTCAGATAACTACTCCTTTCTAACTTCTAATTATTTTCAGCAAGGTAACTAAAATCCTAATTTTCTAAGATAAGTGTTTCAGCAGCAGGTCTCATTGAGTCCCTGTGGGGACACCCTGGGCTGCCCTGCTGGCCCCTGTGCAGGGCCAGGAGCTGTGTCAGCCCAGCAGCAGAGTCCGTGCTGAGATCCCACACGAGGTGGGTCCCGGGGTCCCTGCTCCCGGTTTGAGCAGGTTCGACTCTGCCCCTGCAGCTGCAGGACAGGGAGTCGTACGTGGCCCTGCTGGTGGGGGCCAAGCACGGCGTGAGCCAGATCGTCAACAGCAAGCTCAACATCGTCAGCAGCCTGGCCGAGTTCCCCAGCATCAGCAGGGTGGAGCTCAGCGAGGAGTCGGAGCGTGTCAGCAGCGTCAAGATCTACCTGCAGGACCTCAAGGTGAGCGGCTGTGCGGGCACGGGGCAGCCACAGCCCCTCCCGAGGGCCGAGCCTGTCACGGGATGAAGGGCTCAGAGCAGGCTTGGGCGACAGCTGTAGGAGGAACAAAAAAATTAATAGAACAGCGATTCTTCCTGCTGAGGAACAGTGATTCTTCCTCCACCAGTGAGACTCACCAAAGCACAAAAGGCAAGAAAAATAAATCTCTCTTCTTTGTGCCTCCTGCAAATCACACTGAGGGAAGTGTGAGACAGAGGGGGGTTCCTTGGCCTTGTGCAGCCTGTTCCTGCAGAATGTGGTACAAACAGTATTTGATTTTTCTAATATTTTCTACCCTTTCCTCCCCCACGCCAACAAATAAAACAAACCACAAAAGGTGCTCACGCTGCTGCTGGAATCAAACAGCGCCAAGGATCTCGTCTGCCTCATCGTTGGGTACTACCGACTCTTCGTGGATGCGAACGGCTCCATATTCACCTGGGGCGAGAAGCAGCAGCAGCTGCACCGTGTCTCAGCTGAAGAAGGTTTTGAAAAACAGCGCTTTCCGACCGAGGGTGGGGAGGGAGCGGGTGGATGGGCATAGCCCGGGGCTGTGTGGTGGCACCGCCGCTGGTGGAGGCTGGAGCTGATGTTGGGGGCTTTTCCAGCATTCCCGGGGCCGGGATTCTGCGCTAGCTGCTTGGGGCCAGCCTCACCCCGCGCCTCGCCTTGCTGGCTAGCGACCTGCGAGCGCTGAGCCCCCGAGGGAGGGTCTGGCTGCCCCTGCCCAGCCCCAGGATGGGCTGACGGGCTCCTCTGGATCCCAGGGTATGAATCGCGAGCCTGCAGCGACTCCGAGGATTCCTGCGAGTCCTGCTCGGAGCGCGGCCGGGGCAGCCGTGCGGAGCGGCGGGGCGAGCCCGGCAGCCCCGGGGCGAGCGGCGCAGAGCCCCGGGAGGGAGGGGGCGACCCTCGGGACACCGCCACCGACAGCGCCTCGGAGGCGTCCGACTCGGCCAACAGCGAGAGCCGCGGCTTCAAGACGAGCGGCTCCAGCGACTCCGTGGACGCGCTGGAGGAGGATGAGCTGGAGGCGAGCTCTTCCTCCCGGCCGGAGCCGTTCCGCCTCTACACGCCCACCGTGCAGGAGCTGAGCGGCGCCGGCGGCTATTTCTGCTTGCTGCAGCTGCCGGGGGCAGAGCCCGGGCCGAGCCCCGCGGGGCAGGGCCAGCCCGAGCCCGGGCCCGTGGCCGTGCTGCCCGGAGCGTCCCCCGGCTGCCGCAGCCTGTCCCCGCCGGGCCCGGGGCACGGCCACCCGGTGCTGCGGCCACCGCCCGGCTTCGGCGACTCCAGCTCCGAGGAGGAGTTCTACGACGCTGCGGACAGGCTCAGCCCTCCGGACGCGCTGGCAGGTAAAGGCACACCTGCGGGCTGCAGGTGCTTCCTGCCGGGGGCTGCCTCTGCTCCCAGCTCACCTTCCTTTGGGGGCTCACCTTCCCTTTGGGGGCTCACCTCCCGCTTTGGGGGGTTCACCTTCCTTTGGGGGGCTCATCTTCCAGCTCTTATCAGCCCCTGCAGGACTTGTGAAGGTCTTTTGTGTCACCGTAGGGTCAGGTGTAACACACTCACACACACTTGAGCAGGATTATGGCATCCTCTTCCCTCGTTATTCTGCGTGTTCTCCAGTTTATATACTCTTAACAAAGCGTGATCTTAATTGCATCACAATGAGTTATTGTATTCATCGGTGCAAATCAATTAGCATCAATATATTTGGCAAAAGTTTTGCAGGAAGTTAATAAGGCACGTGTACACCTTTACTTATGCACGTAGTGTAGCTACAAAAATCCTTCATGTTTTTTTTTAAATCGTTTTCCAAGCTGATGTCCTTGCCTTCTTCCTTGCTGTGGATACGCTCGGGATTCATCAATTGCTGCTTCTCCTGACTCAGTTTGGCTTACAGGCCAGCTGTCAAGCCCCCCACACCTTTGAACATCCATTCTCCCCTGGCCACTCCTCACACAATCACAGTGACATTGCAGGACAATTTCTTACCACTGGCTGTTGGGAAAAGTCAGTTTTCAGAGGAGTGGCATTCTGGAATCTCTACTCTCTGTCTCTCAGCTAAGGAGACCCCAAACCTGTAAAACATTGTTATGTGAACCCCCAGGATCAAAGGTTTTGTTCAGGTCAGAGGCTGGGTCAAGGATTCCCAGGGCTGGGCAGGCCCCTGACCATTGTATTTTCTCAGAAACAAGAGGATTCTTGTTTCTGAGGTAATCAGCTCTTTCAGGATTAACTGAATCTTTTAAGAATTTCATTCATACCATTAGAACAGTTTTGGCTTTTATAGTAATGCACAGTCACTGTACTGTGTTCAGACAGAAAACTCATCTCTGGAAAATGTTATAATCTAAACATCCAGTTGGGAACCTCTGGCCATGTTTTATTTGGTGATAAGCCTGCAGCTGTGGGCAGTGCTGTCCCCAGATTTACCTGGGGAATTACAGCCACACCTGCCTTCAGGTGAGTCATTAACCCTGGGCTTCAGTCCCTGTAGCCACACACCAGGCTCTGCCCATTCCTTGACATCCACCCCCAGGGAGGTACTGGATCACAAGAGACCATTTCCTTTTGTCCTCAGGAGCCAGGCATTGCTGCTGTGATTCCAAATCCTGTGCCAGGGACTTTTTGGCTCACTGTGTATGTGTGTACTCTGTATATGTGGGTATTCTGCTGCCCGGGATTACTTCCTGATTTCCATGTTTTTCCTTGCCATCAGGGTATGACACAGCATCCTGGGAGGGTGGAGAGAGCTCCTCCTGCATCCCCAAGAGGCTGAGGTGCTACAGCTTGGGGGAGAAGCATGGGCAGGAGAAGGAGCTGGCCTGCACCAAGAGCCTGAGGAAGAGGAGGTCTTTCCTGGAAACTGATTACACCTCACAGGTCAGTTTCCCTGCGGCTCCTCCAGGCTCTCCACAGCGCTGCTGCTCCTGGCTGCCCACTCAGCCCTCCCCAGAGCACGCAGGGAAGGACACGGAGATGGCCACCACTCCTGTGGCCACCCAGGGACAGAGGGACACTGCTGGCACAGACCCCTGCTCTGAGCTGATGGACACCACAGGGACAAAGCCGGCGATGGAACAGCTGCTTCCCCCTGTTTCTGACATTTGCCATCCTGGTGACCACTGTGGGGAGGAGGACAGCAGCCCCCAGCCTCAACAGCCCCCCGAGCAGCCCCTTCCCCGAGGGCAGAGTGGGGCTGCCCAGGAGAGCTCTGCAGAGCAGACAGGTCCCAGGTGTGCCAGTGAGCAGAGCTGTGCACCCACCGGGGGCTGCCAGGCCCAGGGGGCTCAGCAGGAGGGGGCTCATCTGGTGGCCACCCAGCACAAGGCCAGTGCTGTCCCCTCTGCTGTTGCCTGCCCCTCTGACGAGCTCCTGCTGCTGCCACCTGCCCAGGAGCTGGCCCAGGAGGAGCTGCTCCCTGCGAGTTTGGAGCCTTCCCTGGCTCCCTGTCAGGAGGGCAGCAGTGGCCAGGGCTGTGCCAGTGGCCAGGGAAGTGCTGGTGGTGTTAATCCTGATGGTCAGCGCTGTGCCCACAGCAGCAGCCAGGGCGCCGTGTCCCGGGCCAGGAGCCCCCAGGTGCTGCGTGGGGACACCCTGAGGAAGGTGCACCAGGGCCACTCGGGGTTCCCAGAGGCAGCCCAGCTCCTGGCAGAGTGCAGCAGGGCCCCGGGGGTCCTCACCCGCCTCTCCTGGCTCTCGTTCGGGGTGAGGACAGAGCCTGTGTCGCACAGCCTGCTGCAGGACAGGCTGCAGGACCCGCCTGAGCCTTTGGCCTGCCTGGCCACCAGCAGGGCCGTGGGGGCGAGTGCTCGTGGAAGGAGGATGCCAGCAGCCCCTGCTGGGGCAGGCTTTGGCCAGGAGCTGGCGAGCAGCTCCGGGCTGGGTGCAGAGCCCACGGGGGATGCAGATGAGGCTCAGCAGGAGCCACAGCCTGCACAGGCTTCTGCTGCCAGAGAACAGGGGAAGGACTCCTGCCCGGCTCCCTCCGCAGGGATCTGCATCTCCCCAGCCCCAGCTGCCCCGGGGAAAGCAGCAGGAGCCTGCGGGGCTGCAAAGCCCTCCCTGCTGTGTTTCCACCCCGAGGAGGGGGAGCAGAGCCCTGCACCCCCCGTGCCCCGGGGCTGCTCCCCGGCGCCTCGGGGCTCGGGCGGCTGCGGCTGCCGGCTGCCCTACATCAGCTGCTTCCCCCAGGGCCAGGGCCAGGGGGAGCGTGAGGCCAGCCCCCCCCGGCTGCCAGGGCCCCTCACCACCCCCCCAGCCAGCAGCTCCAGCCTGCCCAGGAGCCCAGTCCCCACAGCTGGGCAGGCAGGGCAGGACCCCCACATCCGAGCGCTGGGGCAGCTGAAGGACCAGGCGTGGCTGAGCCCTGCGGATTGCTCCCGCTTCCTGGCCTACACCGTGCAGCTCCAGGAGGTTGTGGGGAAGCTCTGCGGGAGCCAGGCGACCCACCTGCACGACCAGTGCGCAGAGCAAGGTGCAGAGAGCAAGGGTGCCCTGGGCTGGGCTTCCCAGGACCTGCTGTCCAGCTGCCAGGCGCTCCTGAGCACGGAGCAGCCTCTCACAGAGGTGCAGCGCGCACTGAGAGCGACGTTTGACCGCCTGGTGCACCTGGCAGTGACCTGCTTCCAGGTGACACACTGCTGGCAGTGCAGGCAGAGGCAGCAGGAGCTGGGAGCTGCGCTGGGGGACGTGGTGGGCACCTACCAGCAGCTGGTGCAGGCTGTGCACCAGCAGCTCCACGGGCAGGTGTGCCCCGAGCTGGGCACCAAGCTCCTCGCCCACCAGCACACGGCCCTGGCAGCTGCCATCCTGTGTCTGCTGCAGCAGTTCAGGGCATCCCCCTGGCTGTGACAGGCAGGGTGGGGGCACACAGGGCACTGAGGGGGCCAGAGCCCAGCTGTGTACCCTCTGTCCAGCTCGGGCTCTCCCCCAGCTGACGTTTAGCCCAGGTTGGCCATGGGAGGACGTGCCCACGCTGCTGCCTGGGCTCCCTCTCCAAGAGCAGCCGTGCCCCAGGTGCTCCTGCAGCCCCTCAGCGTGTGTGTGTTGCCCAGGGCTATCAGGCTGTGCAGGTGTCAGTCTCACGGTGTTGTCTCAGCTGCCTTGGTCACCCATGGGGAAGAGTGGGAGCCCTTCAGCCTGCCTTTCCCTCACCCTGCTCTCCAGGCAGGCCCTGCACTAAAGGGATACCAAACCCCACCCTGGCCAAAGGAGGAGCCCAGGTGGCCTTCTCCACCCTCTGTGGCCAAGGGAACACAGTGATCCCACATTCAGCTGCTTTTCCTTGGCTGGAGAGGGTCATCCCAGCCAGGGCAGTGCTGCTCCTGCTCAGCTCCTGCTCTGCAGCCACGTGCTGGTGAGCAGGACAGGCCCTGGCCAGCTCCCATCCCCTCTGGGGCAGCTCCTGGCTCTGTGTGTGCCAGCAGGGTGAGCCCCCACACCATAATGCTGTGGTCAGAGCTGTGCAGAGGCTGCCAGGGGCTCCCCAGCCCTGTCCCACTCCCAGCAGGGCTCACCCTGGCCAGGTGTGAGCTGGAGGGTGGTTTGGCTGAGCATCCCCTTGGATGGAGGGGCAGAAACTGGTCCCTCATTGCTGGGGGGCAGCCTGGGGATATTGGGGTTGGCTGCCTTTCCCCAAGGAGCTGCTGCTGCTCTGGGCAGCTGAGGGGCACAGAGGGGCTGGAGTGATGGCCCCACCTGTCCCCAGGCACTGTGGGGACAGCACTGTCCCTGGCTCTGGGACACTGACGGGGATCACCTCCACACCCAGCTCGCCAAGAGCCCCCAGGGCACAGCAAAGGGCACTGGCCAGCACTGACACCACTGCTCTGGCTGAAGCTCAGGGCCACCCCTGGCTTGGGTTACACCACAGCAGCCCCCACTGCACCTGCAGAGCCGTGCCACACGCACCTGGACGCTAGCCCCAGGGCTGTGACAGAGGAATGAAAACACATAACAAAACTTACCTCAGATGACCTTCAGGTCCTGCTGCCACTGGCCGTGAGGTTTTTGGGCTCCTTTGGCAGCAATGGCTGAGGTAAGGCATCGACTCAGCTGCACCAAACACACTCCCTGCTGTGGCTGTGGCACTGGCACTGCTCTGAGCAGGCACAGCCAAGCCCAGGTACCTCCCAGCAGGGACACAGGGGTCAGGGACCTGTGTCAGGTGGGACAAGGTTCCACTCATCAGTAACTGTAGGTACACAATGGGGATCTAAACCTTTTATTTTGTATTAGATGCATTCAACTAGCCAAAGGCTTCAACAACTCACCACATCTTCACTGGGTTAAGTTGTTGGGACATAGTCCTTGGGAGCTGCTCCCCATCCTGCCTTTTCCTGCAGCAGCAGCACTGTTCTGTCCTATGGTAGGGGGATTTCCTTGCCCATAAGCTTTGCAACCCTAACCTCACCTTACTCTCTGTTTCAATAAAATGAAGAAAACCCCTTAAAGCTCTTCTCCCCATCCCAGAACAATTGTAGGTGCAGCACTCACAAACAAACAGCTGCAAAAGAAACAAAACTGAATTCCTGTCAGTTTTGATCCCAGGCTCCTCCAGGCTTTTCTTTCCTGCTCAGGGGCAGGGGGGATGTCCAGCACCACATTTCTGAGGTAGAAGGTGTTGCTCCAGCAAGGTCCTCACACTGCTGGGAAGAGCTGTCTCCTGTGCACAGTCATGCTGGTGCTTCCTGCCTGTGCAGCTCCTCACCACAAAATAAAGAGTTTTCTTGGGCAGCAGTGGTGCACTGGGCTGTCTCCACCTGTTCTGCTGTCTCTCGTAGCACGTAGCCTTTCCCAGAGGAAACCCCAGCCCTCAGAGCTGCTGGCCAGCTCCTCGTCTCGTAGTAGGTGCACAGGACATCAAAGACTGTCAGGAGCAGAGAGGTGTTGGTCACAGAGGTGCTGTGGCAACGGTGCCAGCAGCTCTACACACACCCACCCAACACGAGGGAGCTGATGACAGCAACCAGAGAGGGTTGCCCCCTAAACACCTGAGCTGGAGCTTGAGGCAGCTTACCTAGGGGCAGACAGGTATTTTGGAGAGGACTTTAGAGTTCTGGGCAAAGCAACTACAGTGAGGTGCCCCCACTGCTGTTTTGGCTGACATGTGTCACCTGTCAGTGTCCCTCTGCAGCAAGCCACACCTGCTGTGCTCCCACCATCACTCCTCCTGGGGCACACAGAGACCCCAGGCACCCCCTCTGCCCTGTGTCCATGGAGGGCAAACACAATCCTCACGCCAGGAGAGAAAGCTTTGATGAGCTGGCCTGGGTCATGAGCCTCTCTGCAGCCACGAACAGTGACCAGGAGTGCCACCCCCCGGGGACACAGGACACCAGCACCCCTCCCTGCCTTGTCAGCTTGGTCTCAAAACTGCCATCCCTCTATGGCCGGTCCCAGCAGCATCCGACTGTCCCCTGCCTGGTGCACACTCCCCGGGCAGCAGGGATCACCCCAGCCTCTGGGTCACACCCTGGCATCCCCCGGGACCCCCAGCCCCTCGGGCTCACCCTGGTTGATGGCCAGAGTCTCGCAGTGGTAGTTCCTGGCGTTGGGGGCCCTCACCATGTACTCGCGGATGGGCAGCCGGGCTGTCTGCAGGCGCTGCTCGCGCGCCCTCCGCAGGGTCAGCTGCTGCAGGGACACACGGGCTCGCTGCCACACGGCCCAGCTGCCACGGAGACAAACCCTGCCCGGGGCAGCCGCAGCACGGGCTGTCCCTGCCCACGGGACGGGCACCACGCACCTTGTGAATGCTCTCATCCACCAGCCCTCCCAGCACGTACACCTTGTCCGGGTCGATGTCTTCAAGGACTGGAAACAGACAGGCACTCACCACCCGCAGCAGCCAATGCCAGGACAGTGCTCTCCCTACACACCCACTCCCCAGGACAGCAGAGGGCAGAGCCTCCCCACCCCGGGGCAGACGGTCCCCAGCACAGATTGAGCACCAGATCTGAGCACACTGCGTGCCTCAAGCAATGTGAAACAGCCCACGGCACGAACAACTTGCCTGAACCATGGGATGGCCTCAAAATGAAATTTCTAAAAGTCAGCCTTTTCCCAAGGTTCTCTCTTCTCTAAAGTATGTGAAATATTTACCGTTCTCAGAGTCAGGAGTGAGATAAACAATGGTCTCCAAAGGAAACAGGTCCAGGTAACTCTCTGGAGTTGTATCCATCTCAAAAACAAAAGACAGAGGTGAAGTAGCCTAAGGTTCATCTGCCAGAACAAAGCCCCTCCCAGACACAGAGATATCCCGGGACTGACACTACTGCTTTGGACATACCAACTGCTAAAGCTCTGCTAGATCCTACAGATCTCAAATGATCTGGGATTTTTCTTTTTCAACTGCACAACGTTTCTGTTCTGGGCACTGACCAACACACCTAAAATCTCCATTACATTTCCTCCTCACCAAAAGCTCTCGGGCTGCTTTGAGAAAGGCAGAGCAGCAACAATTGTCTAATCTAAGGCAGCTGCAGAGCCCAGGGCAGAGCTGCGCCCCGTCCCGCGGGCAGACCCTCACCAGGTACCCGGCGAAGCCGTCGTTCATGCGGAAGCACTGCTCGTAGATGGGCGTCCCCGCCGCGAACTCGGTCAGGCACAGCCAGAAGGGCCGGGCGGCGCGGCGGTTCGCCCCGTACAGCCGGCGGATCTGCGAGGCGAGCCGCCCGCTCTCCTGCGGGACACGGTGAGCCCGAGCCGGGGCTGCCGCTGCCGCCGAGCTCCCGCTGCCCCGCCCGCAGCGGGGACGGGCACACGCGGAGCCCCAGGACCCCCGAGCATCCCCCAGGACCCCCGATTATCCCCCGAGCATCCCCAGGAGCCCCGGTGCCCCCGCACCTTCTCGCTCATGCCGCCGCCCACGCCGAGATCCACGCAGAGCCGCGGCCCCGCCGCCCGCGCCCGCAGCAGCCGCTCCGTGGCCAGCGCGGCCGGGACCCTCCCGCGGGGGGCGGAGGGCGGCCCGGGCCCGGAGGAGCCGCTGCCCAGCGCCGTGCTCGGTGCGTCCCGGTGCGCCGCTGCCCGCCGCTCCCGCCGGCGCTGCCGCTCCTGCCGCCGCTTCCCGCGCCGGGCGGCGAGAACGCGCTGCCAGCGCCGCCGCTTCCGCAGCGCGTTCCTCTGCGGGGAGAGCGGCCACGGCGCTCAGCGGGTCCCGCCAACGCACCGAGCACCGAGCCCGGCACCGGGCACGGAGCACTGAGCGTCGACAATCGAGCACCGAGCCCCGGTACCGGCACGGACCCCCGGCCCCGAGCCCCGCCGCACGCACCGAGCCCGGCCCCGCCGCGCCGCTCGCCCGCCCCGCGCCGGGATCGCCCGCGGCCGAGGGCTCGATCCGCAGCAGCCGCAGCGCCTCGGCCGCCGCCTCCGCCTCGCTCCCCGCCGCCGCCGCCGGCCCCGGCCCCGCCGCCCCGGCCTCCATCGCGCCGCTGCCGCCGAAGGGGCGGGCCCGGGGCGGTACCGGGGCTGTACCGGGGCGGGCCCGTCCGTCCCCGCCGTGCTTCTCCCCGCTGCTCCCGGTGCCCGTTCTGCGGCTCCGGTACCGGTCCGTACCGGGGTCAAGGCTACCAGCGGCACCCAAAGTTCCATGATGAGGTCGTTGCCTGTTTCCTGCTGGAAACACCGAATTTCCTTCCCCGTGTGTCGCCGTCACACAGCAGACGCCACAGGCCCGGTCAGTCTGGGGCAGCTTCCCGGGATGCTCCTCCATCGTGCACCGCTTGCTTTGTACAGTCTAATTATTTTATCGTTACTCTTCCTTTTCTATCACATTATACTGTGTCTAAGAGATAAGCATAAGCAGATGCGAACTATTTACCGTCCTCAGAGTCAGCAGTGAGATAAACAATGGTCTCCGAAGGAAGTAAGTCCAGGTAACTCTCTGGAGTTGTATCCATCTCGAAAACAAAAGGCAGAGTGAAGCAGCCCGAATTTGCATAGCCAGTGAATCACAAGAAATTACTTCTGATTCGGAAGAGGTGGCAGAATTTCACGAGCAGCAGAAACTTCTGGCTGTAACTGGAGGAAGGCAGCTGAGTGGTGCCAGGCCCCAGACAGCTGTGATGGCCTGGAGATCTGCACCCACACTGTAGGGCATCATACTCACTGTGTGAAATCGGGGAACCTAAAGGGAGGGGACAGAAACAAAAGCTGCCCCAGCTTTTATTGGAGCTGTTGGAGTGTGTAAAATAGAAGCCTGAGTCCCTCACAGAGAGAAAAGAATGTGGAGACTGAATTAAAGCCTTTACAGAAATTAAAACATATTAAGCCACACAGATATGAAGTAGAAGTGCAAGTTTTAGTTTTAAGTAAATAAGAATATACTTTTAAGTGTCTTAACTGAGTAAAAAGCCCTAAAGCCTAGTTTAAAGTTCAAGCCCTAAAGCCTAGTTTAACTCCAGACATAACAAAAACATAACATTACTTGCATTAGTAAATAAAACAGATAAAACCATTTATGTGAATAGATAAAACTACGGGTGTAAATTATGTGTAAAGACTGACACTACTTTCATACTTTAAAACTGAGCTCTAATAAGTGTAAAAAAAAACGTTTTAGAATTGTATTTTTAGCTGATTGGATGATTTATGAATAAAATCCCCTATATTGGAGTGAGGAAAAAAAAGGAAGAAGAAAGGAGAAAAGAAAAGGAAACAAGGAGGAAGACAAAAAGGCAGAAGAGGATGAAAAAGAAGAAGAAAAAAGAAGAAGAAAAGAAGGAGAAAGAAGAAGAAAAGGAAAAAGAAAAAAGGTGTGGGAGCTGCTGCAGCTTCTGCTCAGGACTTTATGCCAGAAAGTTT
Organism: Oenanthe melanoleuca; assembly: GCF_029582105.1. Taxonomy (NCBI): domain Eukaryota; kingdom Metazoa; phylum Chordata; class Aves; order Passeriformes; family Muscicapidae; genus Oenanthe; species Oenanthe melanoleuca. Next base: position 7,803,282 of record NC_079362.1, read on the forward strand.
TGGCATAGACTTTAACACCCTGAACTCTGTGCCTTCAATACTGATGTACTCATGCAATAAACAACTTTACAGTAACCAACAATTGCTCCTATCTCTTTGAAGACCCAGAGCCATGAAAAACTCAACAACTCTACTGGCTGTAGCCCCCCAGCCTGCTTGCTGTCAGGGCAGAGGAGGCTGAGAAGCCTTGGCAGGGTCAGCACTGCCAGCAGCAGCCACACATCCACGTGTGATCAGCAGTGTCCTCACCCAGAGTGCAGAGCATGGCACTGCCTTCACTCCATCAGGAAGGACTGAACTCACCCCAGCACCAATCAAGGCATCCAGTCAGGTCCAGCACAAACCTGGCTGGGCACTGGGCAGGCAGCACTTCTTGGAAACCCCTCACAGCCCACAGGACAGGGCTGTGCCGGAAATCCCTGCCTGAGGTAACAGGAGCAAGACATCCATCCAAAAAACACAACTAAAAATCCTTTAAGCCTACAGCTACACCACACAAAAGCAACAACTCCAACAGATGAACAACAACCAACTATCATGGGGAAAACCCCAAAATGCTAAAGAGAAAGCATTTTTGGTGCTTGCTACAAGGAACTTCTGCTGTACCACAGTGACTGAAATCCTGCTCATTAACCTGAACAGGGCTCCAGGTAATGCTGCACAAACTCTGTGTGCAGAACAGGGTTTAGTTCCTCTGTGTCAGACTGACACACTGTAATCCAGCTCTCCTGACAGACAGACAGCTGATGTAAAGCATCAGTCTTCTGTAAAAAACAAAACCAACCTGGGAAAAACATCAACTCACCTGATGAATGTGGCACCCCAAATCATACTTGCCTCTTCTGAGTGATATAACTCAGAATGTTCTACAGCTTTCTTGGTGTTTTTGTTTCAGTTTAGCTCTTGGTGTGTTTGCAGGATGGGTGCCTGTCTCAGGGCTGTGTCTCACTCACCCCTGGGTTACTGCAGCACTGACTCCTGCTTTGTTTCTAGGCAGCCTCTCCTGCCCTGAGGCACTGCTCCATTCCCCGGAACTGTTCTGATAACAAACTGCTCTCCAAGCCCAGGGCAGCAACGCCACCCTCTGTGCTGGTGCTGCTGCAGCTCCTGACTGGTTTCTCCTGAACAAACCGGGGTTCCAAGCACGTCCCACCAGCCCACTGTGATAACTGATAAAAGATTCGTGTTAACCACAAAAGTACTGGGGTTTGTATAACCCAAATAAGTCTGAAATGAAGCATGACACTAAAGAAAGGAACATATATGATTAAATCATTTTTTTTTTAATTCCCCCTATTATGAATATTATGTTTCTAAATAAGTTGTATCTACTGACAGCTTGCAAAACAAGTCTTAACACAGCCCAACATATCCTGGAAAATCAGGCTTCCTGCCTTTGTGTGATCAATTGCAGCCTATCCCTGAGACCAGACTGCCTGAATTCTGTCATTTATCTACCAACACCAGATGGTTATCTATGGGATTGACAAATTGTCTAGAGACTCACGTCGTCCAGAGATCCCACGGACCACCACTGCTTACCTGGCAGAATTATGACAGCAAAACAATAACAATTATTGATGACTACAAGGAAACCATGCTGTAAAAGGGAGCTGCAAACCAAAGTTGGGTGGAGCATGGAGTGGGCAGTGACCCCTCTGCCTCCACAGTGCTGCTTGTCCTGTCTATATGAAATAAAGCAATCGAATTTTGCTGAATATAGAGGCTTTTGTTCCTCATTTATAACACCAGTGAACACACTCTGCTCCTCCTGGTCCCAGACTCTGCTGTGGCCCTACTGTGCCATCTCTTGGCTCTCTGTGGTCACCAGGGTCCTAGCAGGTCTCCAGGAACAAGGTAGACATGACTGAGCTGGCAATTTTGTGGCAGAAGTGCAGTAGTCAGTAGTAGACGGGTAGAGAAAATTTTGGGATTAGACCTGAGGTAACACACAAGGGACAAAGAATATTTTGGAGTTCATCTGTAATGGACACAAGGAACATTTTGGGGATAACACAGAGGTCACAGTGACACTCCTAGTACAAAAACAGACCCCAGAGTCGGGGCTGGTCCTGCTGCTGGACCCAAAACCTGGGATTATTACGGATCCCATCCCCACTGGCACCTACCCTGCACCTCCTACCACCAGACCAGACTGAGGAGGCCCCTCCAGGTTCCTCTTGGCCAGTGAGGTTTTAATATCATCTTCCACGCTCTCAAAACACACTGCTAAAAATAATTTATTGACATTCAATTGGTTTATAAAAATATTATGCCAGTATGCCTATAAAAACTTAAGGAAAAAATATTCGCAGTTTACTAAAGCGGAGGCTTTTCTGGGAAGGAGGGACCCTGATCTTTCCTGGGTACTTTTGGAAAAATCTGGTGCTAACTGTGCTTAAGAGGGCACAGGGAGCTGGGCCGGGGGGAGCCCAGGCTGGGCAGCGGCGCTGTCCCCAGTGCAGGCTCGTTCCCGAGCACAGCCCCCATTCCCGCACCCGAGTGAGGCATTCGGGTCATTTGGCTTTTTATCCTGCTTTGCACAGAGCACAAAGCGCTGCTCACCGACCATCCAACCTGTTTACACGCTGTACAAAGACATCAGCGTTAACCGGTTACACATTACATCTCCTTTCTATTAACCAGTACCCAGCCCCGTTCGCAGTCATATCTCAGCTCTCACGCCGAGCAGCCCGAGGCACAGCTGCTCTCTCCGTCTGGAGTCGGTGCTGCTGCCCCGCCACCGCGCGGCCTCTGTCCCGCGGCTCCGCGCAGACAGCAGGCCCCTCTCAGGACGGCGCTCCCTTTGCCGCGAGCAGCAGAGCAGGCAGGCGGGTGCCGAGCAGCGCTCGGTAACAGCAGCGACGCCGAACCGAGCGAGCGGCGGCGGGGCCGCGTCTGAGGGACCGCGGTCACGTGAGCCGGACAACACGTGACCACCCGGGGCGGGGCCGCGCAGGCGCAGTGGCGCCCCGGCGCCGGCAGGGGCGGGGCGGGGGTGGGGCCGCGCAGGCGCACTGTCGCGGGGCGGCCGGTAGGGGGCGGACGGGGGCCGGCGCTGCCGCCGCCATGAGCAAGGGCCCGGGCCCGGAGCCGGGACTGGAGCCGGGGCTGGACCCAGGGCCGAACCCGGAGTCCGCCCGCCACGGCGACCCCGCCGAGCCGGGGCCCGGCGCCCCCGGCGGGCTGTTCGCGTGGCTGCGCGGGCGCTGCCTGGGCCGCGGGGCCGCCGTGGACCCGGCGCGGGACACGTTCGGCGCCATGACCGGGCTGTACGGCGCCATCCAGCCCGCCGACTCCGTGTCCCTCAGCACCCGCACGCACGGCGCCGTCTTCAACCTCGAGTACTCGCCCGACGGGTAGGTGTGCTCGGATCGCCGCCGCGCTGTGCCCGGAGCTCGCTGCCGGTAGCGCTGGGCTGGGGCTGCCCGGCCAGGTGTGCCCATCCAGGTGTGCACAGATAGGTGTGCCCGGCCAGGTGTGCACAGATAGGTGTGCCCGGCCAGGTGTGCCCATCCAGGTGTGCACAGATAGGTGTGCCCGGCCAGGTGTGCACAGATAGGTGTGCCCATCCAGGTGTGCACAGATAGGTGTGCCCGGCCAGGTGTGCCCATCCAGGTGTGCACAGATAGGTGTGCCTGGCCAGGTGTGCCTATCCAGGTGTGCCCATCCAGGTGTGCACAGATAGGTGTGCCCGGCCAGGTGTGCACAACCTGGTGTGCCCATCCAGGTGTGCACAGATAGGTGTGCCTGCCAGGTGTGCACAGCCCAGTGTGCCCATCCAGTTGTGCCCAGTCCTGTCAGCTCAGCCAGGTGTGCCCATCCAGGTGTGCCCAGCCCTGTCAGCTCAGCCAGGTGTGCCCATCCAGGTGTGCCCATCCAGTTGTGCCCAGTCCTGTCAGCTCAGCCGTGTGCCCATCCAGGTGTCCCTGTCCAGGTGTACCCGTCCAGCTGTGCAGGGGGTTCCCAGGGCGCTGGGTCCATACTGGTGTCATCGCTGTTCACATCAGCAGCACCCCTGGGCTGCAGTTGAAATACCTGGGGCAGGTACCTGGGGGGGGTGCTGTCCTGTGCTCCTCCTGCCTCACCTTGCTCTGCAGGGGCTCTGCAGGAGGGCAGGGCCAGGGGGACAATCCTGCTAATGAATGCCCACTCTGGCTGGTGCTGCTAAATCTGTATTTTGCAAGATTTTAGTGGAAAAACCTGACTGGTTTGCAAAAGGGTGAATAGATATTGCAGGTAAGCTTTGATTCAGCGTTGGTTCCTCTGTCTCAGACCCCTGGAAGGTGTGGGCAGAGGGTGGGCAGAGGTGCCAGGTGGCACAGGCAGCTGCTGGAGGGCAAAGCCCAGCACAAACTGGAGTTTTCCATTCTGCTCTCGCAGGTCGGTGCTGACCGTCGCCTGTGAACAGACTGAGGTCCTGCTCTTTGACCCAATATCTTCAAAGCACATCAAGACTCTGTCCGAAGCTCATGAGGACTGTGTAAATAACATCAGGTACGTCAGCAGGGACGTTTGGACACAACTCAGCCTGTGCTTAGGCATTGCAGTTTAAATCCTCTGCCACTTTCTTGGGATAGAGCTGGAAATAGCAAGAGCAGGAGTCTCAATCCACCACTGTTTTTATCATGTAGTATTTTTTCTTTTAAATTGAGGGTTTTTAGGCTGTTCTGATTCTGGAATAAATTTTGAGGTCTGAATTTAAGGTATCTTCTAACAGTACTGCTCTTCAATCAGATTATGACAGCAAAAAACCCAAATCACTCCAAAACCCCAAAACAACAACCAGCTACACAGCAACAAATAACCTCAACCAAGAGCTAAACTGAAACAAAAAACCTAAGAAAGCTGTAGAACATTCTGAGTGTTTTCACTCAGAAGAGGCAAGTATGATGTGGGGTGTCACATTCATCAGGTGAGTTGATGTTTTTCCCAGGCTGGTTTTGCTTTTTACAAAAGACTGGTGCTTTACATCAGCTGTCTGTCTGTCAGGAGAGCTGGATTAGAGCGTGTCAGTCTGACACAGAGGAACTAAACCCTGTCCTGCACAGAGTTTGTGCAGCATTACCTGGAGCCCTGTTCAGGTTAATGAGCAGGATTTCAGTCACTGTGGTACTGCAGAAGTTCCTTGTAGCAAGCACCAAAATGCTTTAGCAAAAGTTTGGGATTTGCTACATGATAGTTGGTTGTTGTTCATTTATTGGAGTTGTTGCTTTTCTGTGGTGTAGCTGTAGGCTTAAAGGATTTTTAGTTTGTGTTTTTTGGATGGATGTCTTGTTACTTTTACTTTAGGTAGGGTTTTTCTTAATTGAGTGCCTTCATCAAATGAATTCCAAAATAAACCAGTGTGGCTTGTCCTTCTGAAAGTGAAGCCATGCCTGAATTCCTGGTGTTCACCTTTGATCTGTGCAGTGCAAGCTCAGTGATTTCCTCTGTTCATTTTCTCACTGAACCAAGTAACTTGTGTTGGTGTATTCTCAAACTTGGTCCCACTCTCACTCAGTGTTTTGAAAAGCCTTGTGTTAGCTTCAGTGAACTCAGGACTTCATGTGTGCAGTTTATTTCCTGGCTGTGCTGCTCCCAGCCCCACTGAGCTGGATGCTGTCCTGGAGGGAACATGCTGAGTTACCTGGGGGTTCTGTCTGAGCACACTGGTGGTTTGGCTCTGGTGGAATCTGCACACAATTCATTAACACACAACCACCCTAAAAAACCCTCAGACCAAGCCAAACTCCAGCTGTGCCTGTGTGTGCTTGTGTGCTGCTGCAGAGGCACTGTGTCCTGGTTTGGAGGACAATGTCTGCCAATAAAGGGAGAACTTCTCTTTGAAATGGACAATGTAAACCCCTAAATCCAAATTATTAGAATTTTGAAATTAAGGGGCTCTCAGGCAAAGAGATGGGAATTAGGAATAACAGTTCTTTACTAGGAAAATTCAAATAGAAATGCAGTATTACACAGAACAATCCCAACCCTGCCAGAGTCAGAATCCAAGCTGACACCCATCAGTCAGTCAGGGTGTTGGCACAGTCCCATTCAATGGTGGCTGCATCCTCCTGCAGGGGCAGATGTGGTTCAGCTGGAGCAGTGCTCCTGGAGAAGGTGCAGTTTCCTCTGAAGCTCCAGGGATGATGTGGAAAGGTCTGGCTTTCCTCTGGAATCCAGTGGAAAGAAGGTTCCTTGGTGTCCCAAATCTCAGTTTTTATCTGGGTAGGAAAGGCTTGGCTCCTCCCCTGGCTGGAGCATCTCCCAGTGGGATGATGGAATTTTATCAGTCATGCACTGAGACTCAGTGGCCATGAACAGGAGATATCTCCTGGAGGGAGGATGGGCTGTGGGAAGATAAAGATGATTGCCCAGCTGGTTTAAAGATGGCCCATGAGCAGATAATGTGTGCCAGGAGATCAGGGTCACTGCCCCACCTGGCTGCAGCAGATGGGGACAGAATTCACATTGCTGGGATGCACAGAATTCACATTGCTGGAATACACAGAATTCACATTGCTGGGATGCACAGAATTCACATTGCTGGGATACACAGAATTCACATTGCTGGGATACACAGAATTCACATTGCTGGGATGCACAGAATTCACATTGCTGGGATGCACAGAATTCACATTGCTGGAATACACAGAATTCACATTGCTGGGATACACAGAATTCACATTTCTGGAATACACAGAATTCACATTGCTGGCTGCATCAAACCAACACACACTGTTCACATCCCAGCAACTGTGTTTCCAGCAGAGTGATCGCTGCCATGCTTGGAGCAGTTTTGTTTGCTGCCTGTGTTATCTCTGTGCTGCTGGCACCCCCAGCTCAGGGCAGGGCTGCTGCTCTCCTGCTGCCCTGCAGGCTGCCCTGAGCAGAATTCCCTGCCCACCCAGGTTCCTGGACAACCGGCTGTTCGCCACCTGCTCCGACGACACCACCATCGCGCTCTGGGACCTGAGGAAGCTCAACACCAAAGTGTGCACCCTGCACGGCCACACCAGCTGGGTCAAGAACATCGAGTACGACACCAACACCAGGCTGCTGGTGACCTCGGGCTTCGATGGCAACGTCATCATCTGGGACACCAACAGGTGCGTGGCTGCGCTCGCCCCGCGGCCCCTGTGCGGCACTGCAGGGCAGGGGCACCACCTGCAAACCTGGAACACTGTGTGTCAGTGTGTTCTGGAGCACTGGGAGGGGTTTGTAGCCCTTACCAAGAGCTTGCATCACCCCTCTGGTAAGAGCAAATGGCTAGAAGTGAGGTTCTTGGACCTCCAGTGCTCTACAGGCACTAACTCCGGAGCTCTTGGCTCCTGCTTCGTTGCGTTATCTTTTAAGTAAGCAAAGCAGCTAATAGTTAAAAAGGTTATTTATTACAAAGCACATCTTATCACAAAGCACATCAGTCTCAACAGGCACACAGGCAAGCAATAGCAAAGCAGTATCAAAGCAATGGCAAAGCAGCAGCAATAAGCAGATGGCCAGAAGCCCTGACAAAAGCCAATGGCTAAAAGCACCAACTCTCCCCAGTACCAACTCTTATACAGGATTTTTCCAACAAGCTAAGGTGCAAACTCAGACCACCACTCCTTAACCTGTTAGAATTGTAGTTTCTTAGCACACCAGGTTACATATAAACTATGCATACAACCTATCTTGTTCTATTTTAAAAAAGTCAGCAATATTCTTACTATAGCTCTGTAATGTCTAAGTCCTGTCTACACTGTGGGCCTGGAGCCTTCTGCTGAAGATATCAGTGTGTTTGTTAACCTTCACTAGAACTCTCACTGCTACTGTAGCATTTGAAACCTTTCACTTACTAAAAGCATCAGAGCTCACCCTAAAAGTTATACTTCAATCCAAATCCAAAGGCTTTAATTCAATCCCTGCACTGTGATTTCTGTCTGAAGAATTCAGAGATACCCCTGACTCACTGACTCCAACAGCTACAACTTGTCTGTCTGATGTGCCAAAGCATTATTCTTCCTTCCAAAGAAGGGTCTGGCCTTGTTGTTATAGTTTTAGCAATATGTGACTTCGCCCACTTCATCCATTCCATTAAAATGTGGGATAAAGACAGTACTTGAAAAAGAGGTTTTGGGGTGAACAAAATGAACACTGCTGGGCACATTCTGGACCCTTGTGAACACAGCCAGGGCCTGGAGCTGGAGCTGACCACAGTCCACTGCCATGCTTGTCTTGCTGTCCAGGTGCACAGAGGATGGATGTCCCCACAAGAAGTTTTTCCACACCCGTTTTCTGATGCGGATGAGGCTGACACCAGACTGTTCCAAAATGCTGATCTCCACCTCCTCTGGCTACCTGCTGATTTTGCACGACCTTGACCTGAACAAGTCTTTGGAGGTTGGCAGCTACCCGATTTTAAGGGCCAGGAGGACCACCTCGAGCTCAGGTGGGTGCAGCAGGGGCTGTGCTGGGGTGTTTGTGGGGTGCTCCTGTCCAGCAGCCCACCTGTGCTCATCTCTCTGGTGCTGTTTGCAGACATAACGTCGTCAGGCTCCTCTGGCCCTCGAGCTGTGGGCTCACCTTGTCACCAGAACAACTCAGGGCCACTCTCTGAGAAAACCTGTTCACGGCCCTCGCAGCGAGAAGGTAGGAGAACATCACTGGGAAAATGATAAATCACAAGAAAACCTGGGCTTGGATTTACTGCATCCACAGTGGTAAAAAACTGCTGGTTTTTGTCCTGTGGTTTTTAAAGAATGGTGTTGCTGAGACTTCTGATAAACCAATAAAATCTCATTGCACACCAAAGCATGGGGATCTATTCAGTTTTTATGTTTGAGAAATCTGGTAAAAGTAACAAGGTCTGTATTTTAAGTCAGTATGTTGTTGTTACATAGAGGTGCTCTGTTTTCCATGTGTTTTTCTTAGAACAAAGTTTGTGTGAATGATCTTTAAGGGAAAAATCCAGAGAATCAGCATGGACTTGGCAAATGGATGAATAGTTTGTGCATCCCTGGCAATTTCAAAGAAATGTAATGTTAATTTTCAGCTCCTCATGGTTGTGAGATGCTGAAGCATACTGCTGAGAGGAGACTTACCTGGATGCCAGGGAGGGATTTACCTGGGGTGAGGGGAAGAAGGGAGGAAGGCTGCAAGCTGAGCAAGCATTGGAAAGAATTTGGAGAGCTCACCATACAAGTTTGAGAATCAGCAATTCTTATGAAAACCTCAGTCTTTATATTTTGCTGTAATGCCAATGAGGAGCATAAGTGTGGAAGGTTAATGTAGTTGTGAGTTTGGGCTGGTTCAGTGCAGGTCTTGGCACTGAATTTCTGAAAAAGAAGCAGTTTGAAGTGAGGACAGCCCCTTGGTGTTGGCTCAGGGTTCCTGCAACCCTTGGAGTCCCTGTCCTGGCAGCCGAGTGCACCTGCCCCAGGTGTGACCCCATTTCAGCAGCAGGCCTGGTGAGAGGGGCAAAGGTCAATGTGTGGATTTCACTGAGACTCACAGTTAATTCCTCTGTCAGGGGGATCACCCAGGAACAGCCTGGAGGTGTTAACACCTGAGGTTCCTGGGGAAAGGGATCGTGGGAACTGCATCACGTCGCTGCAGCTGCACCCCAAGGGCTGGGCCACGCTGCTGCGGTGCTCCAGCAACACCGACGACCAGGAGGTAACAGCCCCTCTCTGCTTCTTTAGGGCATGGCCAGGCACATGTCTCCTGGTTTGTTCTTTCTTTGTTTTTTATCTTCCGGTAGAACCTGCTCCAAGCCTTTTCCTTGGTGCAGGGGGTCATAACACCAGCTGAATTTCAGCTGCACTCTGCAGATTCTGCTCCACTAACTTGAGCAGCAGTGGACAAGAGTACTTGACCACTAATCAATGGTTTAGTTACTTTGATTGCTGATGTAAATTAGCATTAATTTTGTTTTGGTTGTGTTTTTTTTTTATCTCTGTGTATTTGTTTGGGATTTGTTTTTGTTGCTGTTGAAAAAAGCCACTCTTTGTAACAATAATCCTTTACACAGGTGTAGAGGACTGAGCAGAAGCTTGGCAGATTGGTTATAAATGTTACTGCTGGTTCTGTAACAATCAAACTGCTGTACAACACAGAGTTTTTGTAACATGCAAAATGTTACAGTGGGTCAGTTGGTACTGGTGACTGACTGAGTTATAGTTTCTCTTAGTCCTAGGATCTGTCTTCCTCTGTTTTATTAATATTCATTGGTATTTTTCCTGTTGTGTTATTTCAGAAAGATGCATGTGGCAGAGCTAGGAATGCCTGTCTTGGGGCTGAAGTGGGATCAACAGGATATAAACTTTGTCATTGATCTTTCTTATATTAATTTTGAGATTATGTAATGAGATGGGAGGCTGGAATCCTAAATGTGCCTCACAAATACCAAACTGGCTGTAGAGCTGTTCATAACCTTCCTTCAAAAATCTGTTACCCACTTATTTCAAGATTCCATTGCTTTTGAAGTCAAAGGCATAAAATGCCAGTGCTCTGCTCTGAGTTACAGCCAGCTGAATTTATAGAATTCATTTAAGTATTTAACAAATTAGAGTAGGTGCCTGGCTAAAGGATTAGGCTTTGCTCTCTGCAGATGAAAGCTAGACTGGAAAGATTCTATCTCACAGGCATTTAATTAAAATAGCAGCTGTAATGCTGGGCAGCTGCTTTGCTTGGCTGGTGAGAGGTTCTTTCTGACCCCCAGGGCTCTAAGCACCAAACTCCAGAGCTCTTGGACTCCTACTTCGCTGGTATCTTAAAATAAGCAAAGCAGCTAATAGTTAAAGAGGTTATTTATTACAAAGCACGTCAGTCTCAACAGGCAATGGCAAAAGCAGCAGCAATAAGCAAATGGCTAGAAGCCAGAATGGCTAAAAGCTGCAGTGGCTAAAAGCTGTAGCTAAAAGCAACAACTCTCCCAATACAATATAGGATTTTTCCAACAAGCTCAGACACAAACTCAGACCACCACTCTTTAACCTGTTAGAATTGTAGTTTCTTAGCACACCAGGTTACATATAGAACTATGCATACAATTTATCTTGTTTTATCTAAGAAATGTAAGCAATATTCTTACTACAGCTCTATTATGTCACAGTCCTGTCTACACTGTGGGCCTGGAGCCTCTAGTGAAGATATCAGTGTGTTTCAACCTTCACTAGAACACTCACTGCTAGTGTGGCATTTGAGACCTTTTACTTGCTAAAAGCATCAGAACTCACTCTAAAACTTATTCAATCCCTGCACTCTTGATTTCTCTGAAGAGTTCAGAGACCCCTGGCTCACTGACTCACAGGCTGGTTCATGGGGAGGGGGCTGGAGAGCAGCTCAGCAGGAGCATTTCTGAGCTGCAGGGGCAGGGAATGGTCGCCCGCAGTGCTTGACTTCTCTTTCAGTGTCGCTCTCTCTGCCTCTCCCTTTAGTGGACTTGTGTCTATGAATTCCAGGAAGGAGCCCCGGTGCGGCCCGTGTCGCCGCGCTGCTCGCTGCGCCTGACGCACTGCATCGAGGAGGCCAACGTGGGCCGGGGCTACATCAAGGAGCTGTGCTTCAGCCCCGACGGCCGCATGATCTCGTCGCCGCACGGCTTCGGCATCCGCCTGCTGGGCTTCGACGCGCAGTGCAGCGAGCTGGTGGACTGCCTGCCGCGGGAGGCCAGCCCGCTGCGCGAGATCCGCTCGCTCTACTCGCACAACGACGTGGTGCTCACCACCAAGTTCTCCCCCACGCACTGCCAGATCGCCTCGGGGTGCCTTAGCGGGCGCGTCTCCCTCTACCAGCCCAAGTTCTAGGCGGTGCTGCGGCTGGCCGGGAGCGCGCTCTGCAGATTTCCGAGCGCACGGGAGCTCGTGCCACCTCGGGACAAGGATTTCTGAGGCCAGCGCCGTGCGGATCGTGGTCCTGCTCCCTGAGCCCGGCCCATGCTGCTCCTGTGCCACCATCCTGCTGTGTCTGCACCCTGACACTCGAGTGTTTCCTTAGCACAGGAACAGCACAGAGGGTGCCCAGGTACCTGCTGTCCCAGAGGAGATGGACTGCCTTGCCTCTGCTTCCTTTTCTGTCACTGAAGCAACTCTGTGGTGATTAGTAGATAATGGACTGCTTGTCTACATGAGCAGCACGGTTAGTCACTCTCACCAAAAAGAAAACAAACGGAAAAAAAATGGAATTTTGCTTTCATTTCTATGTTAATGTGGTTGTCATTGGTTAAAAAAAAGAGTCACGGTGTGGCTTAGGCTGGCAGGGACCACTGGAGTGACCAGACCCACCCCTGGGGCCACTTATCAGCAGGGAACACCCTGAGGATCCCTCTGGGTCCTGCAGCAGGGCAGCTGCAGCCCCTCCTCTGCCAGCTGTCTGCTGTAGGGGGTTTTCCACATCATCCCACATCTGGAACGTGGTGGGTTTCTGGGATGTTTGGGTATTTCCCACCTGGCTGCTGTGGGAGAAGTTCACTTGGATGTGTCCCCAGTGTCGCCAGATGAGCTTTTCTTCATGTGCTGCCAGTTTGGGAGGGGATCAAAAGCAAACCTGCCACCAGTGGGATCTACTGGGTCCAACCAGGCTTTTCACCAGGTGTGGAATGCTGTGGTGCTCACCCTGGTGAAAGGGTCTGGAGGGAAGCCACACGTGGAGCAGCTGAGATCACTTGGTTGGTTCAGCTTGGATAATTTGAGATGGGATTTCCTTGTGCTCTTGGACATGCTCCTGTGGGGCAGTGCAGGGGCAGGTACTGGTCACTTCTGTGACAAGGGATGGGACCAGGGAATGGCTGGAGCTGGGTCAGGGGAGTTTAGGTTGGATTTTAGGGAAACCCTTCCCCCAGAGAGTGCTGGCACTGCCCAGGCTCCCCAGGGAATGGGCACAGCCCCAGAGCTCCAGGAGAGTTTGGGCAGCGCTCCAGGGATGCTCAGGGTGGGATTTTGGGGTGTCTGTGCAGGGCCAGGGGTGGGACTGATGATCCCACAGGTCCCTTCCAGTTTAGGGTATTCTGTGATTCGATGGCCACACCCAAAGTATGAATGCCAGATTTTAGCCCTCGAGTTATCTGAGCTGACCTTGTAAATGCACAGGTATTTCACTCTTGTACATCCAGATCAGTTCATAACATTCTCATCACTTACATGTTCCAAGATGGGGTTTTTTTTAGCATTTCACTGCAGACCAGTCACACACTCAGTTCAGCAGGGAACTTTACCTGGAAGGACTGTCACCTGCTGGTGTTCAGGTTCACTCTGGCTCAACGGAGCACACTTGTTCAAAACTGACTCTTACAAAGCCTTTTGCAAAACGTATTTGGGGATAAAGAACATTTATGGACGTGAGAGAGCTGGACAGGTAAGCCTGAGGACTCTCCTGTAGCTTTGTGTTTATGTGGGTAGTATACCCTCGTGTTGGTGCAGAAATCATTGAAACTTAAACCTCTGCATTATGAGAAAAAAATCCCATGTTTCCTCTTCTGGAGAATTTCTTTGGTAATAGGAAGCCTTCAGTTTTGTGTGTTTGGTAATCTGGGGTCAGACATCCCTTCTGAGGCTGAGCCTGCACGTGGGGCAGGTGGCTCTGCTGGGTTGTTAAAGCAGCTCAGGGCCCTTCCCTTGGTTGTGGTTCAGCACCCTGGGAGTGAAGCGTGCAGGAAACTTGGGAACAAGCATGGGATAAGAGATCTTTATGCAAAGAAAGAGCTACAAGGAGTTTGTAATGGGCTAAGCTGCTTGGGGATAAAAGCCCAGGTCCTGTCTGGGACTAGAGCAGCTTTCCCCCAAGCATTTGCTGTCCCACTGCCAGGCTGCTGTTTTCTCACCCTATTTAATGTTTTATTACACATCATGGAAGGGACTACAGGGACACTTGAGAGAGCCTTGGAGTTCTCACAGGCTTGCACAGTGTTTGTTTTGGAGGTGAAGGAGCACCCACAGGACCAGGGCTGGTTCTTGTGTGGGTCTGTCTGTTTCCAAGGTTGTTTTTGTTTTTCCTGTCAGAACCTCCTCAGCCTGGTGGATCCCTAGTGACTGTAACGCTATGCCTGTGAATATGCACTGAGTGTTACCTTTTTAATTCTACCTCATGATACGCTGTGTTTTACACCAGTATTGTGCTGAGCTTTGGACTCTCACCTTTCTGTATAAAGGACCGTCCCCCCGGGTGACAGACGTGTCACCACTCCTTGGTAGCACCTGTGGCTGGCTGAGGGGCCCTGCCTGGCTCCAGGACCCACAGCTCACCTGCAGGAGGGAGGGGCTTGGTCACCTTGATGCTTCTGTAGCGTGTCCAGCAGATGCATAAAATGACAGAATCTGTACATGTACGCTGTAGAAATGTTACTTAGTTCTTCTGATGACATTTGTAATAAGTTTGAATTAGAGTAAGTAGGTAATCTTAGATTTTGGTCATTCAATTGATTACTCCTTTTCAACAACACTTGGAAGTTTTCCATGAAGGCTTTACCACGTTTTACCTGTGAAGTTCACTTCTCAGTGGCTTACAGCTGACATGCCTCACAGTCATGTGGTGGTGCAAGTGTTTTCAGTTCTCTCTCAGTAGCATTACTGGAACAATCAAGTTAGGGGTTGGTGAGCTTTGGGTTATTTCTAGGTAGTCAAAAAAAGAAAAAAATAAATTTATAATCTAGTTGTGTTTCAAAAGTTGAATGCTCGACCTTGAGAAGTGTGTAAAACTGTGAAACAACTGTAAGGAACATTTCCAAGGGAGATGAAGGACAGACAGATGGGGAGGGGATGGCTCACACCAGGGGTGTCTGTGGCAGCACTTGATGAATTCCAGGGCGTTTCTCGGGGCTGGAGCTCTCTGACTGCAGAGCAAGCAGGGCACTGGTGATGGTTTCAGACTCTGAGCTCCCCGTGAGAGAATGCCCCACGGACCCCGCGGAGCCAGGGCTGTGCTGGGGCTGGTTCTGCCCAGAACTGGTTCTGTGGGATTTGGTTCTTCTTGGGACTGGTTCTGCCCTGAGCTGGTTCTGGTCCTCTCCTGCCCGGGGCTGGCTCTGCTGTCCCCGGTGTCACCAGGCAGACCCCGCCCCGTGGGGATGGACAAGCACACGGTACCGAGACACACACACACACACACACACACACACACACACACACACGCACAGATTGTTTGCACTCTCGGAGTCTTGGGGTAAGGACAGCTCGATGCCTGCTGCCAGAATTGGAATGTAAACATCACTTTTTCCGGGGGGAGGGCGGGCTTGTCTTGGTTAATTTAGTGGGGTTTGTTTTTGTTCGTTTGTTTGTGTTGTGATTTTTATTTGGGTAGCACTGATGTGGAGAAGGTTCTGACATCATAATACATGGGTCTGTTGCTCTAGGACATATAAACTCATAGGGAAAAAGAAATATGCTTGCCAAATGAAAGCTTTTAAAAGATTCAGTTTACAAGAATCTAAAAAGTTGGAGAGAAAGGAAGAAGTCAACGACCCATCATGTTTTTGACCTGCAGGAAACAGAAACTTCTCACTGGCTGATCTTAGTCAAAGGTGCATTTTCTAAAGCACTAAATATCCTCAGTTAAGTATAAGGTTTTTAATACAGAAACAAATTGTGCATGTAGAGTATTTTGAAATACCTGAGATTTCATAGTAAAACTGTAGCCTTTTAATACCGTATATGAAGTATCAGAACTGCTTTGGAAGTATTGTACTTACAGCCGTACAGTAACTTACTATTTGTGGACAGTTTCTCTTGCTTGCATAATAAACATTTAATAATTCACTGAATTGAAATGTATTTTTTTTTAATGTTAAAATGAGCCATGCTGACTGGCTCTTGCCTGTCCCCTAAAATTAAGAGGAAAAACACCTCCTAGTGCTTAGACGCTGCCATTCTCACATCTGTCTACACAGCAGTGCTTTGAGATTTTTCTGAAAGTTACATATGAAGAGTCAGAACTGACTCTGAGCCTCAGACCAAGGGCTCCACTATTTCATTTTTACTGGGGTACTTGGGCACTGACCAGCTCTGGGCTTGTGCCAAACTCACCCTCAACACTCTGGCTTCCCCCACATTACAGGAGCACATAACATCTTCCACAGAGAAACAGGATGCAGATTTTTTTTATTCCATCAAGGAGTGATTACAAAAAAAACTGGTACACTGGTAAAAATCAAATTCTGCCAGTAACAAACATCCAGTAAACATTTTATTTAGATGCAGATAATCACCACTGGGATACAGAACTCGTGCTTGTGCCCACCCGCTGCCATCTGTGAAGCTCAGGACTGTATGATTACAACACACTGATTAGGTTCAATTTCGGAAGACAGTTTTAGCAAATGGAAAATTCAAATTCAGAAAAGCAATAGCCCCTCCAAGACTTAAGAAAAGACTAAATTCAAAGCAGTTTCTGAAAGCTTTGCTGCTCCCCATCATCCACCTGTTCTGGTTTATATATGAATGTATACTTTAATTAAAGAGGAAGCCCTCAGGGACACCCAAACACTTCTTGTTAGGACACTCATCTATCTCAGGGTCGTGCTCACTCTTCTGTCCTGGTATCTAAAGCCTGAAGTCTTCTCTCTCTCAACTCCCACATCTGTAGGACACAGATTTCTGTCAGTCCTTTTCAATCTCTGCCTACCGAAGTCCTGAAACATGTCTCCAAGCACTGCACCTTTCCTTCCTCCCTGCTTCCAAGGTCATCTTTGGCTTTTCATCTCCACTACACCTACAGACCTCCACTGAAGCAGGTAACCCAGGAACCTCACCTTGCCCGTGCCACTCTGTCTTGCAGAACCATTAACAGCACACACCCAGCAGGCAGAGCCCCGAGTTTTGGGTAGGAACATCTTGCGATCCGTAATTCCGCAGCGGGAACTGGGAGCAGACAAGATGAGGCAGTGCAAAAAGCCGTGTGTGAAGTGCTTGAGCAGCTGCAGGAGCTGGAGTGTCCCATGAGCACTACAGACAGGGACACATCCCTGATCCTGTAGCTGGAGGCAACAGGAAAAGCAGCAATTAAAAAAAAAAAAAAAAAGTCCTCACAAAAAGCAGAACAAACTCCATGTTTTTTAACGAGGAAGGACACTTTAAAGCTTCAGTGAGTTTGCTGTCCCATTCCTTCTGGTTTTCCCTTTTGGCAGGAAGGCACACGTACAAACACACACACATACACACACAGAGGTCCAGCCTGGGCCAGGCTGGAGGACACGGTCACCGCAGGCCACCTGCAGTGGCTGCAGCAGCTGAGGTGCAGCTGGGAGCTCTGCACCTCAGTTATCCCCTTCTGGATCTGTCCTTTGAGCTTTACACAATGAGGACCTTGAAACATCGGAAAATGCAGTTCCAAAATCGAGACTTGGAAGATGATCAGGCAATGGAATTGTTTTTCTTCAGCCCCTCCTTGATTCTCATGTTCTAAACATGGGCCGTGGAGCGCATCTCACCACAGAGCATTATGGAATTTCGGGAGTGATACAGAATACTTGTGTTTCCTCTTTTACACCTTGCATTTGTCTAGCAGCTCTGTTATGGGTAAACTCACCCGCTAGTAAGGAATACTTTAAGAAGTTCATCATAATTGCACCAAGGTTTTAAATGTATCACCATTCACCCCATAAATACCTGTCACACGCACGGGCACTGTTCCCTGGGACAGAGGACGCTCTGAGTGCTGGCACCCCACGAGCAGGACGGGATCACAGCAGCTTCAGCAGGAACTCGTAGGTGGCGTTGATGATCCCCCAGGACAGCACAGAGCGGTGGCAGTTCAGGTGGGCTCCTCGGAAGAGGTGGATCACCTTCCTGTCGCGCTCCAGCCAGATCTTCGCGAGCACTTTGGAGAAGGACTGAAACTCGCCACCGATCTGAGCCTGCATACGAGTTTTTATGACATTCACAGGGAAGAACAAGAGGCCCAGCATGGCGCCCAGCAGCCCCCCGCAGATGAAGTCGTTGACCATGTGAGAGCTGTAGGAGGTGGCCTCGGGCAGGAGCTGCTTGATGGGCCCCCGCAGCCCGAAGAACAGCACGTTGCTGGGCCCGTTGCGCAGCAGGATGGGCACCAATCCCCGGTAGTACTCCCTCATCCCATAGGCCCTCAGCACCTTGAAGGCCTGGTAAGTGTTTGTGAACTTGTCGTGGTGCCTGTGGTCCTGCAGCAGCGTCTGGACGCGCTCGAAGGGCGTGAGCACGGCCTCGGTGGTGCCGGTGAGCGCAGCGGCCGCGCTGCGCGTCAGCAGCTCGGGGGCGCGGGCGTGGCTGAGCAGCAGCGCCGAGAAATCCTCGTAGAGGCCGAACATGAGCGCCAGGGTGGCGGTTTTCTGCATGAGCGGGGGCAGGATGCCGCGGTAGAGCGTGCGCAGCCCGTCGCGGCGCAGCTGGCGCACCGCCTCGGCCGTGCGCAGCCCGTACAGCTGCTGCCGGAACAGAACCTTCTGGATGGGGAACGTCACCAGGATGTTGGTGAAGGCGGCGCACAGCCCGCACAGGTAGTGCTTGCCCGAGCTGTCCCGGCGCGCCGAGTCCCCCGGGGCTGTCAGCATGGCTGCGGCGGAGCCTCCTCCCCGCGCAGGAACAGCCTGAGCTCTGCACGCCTGCTGTGTCACCCCAGCACCCGGGGAGCAGCAGCACACACAGTCTGCAGGGCAGGGGCGGCCTCGGGCAGCTCTGAGGGGTGCTGTGCCATTCCTGCGCAAGGACAGCGCAGCTCTTCCCTTCTGTGCTGTTCCAGATCAAAACAGAAATAAATCCCCCTGGAATTATCACTGAAAGGCTGAACCTCGCGCTACTAAAACACCGTGTGGACAGAAGAGAGGCTGCCAGAAAAACCCCAAACTTAATAAAATGCACACAGCAGAATTACAAAACCTGCTCCTTACACCCTGCCCCTCCCTGTGGCAGAAAACACCAGACAAACCAGGTAGCGCTTTGCCGTGGCTCAGCTCACCCAGCAGCTGAGCACCACCACCCACGAGGGATGCACGGGTGTCACACAGGTGTCATTTCACCGGCACAGTGCAGAAATTCTTTACAGGTCCCGGGTCACTGCCATGCAGCCTCCCCTGCATCAGCCCCCGCGCTCGACACTCTGCTGAGGCTTCACCAGTCGAATTTAGCCAGGCCCAGGGTGCTGAAGGACATGTGGGCAGAGGCAGCTTGACCAGATAGTCTGGAGAAGGACTGCAGGGATCGTTACCTGGCAAACCCTGTGTGACAAAAGAACAGAATTCTTTATTTAACAGTTGTGAAAAGATGTTTCTGCAGGTGCCCAAATCCCACCCTCGATCACAGCCCAGCCTGAAAAACGTCCCTCTGAGACTGCGGGTGGTTCATGAGCCTCAAACCCTCCCCAGCACCAGCAGCACACGAGATCCCCAGAATTTGAAGGGGAGTTTGGGCACAGCAGCCCTGCCGGGCATGAGATGCCACCGAAACGAGGAGGGGAGTAAGAAAGGAGAAAGGAAAAGGAGGGGCGAGAGAGAGAGAGGAGCGAGGAGAAGAAAAGGGAGGGAAGAAAAGGTCGGGAGAGAACGGCAGAGAGGGAAGAGCGCGTGGGGAAAGAACGGGAAAGCCGCCTGTTCTCCGGAGCTCCCGCAGCCCTGACGCGAGCGGGGTCTCCGTCCCCCGGGGGAGCTCCAGGCCCGGCAGCTCCGCGCACACCGGGAGCCGCTCCCGAGCGCTCCCCGCGCCGGCACACCCGGCACGGCCCGCACGGCACACCCCGCGCTCCCCGCCGCGGCCCAAGGTCAGACCGGCGGCGGCGGCTGCGGCCCGGCCGGGCCCAGCGAACCGCGACCTGCAGCTCCGCCGGCGCCTGCGCGGAGCGGCGGCGGAGGCGCGGCGGGCGGGCGGGACGCACCTGCGGGCGGTGCTGGCATGGCGGGAGCGCAGCGGGACCGGAGCGGAGCGGGAGCCGGAGCGGAGCGCACCGGCACCGGCAGCGCCACCGCCTCAAGCGCCCGGCCCGGCGCGGCCTCGCGCCGCTCTCTGACGTCACCGCGCCGCCGTGTGACGCCAGCACGCCACCGCGCGGGGCGGGGCCGGCGGAGGGCGCGAGGACCCAGAGGCGCCAGCCAAACACGTGACATGGCCCACGCCTCCTCGCGTGTCCGCCAATCAGACGGCGAGGCCCATCTAGCCACGCCCCCGGGGCGGAGCAGTGGGGAGCTGGCGGCGGGCGGGAACGGGTGAGATCCGGTGAGCTCCGTACGGGAACGGGTGAGCTCATCACGGGAACGGGCGGGCTCCGGTGAGCTCCGTACGGAAACGGGCGCGAACGGGGGGAAACGGGCGGGCTCCAGTGAGCTCCGTACGGGAACGGGCGAGCTCATCACGGGAACGGGCGAGCTCCGGTGAGCTCCGTACGGGAACGGGCGAGCTCCGGTGAGCTCCGTACGGGAACGGGCGCGAACGGGGGGGAACGGGCGGGCTCCGGTGAGCTCCGTACGGGAACGGGCGAGCTCCGGTGAGCTCCGTACGGGAACGAGCGGGCTGCGGTGAGCTCCGCTCCGCGCGGGGCTGGGCAGGGACGCGTGGGCTCCGCTCCGCACGGCAGCGGCCGGGGCTGGGTCAGCGCGGCGGCTCCGTGTGCCCGAGTCCCGAGCTCTGCGGGTGCCGTGCGGGCTCGGGCACTGCGGTGTCTGAACGAGCCCTGTCCGTCCCGGAGCCCGGGCGGGGGCTGCGATCGGCTCGGTGAGTGGGGGGTTAATGATGGAACCCAGCCTCGGTGAATGGGGGGTTCAGGATCTAAGTCAGGCTCGGTGAGTGGCGGTTGGATCCTCTCTGCTTGGTCCCAGTCCTGGCCGGTCGGTCCTGCTCTGTCCCATTCTGTCCTGCACTGTCACATCTTCCCCAGTGTCCCCGTGTCCTCCGCAGGACCCGCAGCTTTGTCCAACATTCCCTGGCTGAGCAATGTCATCCTGACTGCCCCGAGAGAGCAGACAGCCCAGAACAGCTCAGTGGCCCTGCTGGGGTCTGGGGTGACAGTGGCCAGACCCCACGGTCAGGGCAGCACCGGTCTGGACTGGCGTGTCCAGCGGGGGTTTGCATGTCCCTGTCACCCTGGGGTCCTTCCCTGGACAGCCACTGGTGAGAGGACAAGCTGTGTTAGGGAGGCTCAGGTTGGATATGTCAGGAAAATTAATCCACAAACTCCAGAGGTTCATGTTCAGAAAGGAGACAGAGGAGTCCTTTTACTTTATTGCAATAAAGGAGAGGCCCTGGGGCATCCCCTGGGATCTCTCAGATTTTTGGAGGCTGCAGCCTCCTTTTATCCCAATTTCCCTCTCTTTCCCCATTGCTGAGGCACTTGAGAGGCACAGACTGCCCAAACACCTGATACCTGAAATTCCCCTCTAATGTACAACCCTCCCTTCTAATTTTAATTCTTATAGAATCTGTGGTTTTCCCCCATTGCTTCTTTCATTTTCCAGTTTCATTTATCAGTGAACCTACAGTTTGTTTGTAAAGGCAAATATCTTTTCCCATTCATCAACCAGTGGAATCCCTCCCATTGCTTCTTTTATCTCTTAGTGCTGGTTTTATCTACCAGCAGACCCACCGTTTGTTTGTAAAGACAAATGGGACATTCCTCTCAGATATCACAAGAATTTTGTTTCAGAGACTGGAATGGGCTGCCAGAGAGGCGCTGGAGTTACTGGAGGTGTGTAAGGAGAGGCTGGATATGGCACTTTGTGCTGTGTTCTGGTGATGATGGGAGGATTGGCCATCACTGCCCCTGCCTGCACCCTCCTGCTGCTCTGGGGCGTCCTGTGGAGCCCAGGGGGACAGTGGGGACAGCAGGTGGCACAGCAGCCAGCTGCACACTCCTGACAGGGAGCTGGAGCTCAGGGCTCTGCAGCAGGACCAGGGAGCCCAGTCTTTGGCAGCCCTTTCAGGCTGAAACACTAATCTTAGAAAATTAGGATTTCAGTTACCTGGCTGAAAATAATTACAAGTTAGAAGTTAGAAGGGAGTAGTTATCTGAAACTTAAATAACTGATTGTCTGTCATTTCATGTTTGTCCAGCTGTGCTTAAAATGGGAAAAGACGAAACTAGTGAGTAGATCCAAAGGAACATGGACAATGCAACCAGAAACCCATTCTTTGGGAAATTGGACTATCCCCAGAAATCATTTGTATTGTCATTGATAGAAAAGGTCAAGAGTTTAGGGTGAGGAAGACTCCCCTTGCTTCCTCCTTTTAAGACCTCTCCCCACAAAAACGACCCCAGACTTAATTTAAGAAGTCAATCAATGCTTAATAGCTATTCAAGCTAATTACCATAGGAAGGGGACATGGGAGGGGCTGTTATTATGAATATGCATTTGTTTGAACCCTTTGTCAGTAAATAGACTCTGTGATCACCTGTGATTTTGCAGTGTGTATCAGAGGATTACCTCACTGCTGCCCAGCGCTGAATAAACACACACTTTGTAACTTTGAAATGTTAGAGAGTCTTGTCTGTCACAGTTGAGTGTTGGTATTAGACCAAAACTCTTATTTTGGTAAATCACCAGGGCTGCAAAGGGAGAGGTGTTCATTTACTCACCAGGGCAGGTGAAACTGGGAGGAAGTGTTTTTAGGAAGCTGAGCCATGCTGGGCACTGCATGTGGGACAGCAAAGGGCTGTGCTGCCCTTCCCTCTCCCTGCTCCTCCACCAGCTCCTCTCCTGGCTTCCAGCCCTGATGCTGATTGTCCTGGTTTGAAGGACAGGTGTCTGCCAATAAAGGCAGAAGCTTCTCTTTGAAATGGAGAATGTAAACCCCCTCCTTACGAATTACTATAATTTTGAAATTAAGGGGCTCTCAGGCAAAAAAAAAGCTGTCAGAAATACCGAATTAGACACACTTAAAAAACCCCACATGATAGCAATGGGGAAAAAAGAAGTTATAGACTGGCTGTTCATCTGGGAGCAGACTGAGCAGGCAAAGGAAGTAGAGGGATTGGAAGAAGGATCAAGGAATGTGCAAAGGGATTGCAGAGATCTGCAAATGCTGAGCCAGTGCTGTGATCACACTCTGCCAAGCAGCCCTGTGTGCATTAAACCACAGCTGTTTTGGCCATGGTGGTACCAAGATCAGTTGAACAAATCCCTAACAACAATGGAGCATTAAGAGCCTGCTATTCTTTATTTGGCTAGGTACATGAGGGGACATCTCTGAAATACTGTGCATGTTGAAAAAACTCCTGTTTGGTTTCTATATTTTACTGACATAGTCATTTATTTTCCTGGAATAAGCATATATAGGATAGTGATTTCCCCAAAATCATTAAGTTATGTTCCCTTCCCTTTACTTGTGGATTCTTCTGGGGTCTCTTGGTGGTCACAGACCCCAGAGTTTCAATTGCTGAGCAATTGAAACACTTTGATGTAACTTTCCAAATACCGAGCTGAGCTGGTGTAACTGGGCTGGTGACTCTCCCGTTGCTCTTGGTTAATGTTTGACGTGATCCCACAGAATGAGCATTGTGTGGTTCCATAGGACAGTGGGTTTGGAAGGATAACTATTGTGTGAGCCCAGTAGGTGTGCAAGCAGCTCTTCATGGGGCACCAGGGGGATGCACATCACACCTGCTGGCCCTGGGGACAGGAGGGGAGCACGGAGCACTGCTGTCCCTGGCAGCCCTGAGGACACTGTCCTGGTTTGAAGGACAGGTGTCTGCCAATAAAGGCAGAAGCTTCTCTTTGAAATGGAGAATATAAACCCCCTCCCTCCAAATTATTATAATTTTGAAATGAAGGGGCTCTCAGGCAAAGATATGGGAATTAGGAATAACAGTTCTTTACTAGGAAAATTCAAATAGAAATGCAGTATTACACAGAACAATCCCAACCCTGCCAGAGTCAGAATCCAAGCTGACACCCGTCAGTCAGTCAGGGTGTTGGCACAGTCCCATTCAATGGTGGCTGCATCCTCCTGCAGGGGCAGATGTGGTTCAGCTGGAGCAGTGCTCCTGGAGAAGGTGCAGTTTCCTCTGAAGCTCCAGGGATGATGTGCAAAGGTCTGGTTTTGCTCTGGAATCCAGTGGGAAGAAGGTTCCTTGGTGTCCCAAATCTCAGTTTTTATCTGGGTAGGAAAGGCTTGGCTCCTCCCCTGGCTGGAGCATCTCCCAGTGGGATGATGGAATTTTATCAGTCATGCCCTGGGACTCACTGGCCATTAACAGGAGATATCTCCTGGAGGGAGGATGGGCTGTGGGAAGATAAAGATGATTGCCCAGCTGGTTTAAAGATGGCCCATGAGCAGATAATGTGTGCCAGGAGATCAGGGTCACTGCCCCAGCTGGCTGCAGCAGATGGGGACAGAATTCACATTGCTGGGATACACAGAATTCACATTGCTGGGATACACAGAATTCACATTGCTGGGATGCACAGAATTCACATTGCTGGAATACACAGAATTCACATTGCTGGCCACATCAGCCCAACACACTGCCAACAAGGCAGTTCCTCCTTCCTGCACATTGGTGCAATCACAAGTGGAAGTGTTACTGTGGGGGCACATTGGGTTCTCCTTGTTAGCCCCACTGGAGCCTGTAAAAGCACAGCTGCAGATGTTGTGGGGCTGCAATATCAATCCTGGCCATGCTCCTCACCACAGCCCAGCTGGTGCCTGCTCCAGCCAGAGATCAGCTGGGAGGAAGGGATTTTGGCTGGGGACACACACTGCACACTGAGCTGAGGTTTGCCCTCGGTGTTGTGATAACTGATGAAAGATTCGTGTTAATCATAAAAATACTGCAGTTTGTGTCAACCAGAACACTCAGGTCTGAAATAAAACAGGACACTAAACAAAGGAAAATATATAATTAAATCATTCTGTTTTACTAACAGCTTGCAAAACAAGGCTTTCACACAGCCCAGTAGATTCTGCAAAATCAGGTTTCCTGCTTTTGCGTGATCAATTGCAGCCTATCCCTGAGACCAGACTGCCTGAATTCTGTCATTTATCTACCAACACCAGATGGTTATCTATGGGACTTGACAAGTTGTCCAGACTCACATTGTCCAGAGATCCCAGGGACCACCACTGCTTACCTGGCAGAATTATGACAACAAAACAATAACAATTATTGATGACGACGAGGAAACCATGCTGTAAAAGGGAGCTGCAAACCAAAGTTGGGTGGAGCATGGAGTGGGCAGTGACCCCTCTGCCTCCCCAGTGCTGCTTGCTCTGACTGTATAAAATAAAGCAATCGAATTTTGCTGAATATCCCCATTTATAGCAGTGTCATCTCACCCTGCAGTTGCCCACAGCTCTCAGCTCTGTGCCACACAGGGTGGTGGTGGCGAGGGCTGGGCACCATCACTGCCACAATCCCCCATGGTGGCAGGGCTTGGAGGTTCCTCTGCAGCCACCTGCCCACAGCAGGACCAGCCCCAAAGGGCTGGGGCAGCCCAGGGTCTGGGCCCATTTTTCATTTCATGACTCCAAAAAGGCTGTAACTCTAGTTTTGGAGGTGGGGAGGAAGGGGAGCATTCCTTGCCCAGCTCCCAGTGGGAATTTGCTCAGGTAGGAATTAGCTGGAGTAGGAAGCAGGAGTAAACAAAGGGAGGTATAATTTAATTACCTTCAGATCTCTGCTGTTTGCCAAAGTGGGCTATGCAAAGGCAATTTGTAATTATTTCTTAACACTTGTAAGATGTGGATTTGAGACGTGATTTTGTTTGTCCAGGAAATGCTGAACAGCTCTGCTGTGTAAATACTGAACTGCTTTCTTTGGGGAAGGCAGGTTGTGGTGAGCAGGTGCACAGGGGCTGCAGAAGGGACAGCTGCTCCCTTTGGTCACATCCTACAGCCCTGCTGCTCAGTGCCAGGCGCCTCCTCCAGGGCTGTGCTCTGTGGGGAATAAACCAGAGACTGCAGTGGGAGTGATAAAGGGGCTGATGTGTCTAATGGAGCAAAAACCACGGGAGAGACACAGATAAATGTTTCCTGGGCAAGAAGTGACCAAGAGCCACGTGGAACTTTGTGATAAGGTTACCAGGGACGTGATGTCATGAAGAGTGCATAACCAGTGGGAAATTGGACAGAACCCTATATAAATTCCATACAAGTAAAACCCTACATAAATGCCTTGTTTACTCAATAAAATTGCCTTCTGATCACAACCTGTAATGTCCCTGTCCCTCCATTGCTGACAGTGCTCTGAAACAGGCTGGATTTTCCTTTTGGCTAGAAACTGAGAGCACAGTTGGCTGTTGGATCCCAGAAACCTGGGGTTTTTGAGCTTTCTGTGCTTTCTGACACTGACCCCCTAGAAAACACTACTTTTAACCTGAAGCCTTGGAGAAAACTTCCAAATTTAAGTAATGAAGTTAAAATCACAAGTGTGTAGAGTGTGTTCTTTCACATGGTAAAGGGTTTTAAATTTGAAATTTTTATAATACAATAGTAAGTATGGAACAAAATAGAAAAATTTAGGGGGGGTGTATATTTTGGCACTCATCTTCCTTCTTCTTCATAATTTCAAATAATAGTTTCTAATTAAAAAATTAATACACTAGAAATCACAAAAATCTAATTATTAAATTAAAAATATAAATAATAAAAATATTATTTCTCTATTAAACAATTTAACTTTAACTAAATCTGTCTTCATTTTACTCGCTTCTAGCTAGTGGCTAGAAGTGTTACTAAATATTCTGTACTTTTAATAAAATTTAATAAACAACCAAACCCAAACAGCTGACAGCTCAGGGGTGGGGGCTGTCATCAGAACAACTTCAGCAGCACCTCACTAAAGAAATACTGCTGGGAAAAGAGCTGTTGGTGTCTCCCTCTTCCCACTGAGGCAGCTGCTGGGGTAATTTACAAGCAAGCAGGTTCATAATGATGCCAATTTGGTTTTTTGCTTTCTTTTTTTTCTCTGTGTTCTCTGCACATACATTTGTAGCTCTGTAGCCTATGGTATCAGTGGCTAGTTTTCTCAGTAATTTTCCATGCTCTTTACCTTAACAAAAAGACAAATTCCAGAGCTGCAAGCCCTGGGATGTACAAGGCCCCAGTGCTGTCTTGGTTCTTCCTGGGCACCAAGGCTGAGAACAGCTCTTTGAGATGCATTTCATGGACAAAGAACAGCTCATACCAAGAGAAGGCTCCAGGGAAGGGGCTTGACCTGGGGGGAACTGCATCACCACTTATTCTCCTAATTGGTGCTTTTTTGTCAATTACACTGATTTGCTGAACTTACAGAACTTGCATTCACCCTATGTGTGCGGGATTTTGTGGACACCTTTCCCTAACTGCCCCTGAAAGCCTCCAAATAAAGATCCCCTTTTATACTAAATACTAAAATTAGCTGAGTTTCATTTCTAGGTTGTGAAAAAGGCAGCAGTATGGGGAATGTGCTCCTGGCAGCACCCAGCCTGGACAAACCCCTGGAGGGTTTGCAGCATTCCCCTGGGAACTGCTCCCTTTGCTTGTGCTGAAGGGTCAGGGCTGGGCACTGTGTCCCGTGTGTCTCTCCAGCAGCCAGCCAGAAATGCCCCGTGGCAGTGGCCAGTTCTGGGCAGAATTGGAGCTCCTCCTCTGCCCAGCCTGGGCTCCTCAGCTCCAGACACACACTGGGGATCCAGGGAAGATGCTGAAGGGGTTGGAGCATCACTGCACCAGGGCAACTCAGCAGCATTCCCTCTGAACATCAGGAAATGCTGCTTCACTGTGAGTTTGTGGAGTTCCTGTAACCACAGACACTCCAGTCACCTGGACACAGCCCCAGGCACCTGCTTTGAGCAGGCAGAGGGACTGGACAAAGAAACCTCCAGGTGTCCCTTCCAACCTCAAC
Organism: Oenanthe melanoleuca; assembly: GCF_029582105.1. Lineage (NCBI taxonomy): Eukaryota > Metazoa > Chordata > Aves > Passeriformes > Muscicapidae > Oenanthe > Oenanthe melanoleuca. Next base: position 7,831,017 of record NC_079362.1, read on the forward strand.
CAGTCCTATTGATTACCTGGAGCCTGCAATTCCCCCTGCAGTAATTACCCTCCCCAGCACACAGGATGTTTGTGTCACTGCTAATGAGAGGGGTGAACAGTGGCTCTTGGAGGTGTGTGAGCAGACACATCAATCCAGAGAGGATGGACCAAACCCAAATTACTGCCTGAAGCAGCAACATCCCAGAGAGATGATTTCCTGACATTCCATGCTCTCATTTCACACACCAGTTTGGAGGTAGTAATCCTGCTTCTCACAAGCCCTCCTGACTCCTACAGCCTCACTAAGTGAACAGCTCCCAGGAGAGTGAAAATTCAGGGAAACCAGACTGAAGTGTCTCTGCAAAGGGCTGGGAAGCCACAGCTGTGGCCTCATACTCACTGCTTTCCCTGAAGGTGGTATCACATCCAAATCACAGAACTCTCCCTCCCCCAGGAAAAGTGACAAAAACTGTGAACATCTTTACAGTTTTTGAACACAGGATTACATTGACACTCCAGAGAAACTAAAAAAGTGTACCTAAGTCACACTTTGTCTCCCTGCTTCTGACCTTGAACCTGGGAGGGGCCACGGACCAGAAGCAGCCACTCAGGTGTCAGGGGAGAACTTGCCACCTCAAACTGTTCCCTTGTGCTCCAGCACAACCTCCATTTCACCCCGCACCCCAGACAAACTGGAAAATAAAGGTTTTAGTATAGCTTTTTCTATACAAATAGAAAAAAAGCAGCATTTTAATGAGGTGAACCCCTCAGCCCGGGTCTCAGCAGGGTGAGAGCTGATGCTGGACCCAACCCCAGCAGCTGAAGGCATCCCCATGACATTGTGAGGGAGGGGCTGTGTGTCCCTCGGCCCTGCTGGGCTCCTCAGTTCATTTTCCTGCGCTTCCGCTGTCCCTCGGGTGCCTTCTGCGAGGGCAAGGGCAGAGACAGAGTGCCCAGCTTGTGGTTCTGCTCATCCTCCAGCCCTGGGCCCCCCTTGGCCTTGGACACCCGGAGCCGCAGGGCCTTGGCGATGTCCAGGATCCTGGAAAACACCAGAGAGGTGCCATCAGTGGGGCTGAGCCCCCCGTGCCACGACCCCACGGGCACCCACAGCCCTGGGGAGGGTCTCTGTGGCACAGGGAGACAGCAGCTGGCAGCAGCAGGGCTGCAAGGCACAGAGCACTGCTGATTTTTCCAGCAGGTCCCACCCTCCTCCACCTTTTCCCCACAGCTGCAGGGCAGCACAACCCAAACCCAGGGCATCAACTGCTAAAACCAGCAGGGATTCCTGAGAAAACTTAGCTCCAGAAAGAAAAACAGAAAGGGAAAATGGATGGACACCAACAGCAGAGACTGCTTTTAAACCCACTAAACCCACTGCTACTGAGCAAAGAATAAAGATGGTAACTGTGGGCAAAATAAGTGATGGCATCAAAACCAATGAGGGAGCTTGAAAACCAAGCAGTGACCAGGGCTTTGGTAGGACCCAGTAATAACTGAGGTTTTGGCCAGAAAACCAGATCCAGTGAATGCTGCAGGGCCAAGGACAGGAGCACAGCTGGATCAGAGCTGTAGCTGCCAGGTGACTCCTGGGAAAGGCAGGTCCTGCACCCACAGGCAGCTGCCCATCCTTCCCTGGAAAACTAAAACCCTGCCCCGGTCCAGAGGCACTTCAGAGCTCTCCCAGGGTGTTTCTGTAGGAGGATCCCAGTGGGTGTGAAGGGCCAGGGTGACTCACCTTGTCTCTGGGAGCTTCATGTCATTCTGCAGGACGGTGAGATCTGTCTGGAAGTTGTTGATGTGCAAAGCCAAGGCAATGACATATGCAGTGATTTTAGCCTTCATGGATGCAGAGATTAAGTTCTGGATGCTGTGTGGCAAGAGGGAGAACTCGTGAGATATTCTGTAAGGGGGTTCCTGATGGTGTCTGTCCCCTCAAGGTCTGCCACACCTGTGCCTCGAGAGCATCACACACCATTCCTTACCTGCCATCGTTGTAGGTCAGTGAGCTGAAATTCTTCATGAGTTTCCTGCTGATGATGTGTGGGCACTCAGGACCCATTGGATCTAGGGCAGAAAGGGGCTTTGCAGTGGAATGAGGAGCACACATTCTACCTTGCACTGCCCACCCACCACAGCAGCACATCAATCATCCTGACACTTATGGAATATCAGAATACCCACGTGGAAAGGGACCCACCAGGATCACAGTCCAACCCCAGGAATCCCACCAGTTATTGCCTCTTCCCAGGAACACAACAAAGCTAAAAGGAACTTCGGTGCTTGACTTCTAGGTCTCATAATTTTTCAGGCCTGAGAAAATGCCAACAGCTGTTATTTTCTTAGTAAAATCGATCTCCCACTTCCATACTCTACAATCTAAAATGCACACATACTTATGCATGTATTTCTTTTGCCACAAAATACTGGTAAAGCTGAGAGCACACTAACTACTATCACCAAGTCTAGTCATTCTCACATCTTCCTTAGACAAGTCCTATGTGTGACTTCTGTGTTTCCACCAATGTAGGAAGATATTTAAAGCCAGGCTTGCCACTTTCTCCTCCCTCAGCCCTGCCAAGGACTGACAAAGACACACAAGTTCTAAGGAAGATGGCAAGTCTGGAAAAGCTCAACCTAAATGTTTTGTGTGGTGCTGTTTCAACAGCAGGCCCTGAGCAGGGCAGAGGTATGATCCACACACTCAGCTGACAAGCAAAGGATGATGGAGACATTCCCAAAAGCATGTGTTTATGAGCTGAACACTCTCTTACGCTTCTTCTTGATCACTTTCAGGCGACTGAACTTGATGAGGGTGTCCAGAAACCAGAGGCATCGGGCTTTGTGGTCTCTGCTCTTCTCATCAGTGGGCAGGAACTTCAGCTCCTCCAAAACGAAGGAGCAGTGGCTGAGGAAGGAGAGGGGGAGCTCAGCTGCCCAAGGGCCCCTTGCTGCTGGGACACAACTGTCCCCCACATTCCACTCCCCAAGGCAGGTGCTGCCTGGGGGATCCCACATCCCCCCTCTGCCCAGAGCCGTGGCACTGGCAGCAGCAGCCCTGCTGGCCCTCAGCCAGCACCTGGCTCCTGGTGGCAGCCTCACCTTCTCTCCTCTGCTCTCTTGGCCAGTTCCTCCGTGGTGATGCTGGCCAGGGCTGCTGCTGGCACCTGCAGCGCCTCGTACTCGGCAGGAGACAGGACTGGCAGAGTTTTAAGGAAATCAACAAGCCTGAGCTGATGTGGCAGCAATGTGTATTCTGTCCCCATCTGCTGCAGCCAGGTGGGGCAGTGACCCTGATCTCCTGGCACACATTATCTGCTCATGGGCCATCTTTAAACCAGCTGGGCAATCATCTTTATCTTCCCACAGCCCATCCTCCCTCCAGGAGATATCTCCTGTTCATGGCCAGTGAGTCCCAGGGCATGACTGATAAAATTCCATCATCCCATGGGAGATGCTCCAGCCAGGGGAGGAGCCAAGCCTTTCCTACCCAGATAAAAACTGAGATTTGGGACACCAAGGAACCTTCTTTCCACTGGATTCCAGAGGAAAGCCAGACCTTTCCACATCATCCCTGGAGCTTCAGAGGAAACTGCACCTTCTCCAGGAGCACTGCTCCAGCTGAACCACATCTGCCCCTGCAGGAGGATGCAGCCACCATTGAATGGGACTGTGCCAAAACCCTGACTGACTGACGGGTGTCAGCTTGGATTCTGACTCTGGCAGGGCTGGGATTGTTCTGTGTAATACTGCATTTCTATTTGAATTTTCCCAGTAAAGAACTGTTATTCCTAATTCCCATCTCTTTGCCTGAGAGCCCCTTCATTGCAAAATTATAATAATTTGGAGGGAAGGGTGTTTGCATTCTCCATTTCAAAGAGAAGCTCCTGCCTTTATTGGCAGACACCTGTCCTTCAAATCAGGACAGCAGCTCTGTCCACACTCACTTGAGAGGCAGTGGGCAGGGCAAGGGGATGGAAGCTGCCCAGGAACTAAGGCCTCTACCAGGCTGTGGCACAAGCACAGCTCACTTGTGCAAGGCCAACCCCACCAATACTCCCTGTGGAACGCTGCTCACCAGGAGGCAGAGCAGCCTGCTCTCCACAGGAAAGAGGCAGGACATGGCACTTGCAGGCCCCAGAACCCCAGGGCAGCATGAGCTTGCACCCAGCTCTTGGCCTGTGAGGGGCCAGATGGCTTCATTGAGCCACCGTGACACAGAAAAGATACTGTCCTCAAACTTGTAAACGTGCTCGGGGCGGTCGGCGTCCTCGTGGCACGGCGGCAGGAAGGCAGAGATGTTCTGCACATCATCCTGGGCCACGTCCTGCTCCAGAGCTGGGGAGGGAAGCAGGACAGCAGTGTTTCCATCATGCTTACCAAAATGGAGAGAACAGGAACACAGCCTAAATCTTTCCTTTAGAAGCAACACCATTTTAGTCACAGATGGAGGTTTAAACATTTACAACTTCTGTCAAGAACCTTCTCATCATAAAAATTTAGAAATGCCACTCCAGACTAGAGAAATATGTAGCAAAGAGGGGCACCAGGTTTTGGCACCTGCCAGTGGAAACCCACTTGGCATAAAGCAGCTCTGGGAGCAGAATCAATATCCATCCTGGAACAAAAGGGATGAACTGGGGTCTACAGTCAACAGACATCTCCCCAGGTCATGCCAGTGACACTCCCAGGATCCCAGCAGTGCTCTGGAGGGTTGTTCACATGGTAAAGGATTTTAAATTTGAAATTTTTGTAGTATGATAGTAAGTATGGAACAAAATATAAAAGTTTAGGTCATGTCATTTTTGGTACTCATCTTCCTTCTTCTTAATTTCAAATAATACTTTCTAATTAAACAATTAATACCACACTAAAAATCACAAAAAATAATTATTAATTTAAAAATATAAATAAAATAAAAATTATTTATCTGTTAAACTGTTTAACTTTAAAAACCTTTTAACTAACTAAATCTGTTTGCATTTTGCTCATTCTTGGCTGCCCTCCTGCCCAGATGTTCCAGTCAGGGCAGCCCCAGCTCTCTCTCATCCTGGGAAGCCCCCAGGAATGGTGACACTGGACTGTGACCTGTCCCAAGGCTGCACACTCTCTGAGGTAAGAAGGTGCCTTTTCAACAGCCATGCCACAGAGTTCAGACCAGGTAAAGGCCCTGCCTTTATGCCAGTGAACTCAAATCCCACAGGAGCTTCCAAAGCAGGCAGGAGGGACACTGATGTCACAGGGACCCTCCCTCACTCAGGGCACTCCAACATCATGTCCAGTGGGACCAGCTGTTAGACCAGCTACTTCCTCATCACTTAAAGAAAATTCCTCTTCTTCCAGCCACACTTGGCATGGACAGACAGAAAAAGGCACTTGAGGTTCTCTTGAGGGCAGAACCCTCTCACCTGTGACCCCCTTGGCATCTATAACGTTGGCAGCTGCTTTTGTCACAGCTGTGCTCACAATGTCGGTGCCCACAGCGTTCATGCGGCGAGAGCTCAGAGCTCGCTTCTGCTTGCTGGTTCCAAAGGCCTCGATGCACAAATCCATCTGCACAGGACACACACACACCTTAAAGCACCCTGTGCCCCCAGGAGAACACAAAACCCACTCCACTCCACTTGCTCGCTCCAGTGCCACCATCTCTAAGAAATCTTTGAACCCTTCCTGTGGCAAACCTGCAGGAGCAGGATATGAGGGGCAGGAGGTCACTGGGCCCAGCCTAAAATAACCAGGAAAATACTCCTGAGCCAGGCAATGACTGTGCTGCCTCCTGGACACAGGGAGAGTGCTGAACTGCACAGGTTTACCCTGCAGGCACCAAACCTCCCAGCCTCAAGATGAGCACTTGTCAGCCAGATAATCACAGCAGAACATGACACAGCTTTCAGCTTTACCTTCTCCCTGTAGGACTTGGTCTGATAATCCTTTGTGTCGTCAGGTAGGGGGTTATCTGTAAAACAACAACAGTTAGTGTGCCTGGACAGAAGCAGCTGGGGGAATTCCTGTAGCTCTGTGACTGACAGACTTGGCACAGCACATCAGGATCTCCTCCATGTGACCTGGCTAATTAAAGGACACACCAAACATGAGAACCTAGAAGGAAAGAGGAGCTTTTGGTACAAAGCCCAACATATGGACTATGGCCAAGCCCACATCCTGCTGTACAGGGTTAACACCAGCTACCAAAAGATGTGATCTTTTGGGGTCTTATCCTGGGTTCAGTGACAAAAAGCAGTCCTGCTGGATAAACCCTGGGGATTTTTGCTATTCAGGGATCCAATTCCTGATGAGTCTCAGGCCTCCCTCAGCAAAACACACTCAGACAAGGCCGCACTTGAGCAGTGGCACACTGTGAGTGACTCCCACCCCCTACACTCCCTGCTCAACCTCCACTCTGGACTCTCTGAGCTCCCCCCTCCCTCTCAGCATGCACAAGTGAAGGAATCATCTTTGCTCCATGCCAAGGGAACAAGGCAGGAATGAGAAGGACAAAGCAACCGAGCAGCTGTGACTCCCAGCACCTCCCACCTGAGAGCAGGGGCTGCATGTTGAATATTTCAGCATTGTAGACTTCCATCTGCCCAGAGTTCTTGTCTAACACACCAACGAAGTACCTGAGGAGAACAGGGGCAATGACTAGTGAGAGGCAGAGCAGTGGAAATTATTTAAATTACATGGTCTTCTCACATCCTGGCATCTCTCCTGCCCTGCACACACAGTGCTACAATGAACCAAGTTACCTCCAAGGCATGTGTACATACAAAAACAGAAAGATTTGCTGCTCCAAGAAAATGCAGAAGTCTTAAAACAACTGAATTAGGTATAGTTACCAAAGCCTGCTATTTTCTTTTGCCTTTTTTGCTATGCCAGGACTTGATGGCCATAGCTTGAACAACAGCCAAATTTCCTTGTAGCTCCCAGAGCTCAGGATCTCCAGAGGTGCAGGAAGAACCACTGTAGCCCCCAGAACCACCTCTTCACCAGTGTTGAGAGGTAAGAGCACTTAAACCTGCCCTCAAACAATGCTGAATTAATACCTGTACCTTACACGTTTGTTAAACTGTGTTTATCTCTCCAAACTTAGAACAAACAACCTCCTGGTGCTCTTTTTTCAGCTGCAGCACCTCAAACTGGACACTGCTCTATCTCAGGATCCATCTCTCCTGGCTTCACTGCTCAGGCAGAGCAGAGGTTGGTAGGGGCATGTTTTGACAGACTCTGCAGAAGTGAAGCCAGTACAGAATTACAGAATATCTCTGCTGGAAGGGCCCACAATGATGTGCTGACCAACTGATGATAAAGGAAATTTATTACTAACAAAGCTCCATCCTGCTGCTACACTAATCCATATGGTCACCCCAGACCTCACAAGACATTTTCAACACATCACAACTTCCACAAGATGTGCTTGAGCAGCTGGAGCTTCCCGCACAAACCCTCAGAGCCCCTCAGGCCCCCATGGAAAGCTCTGAGGCAGGAGCTGTGTCTGAGCAGCTCCTCTTCCTTACCTGCACAGGGAGTTGCACTTCATGACCTCGCTGCCAAAGTTGTGCCCCACGTAGCAGAGCCGCTCTGTCTCTGAGACCTGGGGAACCAGGGAGAATTCCTTGAGCAGGGGGCTGGGAGGGACCCTCACTGCCTCTGCCCTGCTTCCCCTGGGGCCACCAATCTGCCTCCCAGGCAGAGTGTATCAGCACACTTGCACAACACCCCACAGTGACCACCCCGCAGTACTTCAGTTTAACATGTGGCTCCCAATGATTCATTTAAGCTCCAGGATTGCCAGGTGCCTGCAGTTCACCAGCTGAAAAGCCAGAGACAGCACTGCCAGGACTGTCCCAGCCACCTGAACGTATTTTTAATGCATTATGAGAATGTGTTGGTTTTCCTGGGAATTTCCCCCAACGATTTGGGCTGAAAAGTTGTTTATTCCTCGAGTGTAGAAGCAGCATCAGAAGGCACCTTCTGATTGTATCCTCAGCTCCCTCTTCACTGAGAGATCCCCTTGTGATGTAATTTAGCTGAACAAAGACACCTTTGGTAAAGATTTCCCAGTGAGAACAGAACACAATGGATTCCATTATCAAATGCACCTGACTAGCTGGGAAGCAACTCCCGATGGTTCAGCTTGTCCCTGCTCTTCCAGCTCCACCCTGCAGTGTCTGTGAGCCACGGCCCTGCCACAGCCTCCTCTGGTTCCTCTGGAACCCAGAGACACCCTGCACTTGGAACACACCCCTGTGGAACACGCTGGGCTAAACTCTGATTGTTTTTTTAAAAAAAATCTGCTACAAAGCTCAGCATAGATATTCACAGAATTCGAAACCGGTTTGGGTCACAAGAGACTCTAAACCCATCCATTCTCACCCCTGCCCCGGCAGGGACACCTCCCACTGTCCCAGGTGCTCCCAGCCCCAGTGTCCAGCCTGGCCTTGGGCACTGCCAGGGATCCAGGGGCAGCCACAGCTGCTCTGGGCACCCTGTGCCACCCTGCCCACCCTCACAGGGAGGAGTTTCTCGCTCCAACTGGAAGGACCTGCTGAGGTGACAGCCCCGAGGGCAAAACAGAGTCAAACCCCTCCCAGGGTCAAACCCCGCCACAGCTCACAGCAGGAATTGCTTGGCGCTGTGATAATTGATAAAAGATTCATGTTAACCAAAAAAGTACTGGGGCTTGTATAAACCAGAATACCTAGGTCTGAAATGAAGCATGACACTAAAGATAGGAACATATATGATTCATTTTGTTTTAAATCCCCCTATTATGAATATTATGTTTCTAAATAAGTTATATCTACTGACAGCTTGCAAAACAAGGCTTTCACACAGCCCAGCACGTTCTGCAAAATCAGGGTTCCTGCCTTTGTGTGATCAATTGCAGCCTATCCCTGAGACCAGACTGCCTGAATTCTGTCATTTATCTACCAACACCAGATGTTAATCTATGGGATTGACAAATTGTCTGGAGACTCACATTGTCCAGCAATCCCAGGGACCACCACTGCTTACCTGGCAGAATTATGACAACAAAACAATAACAATTATTGATGATTACAAGGAAACCATGCTGTAAAAGGGAGCTGCAAACCAAAGTTGGGTGGAGCATGGAGTGGGCAGTGACCCCTCTGCCTCCCCAGGGCTGCTTGTCCTGTCTATATGAAATAAAGCAATCGAATTTTGCTGAATATCGAGACTTTTGTTCCTCATTTATAACAGTAAGGATTACACGTGGGAGCTCTCTGGGCTGGAGTCCGGCCGCCGGTCCCGCCGGGGTCTATAACGGGCCCCGCAGCCCATGGGGCTAATTAATAACATCTACACTTTTATCCGATTATGGCCGTTATCTGGCTGTTGCCCCAGTGTACATTACTATCACAATATCCCGATGTGACCGTGCCCCGCCGGCTCGCGGCCGCCCGCCGCCTCAAGGCGGCCCGTACCAGTATCCTACGGTGCTTCTTCCGGGGATGCGCCGTGTCCTGGCTCCGGTACACGGTGAAGCGCAGGGAGTCGGGGCGCTGCAGCTTCCCGTTTGCGAACCGCACTGCGGGACAGGAAACCTGTGAGATCCCCGAGCGGGGCCCGTGACCCGCCCCACGCCCCCGGCCCGGTCTCGCTCACCGAGCGCCGCCGGCCGCTCCGCCTCGGGGTCCCCGCGGTAGCGCCAGGTGGCGGCGGCCATGGCGAGGGGCTCAGCGAGGCGTTCCGGTCCCGCTCCTCCCGTTCCTCCGCCTCTTCCGCCGCTGCTTCCCTTCGTGGCAATAAACTCAGCCCCGATTGGGCGAGTTGAGGCGCTGCCGCCGCCTGTAAGTAAGGAGGTCGCCGATTGGCTGTCAGCGCGGCCCGCGCCGCCGGCGGCCGGAAGTGACGCAGTCTGTCGGCGCGGCGGGGCGGGGCGGGCGGGGCCGGAGCGGCGGGAGCGGGGCCGGGGCCGATCCCAGGCCCGATCCCGGTACCCATCCCAGTCCCCATCCCAGCCCGGTCCCAGTCCCATCCCACTCCCGAGCCCAGTACCCACCCCAGCACCCACCCTGAGCCGCGCACGGCCCTTCCCGCACGGACACCGCAGGTGAGCGGGGCGGGGGCGGCGTGAGGCGGACCCCACTGACCCCAGCGTCGGGGCGGGACCGGGGCTCTCCGGACTCCCTTTTATATCCCGTGTGCGGCACTTAACGGAGTCCCCGGCTGCGTCTGCACCGGTGCTGATGCAGCGCTGGGATGCAGGTGCCTCTCTGGGAGGGGCACAAGCCTTGAGTGTTCCAGGTGATGCGTAAAGCAAACAGAACGCGGAAAAAAAGGGCACTGTCTTGAGAAGAGCACCTTTGGGCAGGAGATCTCTGGTTGTCCAGCAGGCAGGTAGTGTTCCGGAGTTTTCAAAGGCTTTAAATTACTTGATTTTCCCCGTGCTAAGTGTTCCAGGTGGATATCTCCCTGTTCTGACTCCATCCGAGGACACACGGTGGGATTTTTGGAATATCCTGTGCAGGGCGATGAGCTGGCCAGCAAGAACAGTGATGGGCAGGAAAGAAAAAGCAGCAAACACATCCATGTGCGAGGATGGACTTTCTGAATCAGCAGACTTACACTTGATTCCTCTTCAAAAGTATAATTCTGGCCGTGTGACCCGTTTTTTAGCTGCTTTATGGTCTTGTGTGCATTGATGGACACATTGCTGTTGAAAAATAAAGGTGAGCACAGGAGTTTCTCTGTGCCTTGGACGTGCAGCCTTCCTGCTCATCAGATCTCACACTGTTGTTTTTCCATGGGGAAACGTGATACTGCCGAGGCTCACCCTTGTAGTCTTGAAATGAATTTAGTAAGATATGACTCACGTTCTGCGTGTGAAAATTTAGGAAGAAACCTCCCCTGACTTTTGCCTAGTTGTCTGGTTGAGCAGTTCTTTGTTTTGCCAGCAGCCCCAGTGTTCTGTGGAAGGTTACCCAGTTGTGTGGGCAGTGTATCAGAGGGGGCAGCAGGTTATTTTTTTAATCAGATTTCTTTACAAACCAGGATTAAATGTTTTACTTGTGGGTGTGAGGTGACCCATGCTGTCCAGTTTCCAGCACAGCTGCCTGTGGCGTGGGTGGTGCTGAGGTCAGCTCTGTGTCAGAACCTGCATTTTCACTGCTTTTCCTTGTCGTCCAGACTGCTGGCTTTGATCCTGTGCCCAAGTGGTGGTGCTAAACTCAGACCAGTTACTGTTTGTCTGTCTTTCAGCTGCCAGCTTTCATCTGTTCACTGTAGCCTGACCAGGCTTCAACCGTAGAATCATACAAAACTTTGGGTTGGAAGGGCACCTTGTCTTGTTCCACCCCCTGCCATGGGCAGGGATACCTTCCACTGTCCCAGGCTGCTCCAAGCCCCATCCAGTCTGGCCTTGGGCGCTGCCAGGGATCCAGGGGCAGCCACAGCTTCTCTGGGCACCCTGTGCCAGTGCCTCCCCAGCCTTGCAGGGAAGAACCCCATCTTCTGCTACTATCTTTCGATTTGAAAATCCAAAGTCTTTCAATTTCTGCCTCTCTGCAGACTGATAAACAATCAAAGTCCCATCTTCTCTGCAGTCCTGTGCAGGGCTGGAAGGTCATGGTTAGGTGGCCCTGCTCCAGGCAGAACAGTCCCACCTCTCTCACCCTTCCCGCTGTCCCCCTGACCAACTCGGCGGCTCACACAGCGCTCTCTGCCTTGCAGGACCATGGATTTCCCGGGGCACTTTGAACAAGTCTTCCAGCAGCTCAACTACCAGCGGCTGCACGGGCAGCTGTGCGACTGTGTCATCGTGGTGGGCAACCGGCACTTCAAGGCGCACCGCTCGGTGCTGGCCGCCTGCAGCACGCACTTCCGCGCGCTCTTCACCGTGGCCGAGGGCGACCAGAGCATGAACATGATCCAGCTGGACAGCGAGGTGGTGACGGCCGAGGCCTTCGCCGCGCTCATCGACATGATGTACACCTCCACGCTGATGCTGGGCGAGAGCAACGTGATGGACGTGCTGCTGGCGGCGTCCCACCTGCACCTCAACTCGGTGGTGAAGGCCTGCAAGCACTACCTGACGACGCGCACGCTGCCGCTGTCGCCGCCCAGCGAGCGCGCGCAGGAGCAGAGCGCGCGGCTGCAGCGCTCCTTCATGCTGCAGCAGCTGGGGCTCAGCATCGTCAGCTCGGCGCTGGGCGCGGCGCCGGGCGCGGAGGAGGCGGCGGGCGCGGCGGGGCTGGCGCTGCGCGGCGGGCTGGAGCCGCGCGCCGCCTTCCCCGTGCGCCGCCTGCACAAGCGCAAGCAGTCCGGCGAGGAGCGCGCCCGCCAGCGCGTGCGCCCCGCGCTGGACGAGCCCGGCCCCGACGGCGCCGCCGAGAGCGGGCAGCCCGTCGTGCACTCGCGGGAGGACTTCTTCTCCCCGGACTCGCTCAAGATCGTGGACAACACCAAGGCCGACGCGGCGGCGGATAACCAGGAGGACAACACCATCATGTTCGACCAGTCTTTTGGCGCTCAGGAGGATGCTCAAGTGCCCAGCCAGTCTGACAACGGCGGGGGGAACATTTCCCAGATGTCCCTGGCGTCCCAGGCCACTCAGGTGGAAACCAGCTTTGACCAGGAGGCTGCTGCTGAGAAGAGCAACTTCCCGTGCGAAAACCCGGAGGTCAGCCTGAACGAGAAGGAGCACATGAGGGTGGTGGTGAAGTCGGAGCCGCTGAGCTCCCCCGAGCCTCAGGACGAGGTGAGCGATGTCACCTCCCAGGCGGAGGGCAGCGAGTCTGTGGAGGTGGAGGGAGGAGTGGTGAGCGCAGAGAAGATAGAGCTGAGTCCCGAGAGCAGCGACCGCAGCTTCTCGGACCCTCAGTCCAGCACCGACAGGGTGGGAGATATCCACATCATGGAGGTGTCCAACAACCTGGAGCACAAGTCTTCTTTCAGCATTTCAAATTTTTTGAATAAAAGCAGAGGAGGTGGCTTTGGCGCCAGCCAAAACAACGACGACAACATTCCCAACACCACCAGTGACTGCAGGATGGACAGCGACGCCCCTTACCTGATGAGCCCGGAGTCAGGGCCCAACAGTGGCCACTCCTCTGCCGCCGTGTCCCACGTGGAGAACCCGTTCAGCGAGCCCACGGACTCGCACTTCGTGAGGCCCGTGCAGGATGTGATGGGCCTGCCGTGCGTGCAGAGCTCCGGGTACCGAGCAGCGGAGCAGTTCGGGATGGACTTCCCGCGCTCGGGGCTGGGCTTGCACTCGCTGTCCCGGGCCATGATGGGCTCGGTGCGCGGCGGGGCCGGCGGCTTCCCTGGCTACCGCCGCATCGCCCCCAAGATGCCGGTGGTGACCTCGGTGCGGGGCTCGCAGCTGCAGGAGAGCTCCTCGGGCTCGCAGCTGATGCTGAACGGCAGCTCCTCCTTCGAGGGCGGGCACCTGTCGCAGCCAGGCCCGCCGCAGCTGACCCGCGCCTCGGCCGACGTGCTGTCCAAGTGCAAGAAGGCTCTGTCGGAGCACAACGTGCTGGTGGTGGAGGGCGCCCGTAAGTACGCCTGCAAGATCTGCTGCAAGACCTTCCTGACGCTGACGGACTGCAAGAAGCACATCCGCGTGCACACGGGGGAGAAGCCCTACGCCTGCCTCAAGTGCGGCAAGCGCTTCAGCCAGTCCAGCCACCTCTACAAACACTCTAAGACCACCTGCCTCAGGTGGCAGAGCAGCAACCTGCCCAGCAGCCTGCTGTGAGGCGGCCGGGCGGGAGGAGCCTCGCCTGGGGCGGGGGCGGGCGCACAGGGCGTGCCGCGGTGCCGCACACGCAGCCTGGCTGCGCCATTGGGGATATCCGGTACCTACCTCGCGGGTGCCGCCGCCGGGACCGCGCGGCGGGGATGGGGATGTGGCCCCCGGGGCCAGGCAGCCCCTTTGCAGGGCAGAGGGCTGACAGCTCGGGGGTCTCCTGAAACAGCACGCTTTCAGCACGTGCAACTTCCTTTCCTTTTTTTTTTTTGTTTTTGTTTTTTTTCTCTAAAGCATTTTGTAACAGTGAAAGCATTTAAATGATTACTGTAACATGAATTGCCGCATTATGTGAGGACAGTGGTGCGGGCTCCTAACCCTTAAACGAGAAAAACAGCTTAGGCTGCACCTGCCTGACATAGTGCTTTAAAATACGCTACTTATGACAATAGTTCTAGGATTATGAATGTATGTTTGGCTGTTTTGTAGTAAAGGACACTGTGTAATCAAGGTGCTTAAATTAAATCCCAGACAAATAACTTTTGGACTGCCAGGTGTACATATAACTTTAATACAGCAAGATCTGGATGTTTGGCTGGTTTCTTTTTTCTTTTTCAGTAGAAACGAGTATTAAGTGGTAAGTGAAGTACTGTCTCTTGTTTGTGCTATTCCTAGCAGTATTTTAACCAGTTTGTATCTCCTATGTTGCAATTCTGTATAGGCAGAAGTTTGAACAGAGCTTGTTCTTTGTCAGTTGTTTTGAAGGAGAGGGGATTTGTGATGGCTTTTTATGCCACGTAAGACAGTATCTCGCTGTTCCAGATGCCCACAGTCCATCTGGTCCCCATTATGGCGTGAGCACATTGTCTTTTCCTCTTATCTCCAGGCTTTAGTTTCCTGCCCTGCACACTTAGTGACTTCCCTTCGCAGCTGTGGATCTGTCCTTGGAGCAGATTCCTCCTAGGTCAGGAGCAGTGCTCGTTTGGCATATTGCACAGAATCACAGAGTCTGCTGAGCTGGAAGGGACCCCTCAGGATCACTGTGTCCAGCTCCTGGCCTTGCAGAGGAGCCCCAGCAATCCCATCTTGTTCCTGAGAGAGATGTGCTAAGACTTCTTTACCTCAGGCAGCCTTGGGGTTGTGACCCTGTCCCTGGGGAGCCTGTTCAGTGCCAGACCACCCTCTGGGTGAAAAACCTGTCCTGACAGCCAGCCTGAACCTCCTCTGAATCAGCTTCAGCCTATCCCTCAAGTCCTGTCACTGAGAGTGAAGAGATCTGTAGCTGCTCTTCTGCTGCTGCTCAGGAGGATGTTGAGGAGCCCAGGGAGGTCTGACCTCAGTCTCCTCCAGGCTGAGCAAATCAATTCCCCCTTGAAACTTCATCCAGACCCCTCACCAGCCTCAGGCCTCCTTTGGACATTCTCCAACAGCTTGATGTCTTTTATCTGAAGGTGCTCAGAATTGCCCTCAGCATTTGAGGTGAGGCTGCCCCAGAGCAGAGCAGGACAATCCCCTCCCTGACCCAGCTGTGGCACCCCCAGGGCATGCCTGGTCCTGCTGGGCACTGCTGGCTCATACTCTGTGAAATGTCCTTGTCAAATCCACTTAAGCTAGTGTCATAAAAGTACATACATTTATAAAAGGATAATGTAAATTTAATTCTGAAAAATGGCACTGTGCACATGCAGCAGAAATTTGTTGTTCTC
This sequence comes from Oenanthe melanoleuca, assembly GCF_029582105.1. Classification (NCBI taxonomy): domain Eukaryota; kingdom Metazoa; phylum Chordata; class Aves; order Passeriformes; family Muscicapidae; genus Oenanthe; species Oenanthe melanoleuca. Next base: position 7,846,418 of record NC_079362.1, read on the forward strand.
TGTGTGAATCATGTAAATCTCTTTTTAATTTCCTCTTCTTTGGTGCCACCTTAACTCCACGCTGCCTGCAGTCTCCTTTCTTCCTTGTCAAAGGTGCACACGAACTGGTGCTCAGCATTCTTAGGTTTTAAAATAAACTTTCAGAGCGCTTGTGGTGATGATAAATCCTGCTCAGCTGAGGGCATGCAGCTCAGCTCAAGGCTGCAGCGTGTCCCTCTGCTCAGGTGAGACAGAGGATTCCCAGCACCTGCACTATCAGCGTGTCCTTTGCACCTTGACCATCTGAGGAATGCAGAAACACAGGAGATGGTTGGACTAATTCCTTTAAAATGTTAGTATTTTGTTATAGGGTTTACTTAATTTTCATATCTCTGGCTTTTGATTATTTTTTTTTAAAGCATTAAAATAGCACGGTTTTTTGAAGCAGTGGGATGTGCTGTGTTTTGTTTTAAATAATTTCAGTATTGGGGACTAACAGCATTGAGCTGCATAAACACTCAAATATCAATAAAATGCAGTATTTTGTACTTTAGTATTTTCTTGTGTTGCTTAATTAAGTAACACTGTTTTATCTTCATTGCATTTCTAGTGTTTTGCTTTTTAAAAACAACTAGGTTTTTTTCATTTTCTGTTTCCTGTGGCACATCCAAATTTGTTGAATTGTTACAATGTTTGGGAATAAAGCATCTCTTTGCGCAAGGAGACTAATTAGGAACTAATGTGAGCTGATAAACACTTAACTGGACTTTTGAACTGTTTTTATAAACATTTTAATGTGGAGTATTAGTGCAGGAGGACTTCTGTATTCTTTCTTTGAGAAAAAGTGTGGAGCATTTTTGGAAGCAGCAGGTTTAAGTTCCTTTGCTGGTTTAAGTGCAGAGGGGCTGCTCCAGGCCTGGAGCCTGCGGCTGCCTCGTGGCTCTGAGTCTTCCTGAACGAAGCAATAAATTCCTGGGGATAGCATGAACCAGTACCTGGGTGATGATCAGAAATCAGTAACTGCAGTGGAGGGTGCCTCGCCCCACGGCCTGGAGAGCTCACGCCACTGAGTTGCGCTCGGAATGGAACTTTGCAAGCGTGGAGGTGTCGGGGTGTCTGTTCCAAACACCTGGAAATAAACCCTACGTTTTTGTGCTGCTGTGTCTGACTGGCTTCACTGATTTGGTGCTCTCCACATTAGCCTCTATGATAAAATGGCTGCAAAAGGGGTTATAAAAACCTGACCTTGGCAATAATTTTCTTCCCGGTAGAGTTCTTTGTAAGAACTTAATTTTGTTAATGAAATAATATCTACACAGCACCTGTAAAATTAATGATCCATGGTCAGTTCTGCTGTTCTCTGAATTCTTCGTGGGAGGATGTCCCAGGTGCAGGAGGTGCTTCTCTGGAGTTCTGAGATGGAACCTGAGCTTGGTGCTGCAGTCCCTGTGTCAGCTGCTTTACCGGCTCATGTCTATTTCTCAGTGCACCTGGGGAGTCTGACACACCTGCTCAGACACCAGGTCACCATCAGGGACCACAGGAACCTCTGGGACACTTGCTCACCATCCTCCAGCAGCTCCACCAGCAGCAGAATCCTCAGTGTCAGCACCAAGGACTCTTGCAGACCAGTGAGCTCCCCCACTGGATCATGCCCTGGGTTTCCACAGCAAAGTCAGTCCTCATTTCCATGGGGTCATCCCAGCCAGATGGGATGCCCAGAGCACACTCCCTTCCTCCCTACCACCACGGCCACAAGTCTTCCCTGCTCAGGTTACAAACGTTCAGAAATATTTCTGACAGGTCAGCACAGGGCAACCAGCCGTGCTTGTGAATCAAAACTTACTGATAAATGTGTCAGAATTCCTCCCAGGTGTGACACAGGGCAATTTCCAACAGCCATTACTGCTGTTTTGAACAGTGGGAGTGCCTCACTGAGCATCCAAGAAATCCCAGCAGAGTCTGGCACAAGGGACCTGGCTGTGGGACAGGGAGGGACAGAGAGTGTTGGGTGAGCTTTAACTCCTGTCACAGGCTTTGTGCTGTGCTCTGGCTCCCTCCCCACACCTGTGGGGTGGCGCTGCCAGCTGCTCACCCTACAGGGGCACTTCTGCCCCTTGCATGTGCCCACTCCCTCCCCTTGTCCCGTCCCCAAAATGCACTGGTTCCCTGTCTGTCCCCTGCCAGGGTGAAGGCACAGGGGACAGGGCACAGGTGGTACAGGGGCAGTGGGGCACGGGAAAACCTGTCCACACCCATCTCAGTGGAGTAGCTCAGCCCCTGGCACCACTGCTCCACCTGGGCATGCCACAGGGGCTCCTGTGTCCTCCTCTGTGACACCGTGGAGGGGGTGATGGGGCTGGGAGAAGGGGAGAGGCACGGCTCAAAAGGAGCCTGAGTCCAGGTGTGCCCCTCAGCATGGTCCCTGGCAGGAGGACTGGGAGCACTGGGAGCTGGAAGGAGGCTGGTGTGAGACTGGTGAGAGCTCAAACCCCACATTCCCCTGTGGGGACACCCGTGGGGGCTGTGCCTGGGCTGTGCCAGGCTGTCCTGTGTGCCACACGGTCACCAAGCATGGGGAGGGGCCATGCACAGATCCACCAGGAAGATCCACCCCCAGCCTGCAGGATGAGCCTGCTGGACCCCAGCTCCCCAGAGCTCTGGCTACCCACACCCCAAAAGTATCCAAGGCCAGGCTGGACAGGGCTTGGGCCAGGCTGGACAGTGGAAGGTGTCCCTGCCCATGGCAGCTGGGGTGGAATGAGGTGATCCATAGTGTCCCTTCCAACCCAACCCATCCCATGATTCTGTGATCAGTGGCATGGAGAGGTGGGCTCCAGTTCCAGCCCCCGTTTCTGGGACACTGGGACAGTGGCTGCAGGACACATAAATCCCCAAAGCCCTTGATGTGTGCCTGTCAGGTCTTTCCTGGCAGCTGGAGGCTCAGGCTCTGCTCAGGCTCTCTCTGCACACCTCAGAAACACGAGGGGGCTGCAGCCAGAACCCACAAAGGAGTAGTGACTCTCAGTGAATTCCAGTTTGCCATCCAGTCTGGAGCTGTGCCTGGCATAGGTTATGGGTACAAAAGGCACAGCTGGAGGCTCCTGGGGAGCTGCACAAGCCTGTTTTGTGCTTTTCCTTAGACCCCTCAAGCAGAGGATCATGCAGTGCCACTGATTCCCTAGGACCACTCGATGTGTGCGCTGGCAACAACTCCTGTGGAAGCAGACAGAGCTGTCACCTCTCCTCCCTCCCCAGCTACCAGCCCAGGGAAGGCACTCCTGGCCTCTCACTGTGACCAGGAGCCAGGTTTTGAGGATGGATGCTGCAGCAGCAGTTCCCTTATGGCAGCTCTGGCACGGCAAACTGTGTTGAGTTGTGATCAGAAATGTGAATTCTGTCCCCATCTGCTGCAGCCAGCTGGGGCAGTGACCCTGATCTCCTGGCACACATTATCTGCTCATGGGCCATCTTTAAACCAGCTGGGCAATCATCTTTATCTTCCCACAGCCCATCCTCCCTCCAGGAGATATCTCCTGTTCATGGCCACTGAGTCCCAGGGCATGACTGATAAAATTCCATCATCCCACTGGGAGATGCTCCAGCCAGGGGAGGAGCCAAGCCTTTCCTACCCAGATAAAAACTGAGATTTGGGACACCAAGGAACCTTCTTTCCACTGGATTCCAGAGGAAAATCAGACCTTTGCACATCATCCCTGGAGCTTCAGAGGAAACTGCACCTTCTCCAGGAGCACTGCTCCAGCTGAACCACATCTGCCCCTGCAGGAGGATGCAGCCACCATTGAATGGGACTGTGCCAACACCCTGACTGACTGACGGGTGTCAGCTTGGATTCTGACTCTGGCAGGGTTGGGATTGTTCTGTGTAATACTGCATTTCTATTTGAATTTTCCTAGTAAAGAACTGTTATTCCTAATTCCCATATCTTTGCCTGAGAGCCCCTTAATTTCAAAATTCTAATAATTTGGATTTAGGGGTTTACATTCTCCATTTCAAAGAGAAGCTTCTGCCTCTATTGGCAGACACTGTCCTCCAAGCCAGGACACAAGCATTCCCCAACCCAGGGCCAGCCCCTCTCCATGGTCTGCTGGCACCCACAGTGTGCTCCAGCACATGCCCTGTTCTCAAATAACACGAGCATGACGTGTTGGCTGCTGCTCTTTAATGCTGCTGGCCACGGCAGGGGAGGGGACACCGGCTGGCGCTCTGTCCCACGGCGCTGCAGAGCAGGGCTGGCCACCCCAGCTTTGGCTCCAGCAGGGCTGGCCATCACAGCTGCAGCTCGTGGGGCATGGGCTCCCCTCGCAGCCCGGCCAGCAGGTTCCTGGCTGCCAGCACGGCCATGGTGCTCCTGGTGGCGTACGTGGCGCTCCCGATGTGCGGCAGGATCACTGCGGGGACAGGCAGGACACTGCTCACCCTCACCCTCACACTCCCCCAGCAGCCCCTCCCAGGGCTGCCAGAGGTGCAGAATTCATGCAAATGTTATTTTTGTACTAATATTATAAGTAATGTGTTCAATGAATACACATATATGAATTATGTCCTGCCTGGTCTTGTTCCAGAAAGTCTCTGCTCTTATCACTCCTCACACTGTTTACTTTGAGAAACAATGCAAACAAATAACAGATGAGTCTTGCAAAAAGATAAAACAACAGTTACAGGTCTCTATTTCAGAAACACACAGTCATGGGCACTTCCAAATTTTTATGGCTGTCCCTATGGTTTCTTTTTTGAACATAATTTTCCTATTCCAACCCCCTCTCCCCGGAGGGAGCACATCCTGTGAGACAGGGGCCATCCTTCCTCACCTGCATCATCCTCCTCCAAAGAAGACAGGTCAGTCCTGGACCTGCCCACCTGCCCAATGTCCCACCTGCTGGTCCCAGTGCTGGAACCATCTAGGCGAGAGCCTGCCCACGGCAGCCTGGCCAGCCCAGCAGCGCTCCCCAGACCAGGACTCGTCCAGGCAAACTCAGCTGCCCACTCTTAACCAGTGGGAACCTTCCTGGCACAGTGTGTGGCCAGGAGCCCACAGAACAGCTGAGCTGGACAGGGTCTGAGCTGGGACTTGCTGAGACCAGACCCTCCAGGAATTTAGCACATTGAACGAAGAGCCATGGTGAAGGTGCTAAAACTGAGCTTATCTCAATGGCTCTCTGGAAAATGAAAACAGCTCCCACACTTGTGTAACACCATGGTGATGGTTTTGTACCCCACAGCCCACCCTCAACACCTGACCTGACTGTCCTGTGCTCTGGTGCCCACCTGCAGACTGATGGGGAGCAGGGGTCCCTGTCACAGCTGTCACTGCCCCCGAGGGGGCTGACACCCCCCCACTCACCACAGTTCTCGAGGGACAGCAGGGGGTGGTCAGTGGGCAGTGGCTCCGGGGTGGTGACGTCCAGGCCGGCGGCTGCGATCTGGCCACTGGCCAGTGCTGTGTACAGGTCCTCCTGGTTCACCACAGCCCCCCTGCAAACAGGGTGAGAGGCTGCCCCACTGCTCAGGGGTCCCAGAGTGGCCCCCAGGGCTGCCCAAGCAGAGGTCAGACCCCCTCTGGATGTGCCTGACCCTCCCAGCAGCGAGCTGGGGGAAGAGCTGGGTGCTCCCCAAATAGTTTAACTCAGAGCCCAGCACATCCCCCTGCACTCACACTGTGCAAGGGTGACAGCCACTCTCCCTGGGCCCTGGGCTGCCAGTACCTGCTGGTGTTGACAAACACAGAAGTCTTCTTCATCCTGCCAAAGAAGTCCTTGTTGCACATGCCCTGGGTGGCTGGGGTCAGGGCACAGGTCACCACCACGAAGTCTGACTCCTCAGCCAGCCTGGCCAGCGGGACTGAGGGAAGAAATGGAAACATCCCACTGCAGCCAACTGTTGGATCAGTGAGCCAGGGGTCTCTCTGAATTCTTCAGAGAGAAATCAGAGTGCAGGGATTGAATTAAAGCCTTTGGATGCATTGAAGTGTATTAAGCCACTCACATATAAAGTAGATATTTAAGTAGAAGTAAGTCAGTAATTTTAGAGTGAGTTCTAATGCTTTTAGTAAGTGAAAAGTTTCAAATGCCACAGTAGCAGTGAGTGTTCTAGTGAAGTTTAAACACACTGATATCTTCAGTAGAGGCTCCAGGCCCACAGTTGTACACAGTGCTTCGACACAATAAAGCTGTAGTAAGAATATTGCTGACATACTTCAGATAGAACAAGATAAAGTTTATGCATAGTTCTATACGTAACCTGGGTGTTAAGAAACTGGAATTCTAACAGGTTAAGGAGTGGTGGTCTGAGTTTGCATCTTAGCTTGTTGGAAAAATCCTGTATAAGACTATGTATTAGGAAGAGTTGCTGCTTTTGGCCATTCTGGCTTCTAGCCATTCACTTATTACCACTGCATTTGCCATTGCCTTTTGCCATTGCCTTTTGAGACTGATGTTTGTAACAAGCTGTGCTTTGTAAGAAATAACCTTTTTAACTATTAGCTGCTTTGGTTTTTTGAGATTACCTCACAAAGTTTGGTGCCTTGGAGCGCCAGAGGTCCAAAGAACCTCCACAGCCAACACCTTCCCTCACACAGCTGCAGGGCCCTGCAGCCCTCCTGTCCCCCCAGCCCGTGGGGACAGCCACACCACCCTGCCCTGCTCCCAGGAGCAGCTCTGTTCACTGTCCAGCTTCCCAGAGGGAATGAGCCTGGCAGAAAATCAGCAAATTTCCAGCTGCAGCCTGGAGCTCCCCGTGCTCTGAGGAACCCCTGCACGCCCAGCCTCCCCTGGCCCCAAGCAGGCAGGGTCCCCCCTGTCACCACTGCCACATCTGGGACGTGGCACTGCCTCCCCTCACACTGGGGACCCCCAGATCCCCCAGCTGTGACAAACCCTGTGAGTGATGTCCCCCTGGAGCTGCCCCAGACATGTCACAGGGTTTTCTTAATGGCCATATGTGTCTCTTGATTTTTTTTTTGAGCATTAAATTAGCAGGTTTTTTAGAGCAGTGGGACATGCTGTGCTTGTTTTGACTGACTGATGATTGACACCACCCCTGCCCTGGTGCCACACTTACCAAATTCAGCCCCAAACTCTGCTGCAGCTTCTGGTTTTGGGCCACTGCCAGTGTACAGGAACTTCCTGACCCCAAAGGGCTTCAGGCGCCGGGCAACTGCCTGTCCTGGGGTGGGGAGAAACGTGCTGGGCTGCTGTGGGGCCACCACAGTGAGCGGGGTCACTCCTCCCTGCTGTGGGTGGGGCTGCGATCCTCTGCTGTGCAAAGGACACTGACCCAGGACTGCCCTGGGAGCAAGGACAGGAATGACTGCCTGCTGCAAAGTCCACAGCTGGATGGGGCTGGGTGTGCTGGACTTTGCTCTGCGTTTGTTTAACTGAGGAGCATGGGAGGCACAGAGGGCTGGAGGGGGTGGGAGCACACCAACACTGGGGCTGTGAGGAGCTGCTGGGAGAGGCTCTGCACAGCTCCCTGCTGGTCAGTGAGCCAGGGGTCTCTGGATTCTTCACAGAAACCAGACTGCAGGGATTGAATAAGTTTTCGAGTGAGTTCTCATGCTTTTAGTAAGTGAAAGGTCTCAAAAACCACAGTAGCAGTGAGAGTTCTAGTGGAGGTTGAAACACACTGATATCTGCAGTAGAGGCTCCAGGCCCACAGTGGTGGACAGGACTTAGGCATTATAGAGCTATAGTAAGAATATTGCTTAAATTTTTCAGATAGAAAAAGATAGGTTGTATGCATAGTTTATATGTAACCTGGTGTGTTAAGAAACTAGAATTCTAACAGGTTAAGGAGTGGTGATCTGAGTTTGTATCTTAGCTTGTGGAAAAATCCTATATAAGACTATGTATTAGGGAGAGTTGTTGCTTTTTAGCCATTTTGGCTTCCAGCCATTTGCCATTGCATTGCTTTGCCACTGCTCTTTGCTATTGCTTGTCTGTGTATTGTTGAGACTGATGTTTGTAACAAGCTGTAATAAATAATCTTTTTAACCATTAGCTGCTTTTGCTTATTTAGGATAACCTGACAAAGTAGGAGCCAGGAGCTCAAAGCAGCAGCCTGAGAGCTCCAGAGTTGGTGCCCTAGAGCACCTGGAGCCCAAAGAACCTGCACACTGCCTGGCTGAGCTCTCGGGTTCGGAGGGGTCGCCCAGGTCACCGCCTGGCTGGGTCACGGGGCCCCAGAGCGCTCTGGGCTGGCGGCACTGCCAAGCCCAGCTGGCTCCAGCTCCTTCCTGCGCTGCTGGTGAGCTCTGAACTCGCTCTGCACACTCACCTATCCTGCCCAGCCCGACGATGCCCACGGTGCTGTCGGACAGGCCGTGGCCGCACATCCAGAGCGGCTTCCAGGTGGTCCAGCCGCCGCTGGGGGGGCAGAAGGGCAGGGCTGCAGAGCTTGCCCGGCGCTGCGGGGAGCGGGGCGCTGGGGCTGCATTGGGCTCACCTGCGCACCTGCTGGGCCGCCTCGGGCAGGCGGCGGCAGGCGGACAGCAGCAGGGCCACCGACAGCTCG